>NC_069132.1:9198106-9535770 GCF_026914265.1 Mya arenaria
CGTAGATTAAATAGTAAAATGTAGACAAAACACCTCCTTGGCGAACTGATTTTTGTATGTTGATGCTATCTGATGTATCGCCATTAAGCTTAACAACGCATTTAAGATTGCTATAAGATGCTTTAAGTGTACGGAGGGCTTTTCCGACAATTCCAAACTGGCCAAGCTTTAAGAATAGTCCATCATGCCACACAACATCAAACGCAGCCTTCTGATCAAGCATGCCTACGTACACGTTGCTGTTTCGTTCTATTTGTTGATAAAATAGTCTCTTGTAGAATAAACCCGGTGGTAACACAGCTGAGGCCTTTACGGAAACCTTGTTGTTGTTCACTGGGAAAGTTTATGTGCTGCGATTTTATAACGTCATTGATTCTGTTAAGTATAACCTTTTCAAAAAGTTTGCCTAAGCATGGACTGAGGGAGACGGGCCTGTAACTGCCTGGGTCGGTCTTGTCTTTGCCTTTGTAAATAGGGATAAGAAGGCTGGTGCTCCATTTGTTAGGTGTTCGTTCGTTGTACAGTACGGAGTGCTCTTGTCAATACTTCACCACCATGTTTTATGTGCTCATTTAAAACGTTATCGATTCCGGGGCTTTTACGAAGTTTCAGGCTTCTCACTGCGCTGGTAATTTCTTCGTTTGTAACTTCTTTCGTAATTTCTAGTGACATTGCTATATCGTTATCTTCCCTTAAAATGTTTGTAAATCTTCGTTATGTTTTTCATCCTTATTCACGAATTTATCTTTAAACACCCTGGTAAAATATGTTTCAAAACCTCTTATAACGTTCTCATTTGCGTATGTTTTGTTATCAACAGATAATTCGTTACACATTAATGGTTTTTTACCGCTTCGTTTTCGGAGTAGTTTCCAAAATAATCGGTAGTCTAGCTCTGCAGCCATGTTCAGGTCATCGATAATTTTGTTTTCAAATTCGTTTTGAATACAGCGCTGAACTCTTTTAAATTCCATTTTAGCGGCTTTGTATCCATAAAATGAATCGTTGATGTAGCCTCTCGGTCTACCCTCATTGATCCATACTCGGCGTAGATGGCGCAACTTTGTGTGGGCGGCTTTTATTTCTTCACACCAGTAGGGTTTCGCCCTTTTATTATATTTGCTTACTGGAAGAATACTAGCTGCACGGTGTATTGCATTAGTTATTAAGTCGTTAAGAAAGTCTAGACAGCATTTTGTACTTTCAACTATGAGTATACAGTTCAGTTCATTTTGTAACATATGTTGATAGCTATGATAATTTTCAAATGTACATTTATTCCAAGCAACGATGACACGTAGTGGTGGATCCGGTTTTCGAATAGGAGTCATACTCAGACTGCAGACTAGTGGCAAGTGGTCTGATGTTATAATGTTTGCACTGTCTTCAATTATAAAGTTAGTACACAAAGTAGCACATGATGATTCAAGCAATATGTGGTCGATTACTTTCCCCGTTGGCACAAGCGTACCGTCATATCTATTTCCACGTACATGTTGTAATGATACCAAGTTATTGTTCATTATTAATTCTGTCAGCAATCTTGACTTGGTGTTAGCACTCTTGAACTCGTGGTTTCCAATTAGCTGTCCATTGAAATCCCCTGCTAGTAAAACGTCCCCAACCTGGGTGTAATAGGCTATTAATGACTGGATTTCACTTAAAACCGACTTATAGTATTCTATGTTGTTACACGATGGCATATACACACAAAACATATATAAGGGCAATCTATCATGACATTTAAACTCAATTCCAAGTATACGATGGTTTTCCTTATAAGGTAACTGATTTATGCTAAATGAGAGTGATTTCTTAAACATAATCGCTGTGCCTGCTTTTCCGCACATAACTGGACCAAAATTATCTACATTTTCGTCAGTATTAACAAAACAATCGTAATCTGAGTGAATGCTATTCATAAACATTGCAGATCTAGGTAAAAGTTTATGCTCATTTATAAGTGCAATATCTACGTTATATTGATCTAACATTTTTGCTAAAGGGTAGGCTGATGACATAACACCCCTACAATTCCAACAAAGAAGATTCAATGACATAACACAAATTAAAATAAGTAGGTGCGCAAGCATCGTGAACCTAAACATAATTCAAATTTGACACTATACATAAATATATAAAATATCAAAAAGCGCAGATCACTCTAGTATGATGCAGGATTCCAATCGTCAGTGTCCTCTTCCGGTTGTTGTCTATCCCAGTACGTGTGTCGCTCCTGGTTGTCACTGTAACTGTTATCATGGTTATGCCAAGTATCGTCACGCATGCGTCCTCTGCGGTCACTATATCTATCGGACCGGTACCGATCGTTAGATGCCGATTTAAAGTGATAACTGTCATCTTTGTAGTCACCGTAGCCATCATAACTGTCATTACGCTGGTATTGGTAACGGGACCGCGAGCGTATATTTGATGTTCGCTCGCAAATATGGTCTTCTTTGGACTTCCATTTTCTGTAAGAAATGCCGTCAGGCCAGAAATACGCGTCGTCAATAATTGGTTCAAGATCCTCTGGCACGTTAACTTTTGCCGATGAGCCAAATCGGCCATGAAAGACACGAATGTAGGATACATAAACATCGTTGTCCTTGAAATATACGTGTATATATCATTATCCGTGGTCCTATGATCAATGTTCCCGATGCAGTACGAGACGTTCTTTCTCCTTCTGGCGGCAGTAAAACCGGTATGTTCACTGGACCCTGTTTTTCCTGACGTTGCGCGTGGACGTTCCAGAGAAGCTGGAGCTGCTGGAGGCTCTGCACTTTCCACTGGTTTATATGCATGAGTGTCGTTGTTACTACTGCTTGTCTTAACTGGTTTATCGACCACGTTTGCAATAGCTTCCGGCTTCTGATTATTTGACACAGTCTTGTTAATGATCTTATTGGCCGTAAAGCAATTCTTCTCTGTTAATACCGGGCTGTAAGACACATTATGAGCAGTCACTGATTTGGGGCGCGGGCTTTTTGTAACATCGGCCATCTGCTGCATGGGTTGGCTTTTGATAGCCTCTGAGTAGGTCTTTGGTTGCTGCTCGGGTAGTTCGTGGTTAGCCTCTACTTATTAACAGTGGCAATCGCAGACCCAAGTCCATTAGCATCATTTTGAAGCTTATTTAATCTGCAGTTGATTCAGGCAATCTTGCTAGCACACTTCTCATTGTCCCATTTAGAACCTTATAACGACTCACAATGTTCGAAACATCGGATTGGATGGTTTTGAGAAGCGCAGAGTCATATGATTGCTGCTTAGATATTTTCAGAACTTCAGTACTTAGGTTTGTTACTAAGGCGAGGATATCTGGTTTTGTGACTTCTTGCTGCGTAAGGTCATTATCGATAATGATAGTTTCACGAGAGGCAGTGTTAGCAAATACGTCGTAAACATCATTCGTGTTCTCTCCGGAGATGTATGCGTTAAGCACATAGCAGTCTATAGCACACTTCCGTTCTCGTGATGTCTGCGAGGATGTTTTGCAATTTATAAGGCGGGTCTGTGGACATCCGGGTAGTTCGCGCGCTCTGTCGGCGAGTACATTCCTGTAGCTTTCAATGCGACGATACTTGTTGTTACAAACGCTTAATAACATAGTCGTCTTTAGCCAAGCCAGCTAGTTTGCTGTCCATGTCTTGGAAAACCCGTTGGGGTAGAAACGTCTGGGAGCAGTCTTCATCTTCAGTGATACAGCTATAATCGTCCCATAACGAATTATTATGGTTCCCACTATTACACCGTTCTTGCTTAATACGTATTAAGCTGCTATTTATCAACGTCTTGGGTCGGTATCATCCATGTTTTCAGGCTGTTGCGTTTAACTGCGAGTTGAGCTCTTAAGTACGTAATAATGATAGTAATTGGTAACCGTTAATTTAATGGCAGTGAAATTCCCGTTACATTAAACGCTCTGCTGTCCATTCAAGCGTGACGATTTTTCAATCATATTAGGTGAACACTTATCACCTTTACAAGTGACACAAAATGGCTCTTTCAAAAGTACAGTGAAAACAAAGAGATTTACTAAAATGTTCTGTATCTCTGCTATCAATTAACAAAATGCGATGACATTTCTGCTAAAGTTAGATGACTCACTAATTGACCTAAATATCCAAACACTTTTGCTTAATTCACAATTTAAAGCACATTATTTAAACTAAATCGGGAGAGCACGTTTTATGCGTTTGCTTACACCGGAACCGTAAGACTCGTCTGATCCAAATTAATTGGTTTGTATTTTATACCAATTTGACTATGAAAATATTTCTGAAGTTTATCCTCAATTTATTCTGTCAATTAATTTAGTGCTGCAATATATCTTTACAAAGAGTAATCTTGCTGGTATAGATTTAAGTGTTATTTTTATGAAACAATTGAGACTGCAAAATTAAGATACGGCCTCTTTGATATATCTCTAGAAAAATAGAGATTTCTCCAGCCCGGACGAAGTCATCTGGTCAGATTATAGGCATCTACCACGGATCGGATTCGACCACGATGATGCATGGTGCAAAACTAAAACTTTAAAGATTTGCTTCAACTGTAAACGCGTTCCAGATTTCCTAAAAGGAACAATTAACGAAAGTCATTTATTTTCTTTTAAATGTTTTGATATCATTTAAATCGATGATATACATCCTGAAAACCAATATAAATTGTTCTTTTAGGAGTTCAGGGTGGCCATTAAGCATATCGCATATTGGAAAAGATTAATGGTGTTGGGAAATTTTGTAAATGCTCGACAGTTTTGAAAAATTTAACATAATATCAAAACAGGCTTGGTAGGCTATCAACCACTATTTGTTAAAAGAACAGTATTAGATAGGTAATATTTTTTAATAAGGTGCATTTCTACCGTTTCATGGATATATTCGAGCATTATGCTTATTTATAAGTTTTCTATCACACAAAATATTTTTAACACCATTGTTTTGTTTTGCAGGAATGAGGTGAAATTAAAATTTTATTTTATCATCTAAATGCGCAAAAGAAGGGTCTAGTCCGAACACATATGAATTAATCAATGACACCAAATAATTAAATGCCAAATGCAAAGGTTGGACCTTAAAAATATCTATCAGCAATTATATAACACATACTTCCACATATGTTAAAAACATACACCAAAAGATCCTCATTAATGCGAAAGTATTTTATATACGTACAGTTAAGAAAACAGAAATCATTGTATTTCGAAACGGCGGCCCGTTGAGAAATTTTGAAACTTGGTTATACAAAGGTCAAAATGTAAAGGCAACCTTTATGTATAAATATATGGGTCTACTTTTTACACCCCCACCCAACTTTCTTGGTCGGATGCACCAGTTAACTTTGCACGCCAGAAAAGCAAATCTTATGAAAGACCGTCTGGTCGCTTTAATAACAATTTTTTTTTAAACTGTTTGACTCTATGGTGATCCCTATTCTGACATTTGGAGAGTAGATATGGGGTTGTAGTTACGCCCCTGAAATCGAACGAGCTCAAAGTTCGTTCTATAGAACTTTTCTTGGTCTAAATATAAGTACTTATACTTGTATTGCAGTAGGTGAATGTGGTCTTGTTCCACTTTGTGTGATAATATTATTCAAAATGTATTAAATTCTGATGTAAAATTCTGCATATGCAAAACCATTGCTACCCTAAATATTGTTACTTTAGGTTAAAACGTCAAGACGATATTGGAAGAATAAATTGGGTAACAAAAGTTAGAGAAATATTATTTCAGTATGGATTAGGCAACGTCTGGCTATGGCAAGACGTAGGCGACATTAATACTTTCAACGCGCAATTTAAACTTCGCTTAATCGACTGTTTGACTCAGTGGTGGTACGACACCATTAATACATCTTCAAGATGCGATCTCTATTAGCATGTAAAATCCTTACTCAATCCGGAAAAAATATCTTTCTATAAACTTGTCACATAAATTTGTTCGTACGCTCGCACGATTTAGGTGTTCAAGTCACTGGTTAAATATCGATGTTGGCCGGCATCTTAACATAGAAAGAAATGACAGAATATGTGCGTCCTGCTTAATCAACGAGAACAGGCTTTTGTTAGAAGATGAATTTCATGCGTTTTTCATAAGCCCGAGGTTCTCTACTGTAAGAAATCAGTTTTTATATAGCTGGTACTGGGTCGATCTAACCTACATGCCTTTTACAGACTTCTACAGTCAAGTAATAGTTTTGTTATTAGACAAGTGGCAATATATATTTTTTACTTGTTATAAATGGCGGATTAATATTGAAATTTGTATACATTTGTATTAAGCTATGACACCACTGTATTGTAATTAATGATGTATATATAATAGTATGTATTTTGGGCTCAGTTGAGTTGAGTTGAATAACCTAAAGTAATATCAGTAAACTATGGAATTTCCAAACATTTAGTCATATTCATTCCCCACAGCTTTTGCTCATCGTGAGGCCACACTCACATTCAAATATGCAAATCTGCCCAGACTATTAACATTTGCATTTTGATGTGCTGCATTTTGTGGTGTATCCGCATGTTACCAATTACAAATCGGATACAGGTACCGATTGTTTGCTCCTCCTACTGGTTTTAAAACACCCGATCCTTTTACCAAGCAGTCTTAATGTTTGAGCCTCTGGCTCGAAATCTCCATCCTGTGCTTTGTATTTTGATCATTGATTGGTAAGCTGCTCTCTTAACGTATAACACGAATGCAGTCATAGTTGGCGGAAGCTATTCTTTAGACTTTCTTGCGTTTCGGAATAGTCGGTATCGGCAGACATCTATACAGGGTTTATGGATTTTGGAAATGCATTCATAAAGACCACATATGGATTTTCAACATTTTCAACATTACCAGCATGTCCGAGCCAAAAAGGAGATATAATTTCAGGGTCTTCACAAAATGTTTTTTTAACATGTACTCAACCTATTCCTGAGAAGGAAGATGTTTCGCATTATCTTTGAGCGTGAAACGAGAAAATGCTTGACTCTACATCAGCAGTTAATTTCTGCGATATGACATATACAGGAAAACACATAGCGTGCTTTGCTATTCCAAACATCATTCATGTTATAATTTCCCATTTGCAAAAATGGTAGATAAATAATAGCAAAACATATGTACGATGAAACTGAACAACCACACGTTCACAACCCCTTGTAATAGCATCCGTTGTTTGACCTTAATCAAGCGTATCATTTTCTTCTAGTTGAACGGACAAGTGGTCGGCATTGAAGCTACGTGATTTCGAGTTGACATCATCTTTGCAGCCTTCCCCAGTAACAAGTATTGACACAGATTGCAATGTTTCAGCACGATGTAATACCTCATTGGAAAGAAATCCTGCAAGATCGGAGTTGTTTTCATCAATGAACTGCACCTGTTTCTGGGGAAGGGGTACGTCTTGGCCGGTTAGAAGTTTTCGTATAGGGCATCGTTTTCCAGATCGCTTGCTTAGAGTTGCACACCAAAGTCTTGTCATTGAAATGTTTGAACAACGACTGCAAAACCACATGTACATAGTACCAGTGCTTGGACAAACGAATGCCCATATATTACCATGCAGATGGCTTTTTTGGAGGGAGGTAGTTCCTGTGGGTTTTCACAACCTAAATCCGCGGTCAAAACATTGAAAATCTGCAACTAAGGCCGTCATTTTCTGCCAATATTGGGTGTAGTTTCATTTACAAATCAATGAATATCATTGATATTAGGCTTGAAATAAGTGCGACGAATTGATTCATTTTGCCTTGAGTCGGTTAACTGCAAATTTCTCAACTTATTACCGACATCTAAGTCACTGCATAAGTCAACATGTCTGAAGCAACGTCCTTTGTTGCTACAAAACAGTTTTGTTTCATCATTATATTATTTATTATATTCGTCTGCTGTTCAGGCTTAATAAATCATGTGCAGCAATACGTTTCGTTTGATCTTTGACAATATTTGATACGCGTAGGTTGACGCTTCAGCTTATTGTCGTTCGTCTCCTCTTCAGCAGCCCGAATAGAGTTAGTTGCGATCGTAGGGCTTAAAGTATGCAGAACCTAAGTCTGGCTTGAGCATTTCTAATAATCCCTATCATACCTCCGGCAGTGTTGCAAACTTCGTTGATAAGTTTCGAGGCTTAATTCGTAAAACTAAGTTGAACATCTTCTCAATTCTCTTAATTAAGAGGTTTCAAGTCAGTGTAAACTTCAGACCCATTATGCGCTTTTATATCTGAAATTTACACCGTTCTCCACCTTGCATAGATTTTGTGATAGTAAACGGTTTACCATTATAATCAATCATTTTGTAAAATATTAAAGCCATTTTGTAGGTCTACTTCTGAGTTTGTAAATCGTCGACATAACAGCAGTTGCTTAAGTGTTATCATATTTATTCCTTATAAAAAGAATTCCTCATTCAAATCAATTACATACAGGGAAAAAATGAATGGAGACAAACAGTTTGCGCAAGCCACTAACACCACATTTTAAAACAACAAAATCTGGTGATGAAGCTTAGAATAAGTCGTGAAAAGATACGGTAGTACGAGAAGCATAACCGATGACTTGTGACAGATTTATTTGTTGACAAACGGACCCAATCTTTTGTCCAGGTAATGTTGTATTCATACCAGCGTTAAAATGTCATGTAATGACTTTATATTTTATACCAGTATCAATCGCCAGTGACAGTTGGTTATGGATTTAAGTACATATGAAAGGTAGTAAAGCGGTCTGTAAGAAGAAGTCAACAGACGACAATTAGTAATTCGAGTCAAAGACATTTTAGACTATTAACTTAAAGAACGATTCGCTCTTATACAATTATGAAAGATTCAATGAACACTTGTAGGTTAGTTGATCTATCTCTTGGGACTCGGCGTTAACATAACAATGTTCTATGAATTAAATATACATGTGCTATTAATTATACGGGTTAATAGTTTACCTAATGTACTTAAAATAGTTGTACACCCCATATTTCTTAGGCAGAATTGGACTCCCTTTTTAAATAATAATACAATATAACATACTTAGCGAAGAGAAATAACACAGTTCGATGACCCTATTTAAAAGAACATTAAAATATACAGATAAGTGTGGAAAGCCATATTTGAGATCCACAAGATCGACCGCTGGTTAATTCGGAGCCTGATTTTGTTATTTCTTATTTGAGATATCAATATCTAGTTCTGAGAACATGACTTGTAATTCCCAATTTAAGAATCCATTATTATATCATACAGAAATATTATATAGAGTGGAAGGAAATGCGTACCTGTTGATGGCAAATAGTCACATAACGTGCATGTAAATATGCCCGGCCCTTTTTGTATAAAAATGGTGAAATACCTAAATTGGATGTAAGGGATGTAACTGTCGATAAATGCGTCTCTAGCGCACATTGACTGTGCTTGATGAATATGTTATCACTTTTAAAAAAGATGAATGAAAAGGAGTGTGCTTTATTATTAGCTCTATCAAAATGACACTTTTTTAATTAGTCCTATATTTTGTAAAATTATATATAATTTTCCAACATATACCAAATATTTATCACTTTGTTTTGCTTTGTGGTGTGCTGTTATAGATCTAGTACTGTAAACAAGCACAGTTAAAGGGGCAGTATTCCGTTTGATGAACTAGCGAAAAAAAAAAAAAATTGTCGAAAACTGACATAAACTTGGTATCGATGAGTCCATTGCATTGAAACTTACTTACTGAAGTACCACATTGTTTACAATTAATTCATTTTTCGCAGTATTTTTGTATTTTTCCATTAAAAAATACTAGGTATGTCTATCGAGTAGAATTCATTCCTTATGTGTGATTGGCTAGTCGATGTTATCACGTGATATTACCAAGTTAGGTTTATAGCTTAAATATTCCAACTGTTTAAGGTAAGCCTTCGTGGCACACTGGATACAACACTGAGCTGCAATTTGGGCTACACCGGTTCGAACCCGGTCTCCGACTCGATGTTTTTTACATATTGGTATTTTTTTACAATTATGAAATCAAAGAGTAAAACATTTTTTTAATTAATTGTCCTGAGATTCGTTACAGAAAAAATCTTATTTTGGTGCCAATCTGGTGTACAGTCCATTTAAAGGGTTTAGAACCGCCTCCCCCCATGTAGGTTATTACAGCAAAAATAAAGAAAACAATGTACTCGTTGAACTTTTTTGTAAATGTCGACAACAAATCTAAATGATCCACCTAAATATCATTGATGACTCGGATGTAAAAGTTTATATTAACAATTTTTGCCAACATAATCATTTTCTAGTCCTTTTCTCTGATATCAAAGGCAGACTAATAGTTGAACAACACAAACTTCGTACCTATCTACAGTTGATTTTGTTGTATATTCAGTACACTTTTGAGTTTTAAAATGATTTAATATTAACTTTTAATGTATTCTAAGTTTTCAATTGCATTAGAATACGAATTCGACCGAATTTGTAGTTGGAATTTAATTTAGGTTTTATTATAAGTAACACACTGTATTTCAGTTATTTTCTTGTAAAAATGTTTTTTTTTAATTATTAACATGTTGCCCATAATCAAATATTGGAATAACGTTTATAATTTAATAGTGACTAGGTATTTTGGATACGCTTTCAATTCCTGAGAGTTTTATTTGAAAGTGAAAGAAATGAAAATACGCCAACATTGAAGAAATAGATAAAATTACAATCTAGTAATGATTATAAGATACCGTATATTCATATTACATATAAACACATATAAACAATTGTAACTTATGTGAGACGTTAATTAATATTATAACACAAACAATTAGCGATCATTTTTAGAATTTATAACCCTTGTCTACAAATATGGCTTAAGTTTGGACGGAAATGTTTTTTTTGACAGTGAATAAATTACTATACAAGAAAGAAAAATGGTAAAAAATATGAATTTATGAAAACGGTCTGATAAAAAATAAATGGTCTCGAGCGTATTTATCTTTCATTTGCGGAATGACCGTTTGTCAAGTTACGCAGTATGAGAAAAAATAATACCTGCAAAGGAAGGCGAATATTTTTTATCAATTTCTCTATTTTGCAAAATCTCACCGGTATAAAGGTTTTACCATCACCCATGGACAATGGTTTGTAGTGTTTGTATCGCTTCTAGTATGGGGTCGTATCCTGGTATGCAGATGCCACTTTAGGTTTGACCCTTGGTGTGATAGAGGCCGCCAGTAATCTCCAACGAAGCTATCAGGTTTTTTAAAACATGTATTACATTACTACTTAAAATACAAATCATTATTTGTTTTTATACTACGCTGTAAATGATATCGGAAACAAATACGATGAAATAGGCAATTTAAACACGAGCTTGTCTACTCACTTGAAGTCTTGGATTTTGTTTGGATATAATGGAAATGAAAATGTCGTAAATTCCTGCTCCCATTGCCCTTTTTCACTGACAGCAATAACTCTTTCTTTGAAAGAACCTTGAACAATTTTTGACAGATCTCTTATGGTTGCCGCACCGCCTTCATTGTAATTAGAGCTGAAGTTTCCAAAGTAATGTAACCCTTCTCTTGCTGTAATCGTTCGCCGAGATTGATTTGTGTCTGAATGAATGTCGAATCTATTACATCCCGGACCACACGGCCCAGTACCAAGAACCCAGCTCGTCGTTAACTCAATGTGTGCCTGCAAATTGCATGCGACTTGTATATTAGTATTAATGTCTAAATCTTATTTGTTAAATTACCCGTTGCTCATTCTAGTGTGCTAGTAACGAATAATAAAGTGAATATTAAAAACACAATAAAAATAAATTCAGGATGGGTATGTATTAATGTTCATATATATATTTTTCAGTACATAATTATGTTGTGTTTTAGCACTTTGTGCTGTTGTTCTATGTTTCTTGTTTGTGAAGTGTTTCCGATCAGTTTATTTTGGCAATATTATCCATTCATTTGATTTTGTGCATATACTTTTTATTGGGTCAGTAGGAATTTAACTGAGCTTCATTGTGATTACAGCTCTCAACTGATATGAAATACGAGGATACCTGTTTCTCGCTTAACTTAAAAAAGTGTCTCTTTTGGGCTCAAACTCACATGCTATGATTGACAGGAACCTAAACCACTATAACACATTTATGCGTATTTATAAATGGTACATGTAAATTTTGAAAATAGGACATACTCAAATTTAGCTACTTACAAATATTTCGTTGCTTCTTTCTTCAAGGTAATATGTCACATATCCACCAAAGAACTCAGGGGTTGAACACACAGTCCGTAAGAAGAAACAAAACAAAACCAGTACACAAACCGTCCTTACTATTTCCATTTTGAAATCTTAATGTTACTCTAGTTTCATTTTTTTTTTATCTTTGAAAATTGCAATTTTTTATTTTAATTTAAAAAAAAATTGTCGGCAATTATTGGAAAGTAGATAAAATTTTAATTCAGGTAAACACGTATGCCAATAGTCGATGTTTGGCTCTTGTTGGTAACAAAATTAATTAAAACAGAATTTGCATAAGGATTTTTATGCTTGCATTGTGTCTGACAGCATAGCAATACGCGAAGCTTATTGTAAAAGTTAGCATGTACATTTGGATTAATATGTTTGTTTTTTATTAAGCAAGATAATAATTTTATTAATGTAAACCAGCTGTCACAGGGAATGTTGCTTTTAAAGATAAGCATTCTGCTCGGCCCTACGAAATTAAACGTATCGGATTTTGGTTGAAGTGGAAGTGAAGCAAATCAATATAATAGAAAAAAATATATGGATACGTTAAACCCGAATATAATTTCAGAAGTGCCAAAAATGTTTTGTGGAAGACCTCGAATCCCCCTAAAACCATATAATTGTTCTGTCTAGGCGCCAGCGCCACGTGAAAAGTTGTGCACTCTGTGGTAAAGGTGTTCTATCAAGTTAAACTAAATTTGAGTTCTAACACCAAGGATGTCTTAACAAATCTTCAAACTTCAGCTGATGAATACGTTATTGCATTTCATGAATTTTGCCAACCTGGTAAATTCGTTTTTGTTTTTAATAACGTACTTCTTTCACAAGTAGATACAATCTGTACTAGTGTCTTAATTATTACATCAAGACAAATTTGCAGGTATAGAAAATCGTGAGAAGCAGATTGATCAAAATATTACCATTATGTTACATTTTTTTGTTTGCTCTTTTTTTTTTTTTTATAATGTTTTTGATATGATACACACAAATCTATTATTTCGACTGTGTGCGTCCTTTTAAAAGTTTAAAAACTGTTAAAAGGTGAAGGTCAATCTATGACTGTCTCGTTTCAAAGTTTCAAATATGCGAATTTTGGATACATGGATATAGTTATTTCGCATCATATTAAAGTTGTTTTTGCCGATAAATCAATTTGTGACAAAAATACCAAAACTAATATTCGAAACAATTTTTTAGGCTTTAAAAATGTTTCTTTCCACGTCCGATTTCAAAATTAATAACTTAATATATAATTCTTTGCATTTTCGTTATCTGCAAACGATACCCAATGATGCTAATATAAGCATACAAATGTAACATTATGGTCAATGGAGACAAAGAGTATTAACTTCATTGTGTTTCGGTATAATTAAATGTGTTATCATTTGCTACAGCTTGATTTGTTCATTTAAAGGCGGTATTTAAGTACTACTATGTTTCTTGATAAATTGATATTACCGGTTTGCTCGATACTTGATTATTTAAGTAGGTATGAGGTGTGGGGTGTTGTGATCGTTTGGCTTTGAATGTCTTTTTGAGTGTTTAAGCCTTCATCCTTTAAATTTAACGCACCACTGAATTTATATATTCTCAGATTAGGCAAATCGATATTGCTGACCAATCGTGACGTTTTAACGTTAATCATTTTTTTTTTTGAATTGCGGAATTGTGCACATCTCTTTAATTGAATCTTACTAATACACAACGAAAACATCTGGAACATGCTATGGTATGTGTGACTCTAAACGATGTTATCGTTTTATATGGCAGTAGTATGGTAAACTAAAAAAAGAGGGAAACCTTTAAAATTGTAATCAAACTCTTTTAGAAGACACAAGGAACATAAACGAATAAAAACTAAACGAGACGCATACAACACCAATCACCAACAAACATTACACAAGTATCATAGTATCGTCTTAGGTAAACGTAAAATGGCACAGACCGTTAAGACAAGGTAACAACTCACTTTGCGTTCATAGGCATCTGTTAGTGTTGAAGTACGTATTGAAACTAACAAATTAAAAAGTGCAATTGTTGATTCCCATTTAGCGACACGTAAAATAAACAAATCTGTCGTGATGTAAATCGCTCCGGAATGAAAAATATATATGGAATAACTGTCAAAGATTTTTGAAGGATTTCAATTTTTGTTGAAATACGAAACAATATTGTTTGAATTTCAAATCATAATATGGCGTGTTTTGATAATGATTATACTCCAAGAGTTCTGGAATGTGGTAAGCTCCATTCTTATGCCGCGTTTATATGACCAACATATGACCACGAGGGAAACATATTTACTTTGGCTAATTTGCACCTGGTATGTTTTAAGATGCATTTATACGCTTATTGTATTTTGTTTAATACTTTCAAGTATAGCCGATGGTTTGCATTAAAAACGCCATATAAAATACTGCTAAAGATATAATTACAAATAAACTATAGAGGAGAATACGTGAATACTTCTTATTGTGATTCCTCTATTGTGCAATTACATTGTTGTCCGAATGACGTAAGGCCTATAACAGCTACTAGCCACTTTAGTCTGGAAGCCAGTACTTGCGTGAAAAGGCACGTGATTTACGTACCATTACTCCAGTAATTGTTGGAGACGACTTTCACGTATTGAACAAGCACTCTAGCAACCCAAAGAAGCAAGCCCGTTAACATTTAAAACACCGTCGCCTCAAAGGGAGACGTAATGTTAGTGTGCCGCCGAAGTTAAGGTTCTTAAAACACCATTTGTTACTGTATGCACACTATGTTCCGAATTAGTGTAACGGAGTGCTTGAAGAAGTTAGCACAAATGCTGCAGCTTCATTAAACGTGATTGTTAAGTATTTGAAAGTTTATCAACGAATTAGTATGTTTGATTTTAGTCTTCAAGTTTACTCATGATCCGATGTTGTTTACAAAATAGGGTTCTATAAATAAATGATGGAACAAGCCAGTTACACACATTGATGAACCACGTCTGGGTCATTCCCGTTTGTAGTGCCTCCCTGCTATATTCATAAATACGAGGACAAGTGTCAGGTGGATATATCATAGTTTATTCACCGCTTATTTATCACTGACCGTTCCGAGTTATGACCCAAACATTTATTGCCAATTTGATCATTTATAAGTTTTGTGGGTGTTGTCTTGTGGTATTGTGGCGTTCTGCATCTCATTGAATGTTTGTTATTCTTTTACCCTTTTTTTCTGTATTGTTGAGCGGAAGGCGTCTATGATTTTCTCTTCGTGTTTTTACAAAGTAAACTAACAAACATTTGTGTACCACAATTTCAAGTAACTGCTCATGGCATGAACATATAGCATCCGTCAAACGAAATGCTTGGCAGCGTATATACTTAATGCAATGGTTCAAATATATCCTTAATCGAAAATCACTTAAAATGCTTTACACGAAAGTCATACTACTTTTGTTTGAATATGTAGATGTTGTCTATGATAATCATACTCAAGCTGACAAAGACAACGTAGAGAAAGTACAAAACAGGGCGGCACGAATTATCTGCGTTGCATCACGAAGTGTCTCCATATAAATTTTCTATACTAAAAAGGGACTTGAATCTCTAAAAGAAAGTAGGCTTAAGCATAAACTAACCTTATATATAATATATAAGGACAAACGCGTATACCGTCGTGCTCTGTGCACCGGAGGCATTTTGTATAGTTTTGCACCAGACGAATGCAATAAATACATATCGAAAACCCGGTTAATTCTTTTTCACTAGTTATACATAAAATAATTGTACGATTTAACTGAACTGTGTCTTTTAGGTTAAAGATAAAAACAAACACATTTGCAAACGTTATTTTAATAATAACTAATACTACACTTACTGACAGTAATATACTTCTTGATTAAATGTTATCCTTTGTATTATTATTGTTTTATATTTAATGAAACATCACATCACATTGGTACATCAGACACCATACTATGTAGTTCAACATTATGTCACATATTCGACTTTCCAACGCTATTCCGCAATAGGCACCAAAGTAGACATTGTGTATTTGGAGTCATTTGTGTCATGGTAAGATTCTCCTTGGTGTTAAAATCCCTTGCTTAAGTCGAAAATCAAATGTTATCCAACAATGGCGACCTCGGCTGGTCGGGTGCAGTTAGTGTTACACATATCCTGGTCGCAACATGACTTGCAGAATCCATCAGCGGATGCCACGCCCGGGCACTGGAATGTAAATGTCAATACGATATTATTTGTAAAAGTAAACGTTGAAAGCAAAGAACTGTAGAGAATAGAGCCTTCTAACGAATGCAACATAATTTAAAATATATCAAAAATATGCTTTTGTCTCACAAACGTTTGTGAAGAACTATACTATACTACGGAAAGGAAGAGGTTTTGATTTCAACATCATCTTTTTGTTTAAATTTAAACAAGGATACCTGGAAGTTCTTGCTCACGCACTTTCCGTCGTAGTGTGTAAAAGGACTTCCGTAAATTGTGCAAATCTGTGTAACACAGGTGAACGTATATGAAAACCTTGCTACAAAAACCTTGGTTAAAGTAAACTCGCGCTCTTTATAATACTAGTTATCGTAAGAATTATCATTTTTTACAATATTTACGGATGATATCAATTTAAAACAATAACGTTAAACTTTTTATCCCATGATGTTATTGCATATTTGAGGGACATCGTTTCTTTATGTCATTTAAGTTAACAATACGATAGCACAATTTTAGGAGCAACTGTGATTTTGCTTATTAGGGTCATGTTTCGACTTGTTCTTACTTCGTCCTTGGCGCAAGGGGCTATGTTTTTGCAGAGGGCCATGTTTTCCATGTCATCACAGTCTAGACACAAAGGTCCGCGGTCACTTCGAAGACCGTGTCCTACAATACAGATTAACCTTTACAAAAAGAATATATCAACTAATGTGTGGAGAGATGTCTTTGAAGACACAAAGTAATTGATGTTTTGGTATTACAACTTTAATTCAATGGGCAAAGAACACCATTCATGCTTTCTGTCAATGTTTGATTGAGACTGTTCATTCACAGAAAAAGAATACAATGATACCAACGCCCTATAGCACAGTCATAGTATTTTATAATAAGTAATTCTCACCCATTACGCTACATCCTTGGTGGTTGCAGAAATCCGAGGCACAGCAATGAGTACAGGTGTCACCGGAAGACCCGGACACACAAACCTTCATGTGTACAAATACAGGCTGAGATGAAGTTCTTACACAAAATATGTGCACACTTTTTTAACGTGTTTATGCCGATGTCAAGTAAAGTTTAAATGTCAATGGTTATTTTTTTATTATCTGACTTGTTTAGTGTTGCAGCAACTTGTGCTGTAATGCAGAGTTATTCCAGCAGTACTTACATTGGCTTTTAGACATCCTGTATTATATCTCCGAGATCCATCAGATTTTTTATACGTTTCAGTTACACAAACCTAAAATGGCAGATGAAATTAAAATACTTGAATCGATTACGTTGGTCCGTATAGCTTATTTGAATATTTTACAGGAGTTAGTATAGTACAGGAGTCAAGTTTATGCAGTTCTGTGAATGGTAAAAATCAGTTAATTACCACATTTTGATTTCTTAGTCAAAAGACAGGAATTTGTATGTCTTATAAATAAAAACATCATGGCGCATAATACAAAATCTGTGTATACATAATAAGTATATCAATGCTTATAAAATAAAATAAGAATCTGAAATGTATAATTTAAATGTAAACGCACCTCATCTGACTGACATGTAGTTATAGAAGTGCATTTCTCTGCCATTCCGAGATGAGCGCAAGAAAAACACGTGGGACCGTTACCTGACACAAAATCAAGAACATTTTAAACTAAGGCAACGGTTAACACTGCTCAACATCAATTACAAATAGTGATGAACTCCGTTACGGTTACAAGTAGAGGAAGTTTCCAATCCCATGAACAATTACTCATCTTTTATGAAACAAGATACGACATGTTAGCTTACCATCAGAGCAGACGACGCCGGCAAATCCAAGTGGACAGTTACAAGTGAACGAATTTACCCGGTCTAAACATACACCTCCGTTTTTGCATGGTGAACTCTCACACTCGTTTATTTCTGGCATAAAGTAAACATTAAATGAACAAAGGATAACAATGACTACCATCGTCTTTATGTGTTATGAAATGAACATTATTTATATGAAAAATTATAGGAACAAATCCAGTAGTCGAAACTTTTAAAAATGTAACTGACTACCAATGTGAGGAAGCAGAATTCTCACTTGACAACAAATGTTAACACTCACGGTTAAATTGACACAACAATCTTGCTTAACGGCAATCGAATAAAAAGAACAAAAAAAAGCAGCCAATCGCACGCCAATTGATTTCAGATTTCATGCAGTATAATGTTTGTCATTCGTAGTGTTGTGCATTTTACTTTGATAATATTTATCTTTTACCTTTTTTCTTTATTTAGGATTGTTGGGATTAGAGTGAGGTTTGTGCACGTAAACTGGTTTAACACCCCAGTAAATTTAAATGTATATATGCACTGTGCTGTTTGTGGTGTTTTGTGCTGTTCTTTTTTGTTTCTTGTTTGTGATTTTTTGTTTTTGCGTTCTATGCCTTTGGCGTTTACCCAGTGTCATTAAACCGTGTTTGTGTTTAAACCTTCTGCTACTGAGCATGTTTCTGTAGTTTTTCACATAAGTATTGAGAAGATTCAAACTCGAAGTGGAAACGGCGGAACATGATATCGTAATAGGCGTTTAAGGGTTAAATAAATGTCCGATAACACAGTTGGATATATCTGATTGACATGCATTTTCTAAAGTTACCAAAGTAAGTCTGAAGACAAGACCTGGGAAAATGTGCGATTAGTCGCAAAACAGTGTAGGGCCGGTCGGATAAAATAAGGCCGATCAGGCTAGTGGTCGGGTAGAATAAAACAAAATCTTTTAATAACTCAAAATCGATGTTTACCTTGCAAGAGTCCTCGAAATGGTAGTTTTTAGAATTTCAGATTTTTAGTACCAAGTCCCAATATAATAAGTCTCCTGTTTATTAATGTTTTCGAAAGTTTTACCAAATGGGTGGTTGTCTGCATCACCCATTCTAAATTTGTATAATATTGTTGTCAAAAGTATTAAATCACGAATGACAAAAGCTATACGACAAGGTCGTACTTTTTGAACGCCGCAATCAAGTGCGTACGGCAAGGGAGGTCTTAATTGATTGATATACCGTTCAGAAAGAAATATAAAGACCCGATGCGTTTTGTTGTGTCAGTTACATCAAAGTTGTTCACATCTTGTGGTCGTGTTTTTTTTTGCTCATTTTCAAGTAGTACAGTAATTTCTGATAATGCGATTGGCAAGCACTGTTGAGCGAAACCATGTTTAATCTTGCCTGATATCATACGCATCAAAAGCTAAATGATTATTTAAACAAACAAAAACTTTTTTTTTAAAAACATCTATGTCAGTTTTTGTCTAATACACTGATACCCTTCTCCGAACTTTTAGTGAAGATAAATATGAAAACACTGTTGGCAAAACGACTACTAAGGAATACATAATCAAATGTAATAATGTACACGCTGCAATTAAATATACAGGGAAAAAAGCCTAGTAGTCAAACATTTAATACTTACTCTGTTGATAGGCACAAGGTCAATGTCACAACACACACACAAAATACAGAAAACCCGCTCATTATCTAGTATTGTTTTATCTAAAATATTAAGATAACGCATTTGAACGGTAAATCAAACACGATTTCATAGTAACAAGCTTGTACTGCAGGTGTTATCCAATTTATTTGCGCATAACACTTGTCCAAAAATACAAGGGCAATAAGTCGTTGATACTTACTTGAACTACAAAGCTTTCCACTGTATCCAGGCTGACATTGGCACATAAATGTTGCCAATCCATCAACGCAAGTACCATTATAAGCACATGGGTTTGACAAACACTCGTCAATATCTGAAGGCGGACATAGTCTGAGTTTTAATAATTCATTAATGATCACCTTTTGTATGACTTCGTCGTCAACACTCTAAACTATTTGCTTAATATCGGTAAAGAACCAGTCAATTTTTGGTATTGTTCCCAAACGTTTGTTTTTCATATAAGGGCATAAATAGGGATAAAATTTATATGTACCATGTTCGCATCTGGTTCCATCAAATCCCTCAGAGCAGCTACACGTTAAGGTGTCTTCATGGGAAGAGCAGGTAGCTCCGTTTAAACAAGGCATGGATGCACAAATGTCTTGACCTGAAATAACAAAAAAACATTACAAAGAAAGAGTATTTGAAATAAGAATAATATAGAGGAACAACAATAGATCAGACGCTTACTCATTTCGCAGTACTTCCCGGTTAAATGCGCTGGGCAGATGCACAGAAACAGAGAATGATGGGAGAAACATTTTCCATTTACGCAGGGATTGGAGAAGCACGGGTCCAGCACTGAAATATTGCAACAAAATACTAACGCATGTGTAATTTGATTGTTTATGCCTCTGTAACGGCTTGAGTTGCTAATACGAAAGTATCTTAAGGAATATGCAACAAATTATTGAGATAACCTGAATAAGAAATAAGTTGAAAAAGTATTAGTTCGTGGCACAAATATTATATGACCACAATGAAGGGTGGCAGAAATACTTACAAAATAAGTTTTTTTATCATTTATATCATGTGTAATTTATTCGAATTGGTCAACATATAATTTTTTCCCACAAATATTTTAACATACTGTTTTCGCAATGGTCACCATCAAAGCCCTGCACACACGTGCACGTGTAACCGTTTACGTCATCCGAACATGATCCGCCATTCAAACATGGATTTGACAAACAATCATCAATTTCTGCAAATTGATTAAGTGTTCGTCGGTCAACTATTTTTATACATTATTGAGATATATGAGTATGAAATGCGTCTTACTGTTGTTAACTAGTCTGTACTTCATTTTGATTTTGTGATAAGCACACTTTAACAGTTACTTACCTGTTTCACATAATATCCCTGCATAGCCATGTTTACAATTGCACACGAAATTGTCAACGTCATCTTCACATGTCGCTCCATTCTTGCAAGGAGATGAACTGCATTCGTCTTGATCTAAGAATTGGATACAGGGATGTGCAAGAAAGTATTTTTCTGTCCTTCAAAGCTATATCAATATCACTCTAAAATAACACTGAACCGCTTTATATTAACACAAACTGGTACCACTAAAAGCGAAAACAATATCTTCATAATACACAAGCGCTAGTTTTGTTACGGCATTGATGTTGATGATTAAAAAATAACTGTAGATCAGAGTGTATTCATAACTATATAAATCACCTATCTGGCAGTTTTGTCCTCCATAACCGGCATGACAGACACAGAAATATTCGTTTTGATGGACGTAACACACTCCGTGAATACATGGATTGCCTTGGCAACCGTTTACTGTAGAAGATACATGTACATAACAACGTTTATATTGGATGAAATTTAAAAGAAGAATCTATTTGCGTAAAGTTTAAGAACAGAGATACGAAAAGAATAAATTTACAATTATCTGTAGAAATTTCATCATAAAGTATTAATTTAAAAATATCATCTAGATTGATAGTGGTTAGACAACAGTTTAGAAACTTTTGAATTGTGTTTTATAAACCGCAATTGTAAAACTTGACTTCTTACAAGTTCCGGATGACGTAGTTGAAAGCGACGTTGTAACTGGTGTTGTTGTGACAGGGGCAGTTGTCGGTTTTGGTGCACATGATCCATCAGCAAAAGAGATGTCATCCAAAGCAATGTCTCCAACGTAACCGTCACCAACACTGCCCTCAAAAACGATCTGGAGAACATATGCAATTCGACTGTTTTCAATATTTTCACTACAAGTAATACTTTAAAATTGTCAAAACCATGCATGTTTCTAATGGCTTGAAACAGAAAAAAGCAACAGCTTATGTTTCGTTATTACTGTAAAACCTTTTTTGATTTACCTTAAGATCTGAGTGAGGGATGATTTGTACTTTAGCAGACCGCCAAACTGGCCCATGATTCCCTATCGAAGACCAAACGCGTTTTGCTGGGATGTGTGTACCATTTACAGATTGTAGATAAACGTTCAGAGTACCTATGCTAGCGCCAAACATGTTGTACCAGAAATGAAGACAATAAACCTGAGCATCCCTGTAGCTTATCACCGGACTGACAAGCCATGCGGTCTCGTTAACAATTCTCGGAGCACTTGTTTCGATATAAATGTAAGTCCCTACAAAACAAATTCATGTAATGAAATATATTTATTATATATTCAATCAAGGGTATTCATCAAAGAAAAATCGGTATGGTGAAGGTTTTGTTTACGAATAAGTAGATAGCAAAACGATTAACTATCACTATGTTCGTTTCATTCCAAAGGCGTGTTTGGGTCAATAAGACTAAGTCTCTTGGTATTCTACAGAACATCTCACATGTGTGTACTATTAAACGTGTAAGACCCTACTGCCACTTACATATTACATTAATTGAACTGTTGCACGTTTTGTCTGAATCAACATTTGTTTTGAACTTTTATTGACATATTTGATGTATACCATTTGCTGTGCCAACCGTATGGTCCGCATCGGGACCAGTATCCATCGAAGCCGTTGACATTCGTTGAAGCGTCCAATCAAAATTATCCCACCTTTGTTCATTGCGCCAAGAACAAAATGTAGCCTTATCAAAGTTGCATGACATGTCTACAAACAAAAAATAGCTAACATTCAAGATAGTTTGTCCAGCAATGAAAACAAAAATAAACTCGAAATAAAGTGTTAAACAATATAGATATACAACCGAACGGTTAGAACAGAATACACAATTTAGTTTATTTTTAACCGTAAGATCTTAATTTTAATACAATATTTACTATACTAGTACATTTTAAAAACATCGTTGCTAAATACATCAATTATGTTGCCACACAATGTGTACTTTCAAAAACACAAATGCAAGCATTACATTACGTTACACCGACTTAATTCTGATTCGAAAGACGCAGTCAAAATAAAACATAAAACTGTTCTTCAGACAAACCTGTACCTATTTCACAATGAGTTCCAGTGCGTCCGGACGGACAGAAGCATTCGTATCCATCCACATGATCCAAACATGTGCTGTCTATGTGACAAGGACTAGAACCGCATTGATCGACAGCTTGGAACCAGACATGCATTTTATAAATGTGACGTAGATTGTTTCAAAACAATTCAATGTACTATTTGTTAGCTTGCTAGAGTAGTTTCAAGAGTTATTTCGAAATAATCACAAACCTGCTTCTGAGCCAAATAGCTTTCAGGGAATGTTTATTTATTACAACATTACACGAGGTCGTAAATGAATATCAGTGGTTGAGAACTGTAATTTCTATTTAAATGGTCAAATTCAAGGTTTTTATTATTGAATTTAATAAGAAAACCACACATTGACCTAAACTCAAAGAAAAGTTATCTGTTTTGAAATGTGGAACAAACAATATTTTCACTATTATGATTGTACGGGGGCCGTGTTCTCTAATGTCCTGAGTCTGAGTTTGAGGCCCAGAATCAGTGAACAAAATATTTATAATTAACAAAAGTTGTGTGCCTTATTGTAGAACAGATTACTTGTTACACATTTGCTCCTGTTATAGCATTTTTAAAGAAAATCATGTCTGAGGTACTTTAACGTCCTTTTCAACGGAATTTTCTTTCTTAATAACTCGTCATACCGACGTAATAGAGTGTGGATGATCCTTGCTGCTATAGTATGTTTCATTGTGAATATTGCAAAGGAAAAAAAAAAGACAAAAAATACAAGTTTCATTCTAATGATTGATTCTATGATGCTAATTACCATACGTGTTCATAATTATTTTTATTAACAGTAAATTCTGTATTGACTGGTTATGCAATTGGAAATTGAAAATCACGAGGCAACACATGTATTCAAACAAACACAGACAAATCTGGTTGAACAATATCAATGTCAATAAATCGTCGAATATAATGATAATCTGTTTCCTACTTATAGGGAAAATAAAGATGAAAACCTTGTGTATAATACAGCGTGTTAGGAATAAAACATTTGTGATGCTTTGCAAAGTAAAATGAATTCTGCAGGAACTAGCCTATTAGTCAAACATTTAAATATAAACCCTGTTTTATTTGCACAAGGGAAAGGTTTACATGACACTGGACAAAATGCAACAACGTTTACACACCACAGACAAACAACATGCTCATCAGAACAACCTTTAACATAAATATATACATTATAAATTCCATTCATTTAATAAACAGCCTTTCGGCAATGGCAAATATCTTTTGAGTAATAACACAATATTTTTTGAGTATATTCGGATCGTAAATAATCGAGTATTAATATTGTTTGGTATTTCATTAATATAAATGTTACCATGATTACTCAGAGCTGCTAATGAATATTAGAATCTGCCTATTGTCTAATGTTATTCTTTTTACTGCTGCAGGCTTTTGTACATAGCAGAGTTGCGTTTACTATCATGAGATGTATATCGTGTTCATATACACTGACCACCCAATTTCATAACATGGTGTCAGAAGTGGGATTCCACTGCTAATGAGAATGGACATACTTAGATAAAAAAGCAATATATTCAGTGATACTGAATTTATTTCTCTGCACACCGAAGTATACTTTCACGGATTACAAAATGAACGAATTTCATCCGCCGGATAGTTTTGACTTTTCATCACCGAATAAATGGGAAGATTGGAGAGACCGTTTTCAACGTCATAAGACAGCTACAAAATTGCACAAATAGTTTAATCTACTCTTTGGGGAAAGACGCTGAACATTTATTTAAAAGTTTTGGACTTTCGGCAGAGGATCAAAAGAATTTTGATACGGATTGGAAAATTCAACGGACATTTCACACCGAAAAAGAACATTATTCATGAAAAAGCAAAGTTTCATTCTCGAAAACAAACAAAAGGCGAATCGGTCGAATGTTTCATCAGGAGTCTGTACGAGTTAGCTGAGAGCTGCGAGTTCAACGCTGCCGTAAAATCAGAACAAATCCTAGATGGCATAGTGGTCGGAATTCTCGACAAACAGTTGTAAGAGAAATTGCAGTTAGAATGCGATCTAACATTGGAAAAAGCCGTCTCAATGGCAAGACAGAGCGAACTGATAAAGGGACAGGTAAAATAGACTCAATAAATTTACATTTTACTGACCGTTCCAAGGCGGTACCTAACAATTAGCATTACTGGTTTTTTATAATTATGCACTGTGTTGTTTGTGGAGTTTTGTGCTGTAATTCCATGGTTCTTGTTTGTGATGCTTTTTATGTTCTATGTCTTTTGCGTATACCCTGTGCCATTTAATGGGGTTTTGTTTAAACCGTTTGCTACTGAGGTTGTTTCTGTAGATTTTCTTATGAATATTTGAACAAGAGGTGCGGTGTGAATGTAGTAAACTTGCAAACTTTCCAAGACAATACGAATATGACCATCAAAGGTTATTACAGTTAACACTCATGACACACATGCAATTTTCCGTTGTTAACACAAGAAGTAATCGCACTGTCATTGCAGGACACGTATATAATGCAGACTGAATGTAGGGGAGGTTTCGTTAGTATGTTACAACGAAACTAATTAAAAAAAACATGGTCATTATAAATGATACGGACCATCATGGGTGTCAAGACTACCACGGCAATAACTCAATATAATATAAATCTATTTAGTCTTAAGCTATGCAAGTGTACACATACCAAGTAAAAAAACAAAATTTGGAACTTCGATTCACTAGCTCGGGTGCTGCATTTAGACCTTAATGAAGGGATTTTAAAAACGATTATACTAGAAGCCAGACATCTTAGTTCGTAACATTGAGTATTATTATCATTTTTATTACGTATATATTCATTGCGTTGGATTGATTTCTATCGATTGTTTTCGATACACTGAATAACTATGTTTGTATAGATTTAAACTATCGTCACTATTAACATTATTTCACATTACCACAATTCGTACTCCTTATATATAAAGCTGCGTTTGTCAATAGTCTTTTTACGCATTTATCTCAATAGGCTTACATTTAAGATACGAATGCGGTTACCTATAGAACACTCCTGTCCCGTTCTTCCGGGCGGACACAGACATCGTGCGGACATCTCGCTGGACAAACACATCCCACCGTTCATACAATGAAGTTTTTGACACTTGCCGTAATCTGAATATGGATGTGTAAAACAAGGTCTAAATTCAATTAAGGTTAACAGGTGCTCACGTTTGTTAAAGTGAGTTATAGTATGTTCTATACAGCATATAGAATGCAAGTCAAAACGCATGCCAGCTACAAACGATATTTACTTTCATTTTGCGAAAAATTGTCTTAACAATTATGAAAATTTTTACGAGCTCAAATATGAGCCGTGTAATACAATATGGATGTTTACTTAAAATTGATTTGCAACCATGCAGACCTATACAAATATGCAAGTTTTAGGATAGCGCAAAAAAGAGACTATCATTTTAATTTACCGCTAGTTCTCTTTGTTTCTATCAGAAAAGTTCTTTGTTCTCCCTTTGTCCTAAAAATAAAGCAAATAAAGTGTTACCTAAACGTTTAACTTCTGAGCTAAAAAATATAACTTGATCTCCTACACTATCAGGAATGCACAACATGTCCGACTGAAAATGAAATCATAGACACATTTCACAAAATGAATGTCAAAAACCAACACGTACCCGGCCGCAACACACAGCGGCATGACGGTGGGGGTAGACGTATGGTAGCTGATGTCCGTTACACAGGCGTTGTCTACTAAGTTTGTTGTGAAAACATATGACCCAGGTAATCCATTGCCACACTGTCGCACCTGGTCGCTGCAATGACAAGAGAAGTTTATTAGTTTAACCACAAAGTAAAATACTTTCTGTTCTTGAAAAAACTAAACTTCTTGAATGGACTTGGAACCAGAAATATATCCAAGCACGTTCAAACTGAAAACATGCTGGTGTAGCATGATATTTCAGGCAAATCTAACGAACGAGTTTAGAGACTAAAGATACAATTGCTTTAAATTCATCGCTGTAACATACCATTGACCATTGTTGCTTTGAGTTGAAACACTAAAATGACAGGACGAGTCTGGTTGGCACAGAAAACTAGAGTTGGTCAAAGGCATTGAAGGAGAAAACGTTGAGTGACTCTGCAAACAAAATTACTGTTGGTCAAAAGGCATGGCAGAATAAAACATTGAATGTGTCTGCTATCAAAGCTGACAATACTGAACACAAAAGTCGAGAATTGTATAAAAGATCTTTTTATGATTCATATGAAGACAGGTCAAGTTTTATAACATGCCAAATGTATACTGTATCAACACTTAAAATCTAAAAATTGTTATCATATAAATATTGTAAATCTGAAGGGATCAAGATAAGTCATTCTTCTTCTAGCAACTATATTAATTGTTATTTAAACGGTATATATTTGATGCAGCTTACGGAGTTGAACGGTGTTGGTAACGTAGTCAATGTATCTGAAACTTTAAAAAAGCATATTATTTAGATTTGCAAGAAAGCTTCCTTAATATGGTATTTTTTATATACGCATATCGCATTTATAAAGTGCTATATTCAAATAAAACCTGACACATTAAGCCAACTCATATACAAGTACCGACCTGGTGGCTGAATATCCACATGAAGGCAAATCTCGTCAACGTTTACCCTGGAATAAGTTCGAAGTTAATAGGTTAAGACATTTGTGTTAGATAAATAGGGAATAATATACTATTCGGTTGATCTGTTGGGCTCTATCAGTTTGCCTTGCTTGACGTGTATTCCGAATGATAATTTGCGCATGCACAATAGTGAACTGTGTACTAAAAAAACACAAACACATTTTAAGTGCTATGTCCTGCTGTAAACATGTTTTAATTATGAACTATTTGAAACAAAATCTTAACAGACACGAACTCAATAATTATAGAGAGGTTTTTGTTTGTTTGTGTGTAAATTCGCAATACATTTCACCGAGTAAGCATCGATTTCTATATGGTAGACTAATTGAAGATTAAATACTTTCGTGAAAATTGTCAAATGACTGTGGTCTGTTCATGTACTGTATTGGAGTTAATCTATCAAGCTGCCTACCCTTCTTTAGTTCCGTTTGTTGTGGTTTGAAAACAACAGCGATGTGATCCCGGAGGAGCTTTCACGGATGTCATAAGCATGTGTTCGGAAGGATGGTTGAAGCTGCTTATGCTTAGAGATCTGGTGCTGCTTCCGATAATTATCAAGTCACACTTGCCTGGCACGGGTCTAATTTTGAAATATTAACATAAGAATAACAAACCGTACTTGTTGAACACATTGGAATAGACTATCGTTTAATATAAAAGTGTATATTGAAAATACACGTTATTAAGATGTAGTTAGGACATGGATCTCTCATTTAATATATATGCAAAAAGCTAAGTTTGCAATTTGTAATTATACTATTAAAATAAAATGGACAAAATCATGTTCAAATTGTAAATTAGTTAGCCTGTGATTGTAAAGGTATAATCAGCGATATGTGATTCTGTATGTGTGGCATAAGTTCTCATATTTCTCTTAAAGTATTATACCATGAGTCCTATAACCTACCGACAAAGAACGTTAATTGATACATTAGCTTACGGTTTATTAGGAACTCCAATGTAGGGCACAGAAATTGTGCATGGGTTTCCATACTGACAATGGATTGTTTTAGGAAGGGCATTTGAGCCATCAAAATGAGGCGTGTCTGGTGTAGAAGGAGGAGGGTTTATTACACCCGGTAGGTCTTTTGAAGTATAAATAACTGTAAATTATAATTTTGTTTTAAAATATATTCAGATAATAAGAGGCGTGATTACCGTAAATGAGTAGAGAGACATACCAAATACAAGCGATTCGAAAAATAATGTTGTATTCAGGCGTTCATACCCTGTGAGCAATCTGCTCCACTGAAGCCTTTTGCACAAACGCACTGACCGTTGTTGGTATTAAGATCAGAGACACATTTGGAGCCTCCGTGACAGGTAATTGTTTTGCAAGGACCCGATACTTCAAACAACAATAAACAAATTTAATAATTTCAGAATATCTTTGGAAGGATATACAGGAATAGGCTCCTTATAAATGATACATAGTCACGGGTTACAGCATATTCATTTAAAATGACAAACTCTTGCATACTATACCTTTATCAACGACATTGTTTTCTACTGTTATTGTGAAGCATCGTTCTTCTCCTCGCTTACTAAACACAGAGAGAATAAGACGTTTATCACAAATTGATAAAATCAAATCAATTATTGCAAAACATGATACACGGTATTACTGTTTAATGTTGAATACCATAAACAATGCATTCTACAAGGTTATCCATTATCTGTATACCCTGGAAAGACCACCGTGAGACACAGTGTAACAGAGTCTCCAGTCGACATACTGGATGGTGCAATATAAGTTATGTCGCTGGTACATTTTCCAGTGACCTGTTCTGGCTCAAACACGTGAATCCCTTCCACCAGCTCAGGGCTGCTGTCTATGATGCTCGGGCTGAATAATGGCAAACGTTGTACAGTTCATATGAAACGGTTGAAAATAAACACAACATAGTAATAATATTAATTAAGATCAACAAAATTAATAAAACTGTACCCGAAATCATATTTATATTCATATAGAAAAATGGGTTACCATGTATTCGGAAGATTTAACTTTGCGCCGTCAGTAAAGTAAGCAGTGATAAAGCAAGGATTATTCATATTGCAGGAAATTATCACGTCTGTTTCGTATGTCGGTGGTAAGAAATACGGCTTCAGCTGTTTAATCAAAGAAGGTCTCTTGAATCTCATTTTTGTATTATACAAATATATCAAGAAAGTTAGTATTGACAGCGAAAAAAATATAAACGGTTGATTTTAAATATCTATTTGAAATGTATTTGGGCGCATAGGCCAAATCAAGTAATTACATATGAATATGACTAAGATGACATGTTTTAAACAGGAACAGATCATGTTTTGCCAAAATATTGGTTCCAAAAGACACAATATTATGATATTAAAATGCTTAGGTAGACTCAGTATTATGTTATTCACACATTTATGCAGCAAAATATTACGATGTTTACACATCTAGGAAGTCAAAATGCTATGACATTTACCCTTCTGGCATGACACAATTATTGATACTTTCACGTCTCGGAAAATACAATATAATGATATTCACACCTCTAGGAAGACTCAATATTGGGATATGTCCACGTACAGGAAGACACACGTATCTATATATGCTGTTTAATGTCTTACCGGGTCAACCTTAGCTGCGGATTCACGATCTGAAAAACAATAACAACAAAGCACATGTTTTAAATTCATTTTATTTGTACCCATTTGGAAATGTGCAGCAATATTTGGTTACATCTTAATTGATACCTTACAAATTGGCAACACAAAACAACTTTTGGCAGTACCTGAAATCTTAACTGTTGGGCATATCTCATCTTCCACATGTCTGAAATGAAACAGATGTGGCACATAATGATGAATGTTTTTATGATCATAAAGAAGTTATTTAAAAAATACGCTCAAAACCAGGAGTGCAACGTACCCATGTTTGATGGATTGAATGCAAAATCTATGTTCACCAGTCTCTGTTGCAATGAGCTTCACGGTACCAGTCTTACAGTCAGAGGTGCCATTCAACTGTATGTCTTCAACAATCAGATTCGGAGTCACAAAGCCCACACCAACCTCTACTGTCGACCTGGAGATAAAGAGGATCTCAAATGAGTGTTTATTTTGTATCGAATCTATTAAACGAGTTCATTTTAAAACGATCAAAACGAGGCTTATAACATAACTCATTTACGGTCGAAATCCAGGTCAAATTTTCTTCAACACCTTTCTCTTGTCATAGTGTTATTAATTTACATTGTGTGTTATTAGGATGCTTCATCCGCAGGAAAGAAAATAGCCCGATATAAAAACATTTGATTAATAATAAAAACATCAATCGTGTCTCAAATATCAACCGTATTTAAAAGGTTTCACCTATAAACAGCAAAAATACATCTTTCAATCCACTTAAATCAAGCAGATCAATAATAAATGCAATGTCATAACTGTGTGACGTCATAAGAAATCACACGAGTTTGTACATGTCATTTTGCGGTTGGAGTTTAAAAAGAACATACCAAGTCAGCGTCACAGACGCTTTCAATATTGTAGCTGGTCGATGACAGCATGGAATTTTGTCATTTTGAGGGATGTGCACAAAGACATTACCTCCGTGAATTGGAGCACCTTAAATTTGTGAAATCCACCAGAAAAGGGGGATTTGATGTGGAATCAGTGTGTGAACTTAGCATTGCTGGCGAGGTGCCTAGAATGAGAATTTTGCAAGGAAGTAGACGTTTTTTTCACTGGAGTAGAGTATGCTGGACATTTCCTTGTGTTAATTGGATTTATATGGCTAAGGTTGTTCATCGTTAGATGCAATGTTCTTGTGTACCGATGGTAGTATAATATGGTTCGCAGGAACATTGTTGTCATTCAATTTCTGGACGAGATATTTTCCGGCGCTGTGGACCAGGGAGGTGTTAGTTTGAATTAAGCCAGGCATTCTTCACCATTCGTTTCATCGTGGTGCTGAGTTTGCTGACACCGACATTATGATTTCTTTTGAAACAGCGTTTGTAATGTTTGTTTACATTTTTGACAGCGCGCATGAACACATTTTTTCTGTGATGCAGTTACCTAATTTGCATAGTTTTTAGAACTACATGTAGTTATATATGAAAAATATTACATGGGGTTATATCACTCCTGCGCCGTAAGTTATAAAATAATATAGTGCATAACAATTTTTTTTAGCAAAATTACCATATTGTATTAAATAACAATGCCTTTTATTTCAGTGCACAGTTTTCAATTTATCTCAGTAACATCTCTTTTTATCTCTCCCTTACAAGCTCAATATCTTTTGTGAATTAAGGCAGTAAATCCATGTAAATGATGAATAATGCACCCTTTATTTACCACAGAGGACATAAGCTAATTCGCAACAATTTATTCGCCATATTTGTTCATTTCGAAGCATTTATAGATTAATCCATATGAAGACCACTTACGATGACATGCCGCAAATATTGAAAGGGAAAAGGCAGAGTTCTCCTTGTTTGCACTGAATACCGGATGGAACTCCATTTATGTCTCCAGTGAACGTCTGCGGCATTTTGAATTAAAGTTAGTACACACTATAGTCAGTATCAAAAGTCAAAGGTCACAAATATTAATTAACGATTACCTTGCAATACACGATTTCGTTATAAATCTATAATCTTTGTCAACATGTATTGGCAAATGTAGCACTTCAAATAAAAGCATTGTGTTATTTTACTTCGCACCTAATAAAAAGTGAAGCATTGGTAAGACAACGATATACAAGGTACGAACCGATTGTATGCCACCTCCAGTTGATGCTGGCGCAGTTGGTTTAGCGCCTAAAGAAGGAATATATCAAGCGTTTGTAGCATTTAATGAAATCAATTAGTGGGTTATATGTTCAATAAATGAGTGAAAGGGTATTGAATACAATATTTGTCAAGAGATATAACATACCATTGATACCCATTGCTGAGAGACATAGTCATGTAATTCAAATTATTTAGTAATCTGCTTAGGGCGCATTCAGAGTGGCCATTCACTACATTCGTCAAAACGATTAACTGACTTGTTGTACTCATTAAACTCTATGTAGCTACGTTTGCATAGAAACGTCGGTGATTTCGCTAGTCATCAACATCAATTTCAACAAAATGAAAAAAAGGTACCTAGATCGCAATTGGGTCCGGTATATCCTTTCTTGCAGTAACATACGGGATCATTTGGATCATGACCGTCACAAAATGCTCCATGTTGACAAGGAAACGCATTGCAACCGCCAATTGTTGCTAATAAACGCAAATAGAACTGGTATACAAAAATTATACTTAACGTTTAACAAAAACATTTCAAATACTGATACATAATGTGTACAAAATGTGATATGTAACATATTGGCATTATCATATACCTGAGACATCAGCAGTTGCAAGTACAGACACAGTGAAACACCTATCTTCACCGTGTATCTGTCCCCTATTAGAAAAGAATGAAAACACAATTGAAACGTGAACATATATATTTGTTCTAAATATATTTATATTGACTATCAGGTAAAAGTTTAACATGAATGTATCGGTATCTAGTGTTGGTTTTGCAAAACAATATATGCATATCATATCATGTCCGTATCTCATATTGTCGGCCTGTATTGTGGTTTAGTCGACTATGATGTATAGCAACAAATGCTGAACAACACGAGCTGAAATTTCCAATAAACTGGTGCCTTATTTTACTTAGGAATAAAAGAGAACCGGTTATAATTATCAGTATACGAACACGGTCCTGGCAGTTGCCAGACAAATCAGCTTATTCCCTGTATCCCCCACGTCCGGTCTGAACGCCAGGTCAACCGTACAGTTTCCGTTGGTGGACGACCCTTCAATGCATGGGTCGCAGTCAGAGAATACATGCATATGTTCAATATCTGCTTTCTCAACCTTGACGTCGACACTGGAATAATTAACAGTAATTGTTATTAATGTATGATTTCTTTAATTTGACCAATTCCTTTGTGATACTCACTGATTCATAATTAGATATCACGGAAATATATAAGCAGCTATATGCAATTAAAACAAAATGTCGTTTGTAAACGTTAACTCATCTACAATACGAATGCCATTATTTTAACCTGTGTTACCAATTGAACATTGAATATTTGTTGAAAAGATAATTCAATGCAGTGTTTATTTATATTACGTATAACATGTCGCCAAGTTACCATGAAAGCTCGTGTCCGACTCCAGGCGTTACAGTATAAATGACATGACAGGAGGTCCCTTCCTTACACTCTGTCTTGGAGTACGGTTGAAGGCTCGGAAGGATGAAGTGTGGCTTAGTCTGATATCAAATGAAAAAGATTTTAATACACATCAAAGATACGGTGCAGAAGAAAACGTGACGCACATTGTGCGCCAGATAGCTGTAGGTAGCTTTCGATAAAAGTACTAACCTTATTGGGATGTTTACACAAGAAGGCAGAATATATTCAAGATGGTATATATTCAATTTGAGAATACTGTATGAATAGTATGTAAACTAAAAAGAAGCGTTGAACAATGGATATCATTTACATACCTCATAAATATTACAGCAACTTACTCACAAAGCTAAAAACGTATGTAAGTGGCATGCAATTAAAACAAATAGAGAAACCGTTCTGACGTTTTTTTGGTTCAGTAGAACAATAGAACAAAATGTAATATAACAACTGAACAAAGACGAATACATACCGAGTCGCCGTAAACGTACGATACACCTTTAAACATAAAAACGTATAATTAACTCTTATTCATGGTAACACGTCCGGTAATCATTGGATAAATAACATCTTGTATTGTGTTGATACTGGGAATTTAAAATATGAACAGAAATCGTTCAACCTACCGAACGATTATCCAGATGTTAATACTGTCAACATGAAGATCTACCAACTTGTGCAAGTTCATTACGATTCGATTTTTGATATTTGTTGAGAAGTAAAAACAAAACATAGTCAATACTGTGTAAAAGTTCCGACATTTTTTTTTAAAAAGGAAAAGCAATAGACCAAATCTCACTGCTCCACAATCTATGAGTTTGACCATATTCAACGCAAAACAAATTATTAAAGCTCTGATGATTGTTCGGCGTGAAAAGGAAATTTCAGAATCCAAACAATTTGGCAAAAATAAAATATGGTGTAAAATTGAATTAATATTGGATGTCTTATAGAGTGCTTGAAAACAATGCCTTAACGTACCATCGATGACGTGGATCTTGATGCATACCTCGTCCTTGTTTATTCTTAAATGAAACCAATGGATTCAGGACATTAACCAGACAACTTTACATGTTAATATAAACGATTTATCATATTAAGTGAAGGAGTTTTACTTGCAGACTTATAATTAAATCATGATAATTATAATACAGTAAAACTGCGGTCGTTCGAACAAGTGGTCGTTTGAGAACCGGCGTTCCCTCGAGGTCGGAGCTTGGTCCCGCATTTTTTCCTTCTATTTTCATATAAAATATAGAACAGAACAGAACAGAACAGATAATTTATTAAGACTTGTACAAAGTACATCATCTTCTTAACCTTATACATATATAATGATTGAACACATGGTGAGAACACAGGTAATACAATAATGAGTAAATTAGAATACAGATGTATGGACATATTCAAATTAGGTGAGGATGAACAAAAATATAACAAAAAATGAATCATTGTTATAATTCAATATTAAGAGTTGTTCGTCTTATACATAACGCTTCTTTGACAAATAAAGATAGTTTTATAAGTTCTTGTCTATTTGTTGAATTTAACAGTTCAATAAATTTTAGTACAGACGGACGTATATAATAATTACGTTTGATGTATTTCTTTCTAATAAGATTAAAACATGGAAAAATAAAAATAAAATGGAACTCGTCTTCTATATCTCTTCTATTACAACATAAACAATATCTTTCATCACGTTGAATTCGATTACGGTTATATCTACCCGTTTGAATTCTTAAAGGGTGAACAGAAAGTCTAAGTCTACAAAAGAATAGGCGTAAGCTTTTAGGTAAAATGTCTAAATAATGTTCATAACCAAAAGTGGTTTTAAAGTCTTTATACAAAATATACCTGCGCTGCATCGAAATATGCAATATTCTCGGTCCCAAGTACACAAATCATGCACAAAACCTAATGCCCCCTCGAGGTCATAATTTCACACTTTTTCCCGAACGCGTGTTCCAAAATAAACAAACAATTGCTAGGTATCAAAATTTTCGCAAGTTGTAAAAATTGCAGCGACAGTTGAAAGGCAATTGATAAGGTGTGAAAATCCGTTTAGCACTGTTAACGCATGACCGATATTAGTTGATATGGGCATTTTAGAAGAAAATTATGAGAAGTAAATGACGAGAAATTCATTGTGAGAAATGTAAATGAGTAATAAAAATATGAATAAATACTACCATATCGATCCAACATTGGAATCTCTGAAAAGAATTACTTTCCGTCACTTTGCTTTTGCAATATGGCCATTTTGTAAACAAAACCGATTATTGACTTATTGATATTTCTTTTACATTTTATATTTAGTATACATATAGTAAACGACAGCCTTTGAACATATGAGCGATTTCCACAACGCAACACATAATTGGTGTCTTAGTAAACAGACTACTTCAAACTTGAAATACACTGAAATATAATTCATAACAGACTGGAGAATTGAAAATCGGGTCGTTCGAAACCTCGGTTCCCTCGAGTTTAGGCTCAGTCCCCTGCGACCTCAAGCGATCGCAGTTTTACTGTAATGTATATGTTCGTCCACGTTGGCTTTTGTCGTTCCAATGTTGCAACTCAAACAGTGATTGACAACGATATTGTAATGTTTATAGGCGTTATTCCTGTCTGTGGCTTGTGAACTTTAGTGTCTATCAATGTTTGTAACAGGACTAAATAGATAGTAGATAAATGATGGATCTTAATTCAGTAATTTCCATTGCACCATTAGCCTTATCCATGTGTTGTAATGTATCATCAGATTGATTACATACCTTTGTTTATTGAGCGTTTGGAGACACATAACAAAATCTCCAACTTCAACGGGAAGAAAAGAGGCAGAGGACAAAAAGCTTCCAGGGGCGGATAACGGCGTAATTTTAATAGCTGTATCTTCTAAATGAGCGCTCACGTATCCCGGTATCACCAAAGGTCTACAACATTAAGAACATATGCTAAGAATGTCACACACACACACACACACTGATAACTTTTAAGTACTTTAATTCCATCTCTAAAGTAAGTTTACAATGAAAATGTACATATATTAAAACGGCTTTATGTACAAGTCATATAGTACACGACACTGCATAGGCTTGCTGGCTTTAACAAGAATATTAATATTTATGTTTATATATTATATAATTATATATTTGATAAATAAAAAAACGAAATTCATTTGAACCTTTCATTTTTTGGGAAAACACCGGCAACGTTGACCGAAAATCCACACTTTCTGTTCCTGTTACAGTTCACATCGGTAGGCATAGTGGAAGGTATAAAATTTGCCTTAAATTATAAACATAAATAAAATGGTAATTTTATAGTAGAAAACAATAAAGTTACAATTCTTAAAGTTCCATAAAATAAAAGATAGTAACAGTTCAACAAATTGAATCATAAGCATATTACCCCTGTTATTATCGCCATAGGGTTGCTTTCAGAGTCGACTGCAACAAAACCAAAATGAGATATATATTCCGTAACATTTGCCCGAAGCGAATGTCTTTATGCAAATATTTTTCCACAAAAAAAGCTGCCGTAGCAAGAACTGTTCCTCAAAACTTTAAGACTTATGAACAGTTTGTTCATTTTCATGATCAAATTTTGTTCATAGATGCTGCATAAAATATTTAAGCTTCAATGATTATAGATTTGGAAAACGACGAAAACACACTTCAAACACGGGCAACAATAAAACATGATTTAATGTTAACTTTATGTGCCTTTTTTCCTTTAGTACAATATCTGTCTGATCGAATAGGGTAAACAATAAAAGCTTCCTTGTTGGAAATAAATGATGGGTAAATTACAAAATAATTGAAAATATATTGTTGTTTTTTTAAAGAACAAAATGTTTTACTTTTTGTGCAGTCAAGTCCTAAAAACCCTGCCTTGCAAACACATGTAGCTGTGTTTGCGTCAATCAAACAAGCGCCATCATTTTGGCAATGGTTATCACTGGTCCTACAGGGCCCTGTCAAAAAAACCCCAACAAAACATGAACTAATATCTGATAACTTACACGATATGCTGTGTATTTGATGCAGCGTAGATATATAACAATAATAGTATAATATATTCCAATGACCTTTTGTATTAGTGAATCGCAATTAAGTTTCAAAACAGCAACATCAACACTAAAATCAAGAATACGATAAAAATGCAAAACAAACACATATCTACATACACATGTAGTGTTACCTTTCTCACACTGGTGTCCCGTATATCCATCCATGCATCGGCACACAAACGTATCGAACGTATTGCGAAAACAATGTCCGTTGTTCTTACACGGTGAACTTTTACAAGGATCTGAATGTGCAACATAATTAACAAAATTAATCTTACAAAGCGACAGCACAAAATTTACTCTCGAAAGGATACTGATGCTTAGGCGTATTATCGCACAGAGCAAAACAACGAAAATTTATAATTTTAATTTTAATAGTGATATTTGCGTTCTCTACGCTTTTAATCACATTTTATACACCTAAACGTATTAACGTTTTAAAGCTGCACTCTTACAAATTGAACGTGTTGACAACTTTTTTTTTTGTCTTGGAACGAGCCAAATTTTGCGAAACTGCATGGAAACCAGTTAAATAAGACTGCTGACAAACATTTAGATCGCAGATTATTATATCTAAGTTCAAAAATTGATGTTTTATGCATTTTGCTTAAACCGTTAGTAACGGTTTAAGCCATTAAACATTATTTTTCGAACGGAAAGATGAAAATCTAAGATCTGATTTTTTTGTCAGCAATCTTATTGGTTTGCAGACATTTACGCAAAAATTTGCTTTTTCCAAGACAAAAAATAAAAAAAGTTGTAAAAACGGTAAGTTTGTGAGAGTGCAGCTTTAAAATCCATATGTTTGTGTGAGACAGGTCACTGAAGGTAAACAGGAACAGTGGAACAATCTGTGAATCAAAACATTCGAGACAAACATAATAACTGATTGTTAAATTATGTTCAATACTTATACGATTAACTTAAACATACAACACAATTTATACCTGCTGTATATCCATATACATCGACGGTGAAACATATTACTTGATAGTCTGAATCACTGCAATATAAAAGTATGTCAGATTGCATATGGGTTTGTTTTTTTACAAAATGGCGATTTGAATAGATAGTAATTTCCTTTGTACTATTATTTGAAAGTTTTTGTTTCATCCATATGTCTTGAAAACTTTAGATGTATGATATTGCTGTCAAAAGAAGGCTGGACATCGAGTGTGATATCTTGTAAATGTTTGGGATACGCTGTTTTGGCAAATATCAAACCTTGCAAATTGAATCATATAGTTGGAGAAATGCGATTGATTAAACACAACCAAAAAAGAACTTCACAATAGAAGCAGTTTAATTTGTATTGGGATCATATCGTCTGAATTATGATGTTTGAATTTTTTGAGGTACAATAGCGTATCGTCCTGATGAAACAAAATTTAATACTAACGCTGACATGAAGCAAATGTCATGTTGTCCATCTGTTGCAAACTCAAATCCAATCTCACTAACACAGGCATGTTCGTCCTGCTGAGGTCTTTGTACTATCACCTCGGGCATAACAGAGCTCACTTGATTGCTTATGAAAAGGTAAATGACAAAACAGACACTTTGTAAATGGTATAATCATGATATTCAAATATGAATATGAATAAGCAAAATAAATTCCATATGCACGCAATCTCCTTAATATGTCTTAAATAGTAAGTGAATATAGAGTGCCGAATGAAACTTAATAAATACCGGAATATTATGTTATGAAAAGCAAGTAGAATAACAATTACATACCATGATTTGGTAAACGTTGTGTAGAGAAGTACATTGCACATCGTATTTGGCATACAGCGAAACACACTGTGGGCTTGTGGTGTGGGGTTGATAAATCGTACCTTGCAATGGAAAGTAATTAGGTAGACAAAAAAGACTTTAAGGTTTAGTTAAACTCAATATCACTATAAGCTCACTGTCCATATAGGGTACTGTAGGTTTATTAATACTGACCCATGCATCTGTTTAAAAGGTTATTAAAAGGAAAATGTACAGACAGTTCAGTTAATAAATGCCATTTCTTTGTTTATGATTCCATGTACAAATCTTCATTTATAATCATTGATTTCACCGCACTATAAATACACTATAATGATATAATGAAGTATCTAGTTTTTTTGTACCAAAGCAACATAAAAACAATTTAAAGAGTTGCCAAAATTTAAAATGTGTATAAATTACCAAAACACAAAATGTTTAAAATATCAGGTAAACACTTTCTGATTAGAAATGATATCTTCTAAACTTGAGGTATTCTTTGCCTTCTACAATCACTTCGGATTGTTTTGTTTATGTGTATTGTCTTATTTGTATTGATGTTGTTTTTTAATATTTTACGTATAACCAATACAGAAGAATAATATGAATGCCAAATAAAAATGTGATGTTCTTTTTCAGATAACACTACCCCTATTTAACAGTGAATATGTGTTTTATGGCGGAGTGTGTGTCGCTTTGTGTCTCTTGGGCTTTCAGTTGTTTCGCGTACAAAAAACCAAGCACATATAATATTCTATCTGCTCTAGTTTTGTTTGTGTTGTCTTCTGTTTGTGGCCATCAATATTTTTTAGCTGGATTACTATTGAAATTGATATCCATTCAGTTTCACTGCATTCCTATATAATATATACTAGATTATCGACATAAACATAAAAAAACGAACCACAGAAGCCTCCAATTTAACCAAGATCTGTTTAAAAACACAGCGTTGGAGGCCGATCAAAGACATAATGAGAGAGTCTCATTGATCCAAGACGACCGACACAGCAAGCACATATCAAAATATCGTTACAAGTATATTTTGGAGTAGCCTTGGTACAGCTTCCGAAGACTTTGTAAAAAATCACTAAGAAATTAAGTCAGTATACAAGCAATCAATGCTTACAATTCCTTAAACATTAGCTGAATTGAATTTTGAAAAGGAAATACTTACAACAGCTGCTTTTGAGGTACCAGGTTCTGAAACGAAATGAATAGTTGAGAGTTAATTATTAAAACAGTTATAAGTCCAAACTTGTATTACAGACGTTAATCCATTCCAGCAGATGTAGCTGCATGTAATTTTATAACGCTTACTGCAATTGACAAAATATGCCAAACTTATAGCGGTATTAAAATATATTTCGATGTCTGTATAAATTAATTTTACAAACGTACGTCACTAGAGCTCGTTAACTATCTTTACATATGTGTGTACATATTTCACCAAACTCAACCAACCTGATAAAAAATCCAGCTCCATGCAAACACTGTCTGAATCGTTTCTGTCAATCAATTAAACCATAAGAAGGTATAAATCTCTCAAACAATATATTCTGCCTTTTTAATCAAATCTGTATATTGTAAGTGATAAACTGTTATTCAAAACTCATTTCCCAGTAGTTCAGAAAGGTAAACGACCATTACAACTGTTGCGTTTAATGCTGTATAGGGGCTTAGTGTAAATCGTCACTATATTTAATACGTAACGCCATGACAGAACTTAATAAATTGTATCTCTACATGATCAAAACGGAACAAATTTGACAAAAGTCAAGGAATGAGTTGACAGAAGAATTAAGAAAAAATGAGGTTAAAATTTCTGAGCAAAACAAATAATAAAGATACACGCACTATAAACAATTTGTAAGTATTGATTTTACCCGATGTTAGCATCTACGCAGATATACTGTTCAGATCTTTCATTCATATTCAATGTCCCTTTCACCGATATTAAACTTGCAAACACATTATCCAGTCCTTCAATTGTCAACGTTGTATTTACTGGAGAAAATGTAGAATTGCTCAGTGCAGGTGAACTAGATACTGTGAGCGTTGGTTGTTGTCTACAATAGAACACCGATGCTGAATTATTCTGCCTCATATATCTTACAGGGCACAAAAAACATAGGTTAAAGAAGCACAAAGTTGTATTGATCCCCGAAGGACACGCATTTACGGTCGCCAGTAAGTGCTTAAACCTGTTGCGGTGAAATAATAAATTTTGAAAATGAGATCGGAAACACACAATACACCTCAATATTATCCTATCAGCTGTCTCGGTGTAATGGAGACGACTGCTATGAAATCAACTAGATCGTTAAACCAGTGCAACTGCGACTATTATACCTACTGCGACTATTATACCTCGATGATCAACTTGTAAAACACAAACAACGTTCTGTTGTTTATATAGTATTTATGCAACCAAAACTGTGCAAAGATTTTAGGTAAGTGAAGACTGTGTGAAAGAAAATCAAAACAAAACATACCCAGTCTTTGTTTGGATGAAAACCTGTAATTCGCAATTTTGAATTGCCTTCATATGCAAATAGCAAACGAGCTTGCCTCCATTCTTAAGGGTTGGATCAATAAACTTTATAATAGGAGCCTGAAAAAAATAGTCTTGGAAATATCATCATTCAAGAGTCATGATAAGGCGACTTTTACTTTGCAAAAATATCAGTTTTTTTAACAAAATCCAAAGGTCATACACACTACTCTAGTAGCTACTTACATTGGAATGTACTCCAGATCCTGCAAATACAACATAGTTTTTTATAATTCATATGGTATTCTGTTATAAACTGCATAAACCATCATGCCATTTTTGCACAAAATATACATTTAAATCCACTGTTTTCTAGGTTTTAAGGCTAGCTCATTTGACTAGAATTTATTATGTCGAAAAGAAAACCATATAAGGCTTTTAAATATTTTCCCCCAACTAGCTGATAACTGCCGACTGATAGTATAAATGTTCTGAAGTATGTTTTACTCATCTACAACCAAGAACTTAATGAAATATTGACAAATACTACGTCAAATAGGAAAACATTTTACTATTAAACCTGTTTCAGTATATGTCCCTAGTGGGACAATAATCAACGTATTTGACTACTGACCCATGGGTAGCGAGTTTAAATCCTGCTACCCATGATTTGTAGGCATAGTTTTTATTTAATTTCAACACAAAAATGCAAACATGGGATTTAACACATGTTAAACTAAACATTAAGGTTAATCAAATTGAAACGTTGGTAGAATAAGTAGTTATTTACCTGTATTTACAATTATTTATTTTCTTGACAATTATATGTCCTAGTATTCATAATTGCAATTCAATTTTTTTGGTATTGTCCTAGCTTTCAAATAATACGAAGTTTCACTTTATCTGTATTTGTACAGGTTTCCGTTTAGTCTTTACTGGTCTGATACTAACTGTGCTTTCATTAACGTGTGACTTACAGCTCCCATGGAGATGTTCAGAAGATGAACTTTTGCGATATTAATCAAACAAAGATATCGTATTTAGCTTTTAGCAGAATACTCACGCGAGAGACAATCTAGTCCTGTAAATCCTAGGCTGCATTGACAGTGGGAATTAACGCATACTCCGTGTGAACCACATGTTGGGCTACAAACGGGTGCTGCTGCAGAAACAAAATAACACTTCATTGAATGTTCTCAGTCCATCGCAATAAAAACTTTATTTAAAAACATGCTTTACACTTCCATTTCATAAATTCCATATACAACAAGAATTGTCATTTTAAGATTAACACATTACCGCAGTTACACATTACGGCAGACTTATCTAGAAAAAAAATCCTTGCTGAATTATTATTATTTCCAAATTGTAAATACAAATGTAATTGATTCCGTACATGTAGTGTGAAATTCAATCGCAAAACAAAGAAACCAAACATTGTGGACATTCTGCTTAAACGGCAATATTTATAAAGCTTAACAAAATTTACCTTTTAAGATTTAAAATATGTGTTTTTCAGTTTTCTCAAAATTTATCTTAGAAAAAAGGCATTTTTTCTCCAACTTAAACGTTAAGATTCTTTATGAATACGGCCCATAATAAATATAATTGGAACACTGTATTTTAACATTATGTTCACTCAGCGATAATCCATGAGTTACAATATAAATGAATAGTTTGTTTACTCAAGACTTTGTTGTTTACTTATATATATTTGTTTGACGAGCTGCTTTGTTGCATGAATCGAAATTTACTTTTGTTCTGTTTTGTTCTGACAATCTTACCGTTTGAGCAGTCTCGATCCCCTTGCGGGCTGGTTGGACAAGTGTCTATGAATAGAAAAGAGATAAAGCGTGTGTTTGTTAATTTGAGTTCATAAAAGTCTGCCAGCGCCTTTGGCTGCATTATGGTTTGACTGCACCGTGACGCCATTTCGACATTAACTTTGTTTAAATGCCGAATGCGACGTCAAACTAGAAGTCTTGAAAACAGAAAGTGAGATACAAGATATATCGGTTGCAATACCCTAGCTATTTACGAAGACAGCTCTTGGTTCTTTAACGTACTCGGTGTAAAGCACCGATACACGGGATACAATTTCCTGGGTTTAACAAGTTTTGAGTAGACCATTTACCTAATACTACCCTTCTTATATCAAGCGTTTGGCAATAAAGCTACAGGTACCGTTTCTTAACGTCTTTGAGTATTAGGAAGGCACTTACCATTTTGGCAATGCTTTCCATAATATCGACTAAAGCACTTGCAGGTGTATGTTAGCACCCCGTCTATGCAAAGACCACGGCCTTTGCACGGATTGTCTACGGCGCAATTATCAATGCCTGGAACAGTAAAGTTTAACAATGCAACAGAAACTAAACGGACATGCAATGAGGCCCAACTCCAATTATTATATCATTTTATGAAACAATGTATCTAACATTATTACAAACACATAGCTAGTGAAAATATTGCTGTAGCCGCCTTGAAACAATGTAAGTGCTATCTGTAGAGTGATTATTATGTACCAATTAAATATAAGCAGTAAAATAAAAACTAATTAGTTGTCTTTAATTGCAGATAATGTCTATTCTAAACAGTATTTCCACTTTCCCATACGAGTTTCACAGCTCATTCCCGTGTAGTCATTAGCGAAGTTCTGGTCGTCCGAGCAAAAACAGAGGTAAGGTTTCACGTTGGGAAAGCAAAAACCATGTTCCGCACACGGATTGGGATGACACACGTGAGGTGCTAAGGAATGTTAGAAGCAAAAATAACTTAAAATGTGTTGCCTCTTATACGCAATTCTACTAATACTTAAATTTGATATTATTTTCGAACTGAATATGAATTTGTTTTCGTTTCCAAAGAAAGAAATCACAGAATCATAAGTTAAATTTCATGGTCTTAATTGAACGTCAAGGGGTCTGAAATATGTCCCAAACGGACGTAACGTTGTTACAGAAGTTTACCTAATTGACAATTGATGCCTTCGTATCCGTCCACACATTCACAATTAAAGGTGCCAGCTTCCTTGTCAGACTTGCATGTCCCGGAATTTAAACATGGTGTCTCCAAACAAGGATCTATCGAAACATTGATGCATTTTTACAATATCAAGAAATACACGTATGATAACACATATTATACCATTAACAGAGTAAATAAGATTTATATAAAAAAACAAAACAAAAAAAACAAGTGATCGTATGTGTTTTAATGCAAAACGAAATAATTCAGTTATGTTCCACTACAGCAACACAATCAAGACAAAATGTTTTGCATTGTATTTGAAAAAAGGAAATTATTTTGAAATATATTTTGCGTCAGACGGCAATACCTGGGGGCATAATCTTGGTAGTAAAACACAACTCGTCACTTAAAAGCCTGAAAATGTAAAATGAATTTATAAAATAACCAATGAAAATAAGTATCAAAATAATCATGAACTTGTTAAACGGTTGGAACTATGCAATGAAAATGCGTACGTATGCCAAAAACACACGTACCTATAAAACGCCGTTGGAATATATCTATTGAATATATTTCGATGTTCCCTTAGCAAAATATGTCTGCTTTAAAGGCGCACAATATAGGTTGAGGCAAACCAAATGTTTATTTCAATGCATTTTAATGTTTAACTCATTTGTGGTTCATGATAAAATCATTTTCTTAAATGATTTAGGTAGAGATAAAACAAAATAAACCTTTTATTTTTGTTTACTTTAAACAATAGCTACGTAGCCACGAATTCCCCAGTTAAAAAGGCGCCAAAATATCGCCAATACTTTTTTTTATCTCTACCGTAATCATTTTTTGTTTTTGTTTTGATCAATCAAGTCAAATGAGTTAAGTATGACAATTGATTAAAATTAACAAAAAATGCATTAAACTATATTGTGCGCCTTTAAGTATATGCATAATCTAATCAGAGAAATGTAATCAGAGGACTAAGACATGTCATACCAGCATTTAACGACTTAACTGCAGATGTATGTTGTTTGGCCAATCATATAAATGTCAAACTAGATAACTACATTTTTTTAGAAATCATACTTGTTTACGTCTTCCGCCTGTAAACAGATCTGAACTTCGTCGTTTTTAGGATGTTGGAATGACAGGTCAGCTTTATAGAATTCTTCTCCGTTAACGGTGACTTTGGACACTAATCCAATGCTCGCCGTACGGACATAAGCATCCCGAACGTGTATCTGACTGACAATGCTAAAACGGAAAGAGTAAATATGTACAACAAATGATTCGCTGAATAAAACATAAATCATTTTGTTAAAAAAGGTGAAACGAACATTAAACTATAATTATGTCTTTTTATCATCTAATGCGTTTCCAACCTGCTAGAGTTGACGTATATTGGTATGATGCATGCTGTGTCAGTTGGGCATTTCACAAACTCCGACGTCGAGGGCACATGGACGAAATAGGGCTTGTTCTAGGTGTATATTAACAATAACAGATACAATTATCACTAAAAATGCATTTAAACGTACACAAACCTATTTCATAAATACATTATTACTACAAAGAATGCAGATTTTGTTTAATCAATTACAGTGCTAACTTACTGAACTGTGTGTAGATTGATTAAATCTTTCTCCTGAAGTAAACACAAATATTAAATCATACACAATTAAAAATAGAACATATTTCACATGCTAATTGTCTATAAGAATATATAAACTAATGTCGTACAAGTTTACGATACAAATTGGATATTTACGGTAAACAAAGTAGGCAATGCTGTGGTATTATTGTAATGGTATACATTTAAAAGAAAAATGCTGTACTATATAAAGAGTGCCATAGGAGTCAATATCATTTAACGTATAAATCTTTAATCCGAAAAGTACGTTCAACATATACACACCTTTAACATTCAAACCGAAACATCGACGTTCTTCAGAATCAACCCTGAATTGTAAAACGTTTCGTTTAACGCCTATCTAGCTATACCTGGTATAGGTGATGTTTTGAGTGATTATACGCTATTACCTTTACGAATAATATTCAATGAAATGAAATTTAAATATTTTTTCTCGCCAAATAATCAATACCCACAGGCCCTGCCATTTCAATAAATTGTTTTCCGTATACACGGATTTTATTTTGGCGTGCCATGAAGTTGATTATGTTTCATACCCGGTAAGGTCGGTTGCTGTGATGCATGCCAAATGAGGTCCAATATCAGAGTCACTTGGGGCCCACTTAAGCTCAGCAAACTTAACGTTTTCTCGGCCATCGGGGTCGTTTTTTGCTAGCGAAATTTCATACGTCTCCTTGTCGATCCCCATAACCGCAAACGAGTCTATTGTTCTGAAAATATTTAAACGCTTTTATATCTAGGAAAATAGTATTTGTTTAATGATCAAATCACATTGCCTCTGCAATAACATGAACACTACAAGGCATCTCTCGTTGTTGTTTTTTTTAGTTTGATTATTTACTTAATTTGAATTTAATTTTACATAAGTGCTATTTATTTCGTTACAAATGCTAGTGTCTTGTTTTAAGTCCTATCTTTGGTGTTGTGTGTACATACGTATTTTCGGAGGTCTTTGCAAACACCGTAATTTTCCAGGAAACTCCAATGTAAAGATAAAACTCTTGTTTTGCTGGAGGAGTTGGATAAATGAACACAGGAACATCTAAAACGTCCTTCACGTTTACGGCGAACTGGAAAAGAGAAAAATGTGTATTATATTATAATAAAATATGACACAATATTCCAAAAAAAGGAAAACAACAACAACAACATCAACAACAGTATTTATGCTTGTTTATCGACGTTGTTACAATTATACCTGCAAAGACGTTTCACTGAACGCAAACTTAGCTGTCTGGTAGACGCCGTCGCCAAATATTACATCAGTTCGTGGGAAGTCTCTAACAGTGACAAGAACAGCTATCCAGTCTTCGTTCTTGTAGCCATACTTGCTGAGGGCTGCTATTTCAACGGAGCAATCCTGGTAATAAACGTTTTATTATCTGAAATAGTATCTTCACAAAACGAATATAGGCTGAAAGTCCCATATCACTACATGTATTTATTCATTAAGCTATTAGGATATTGAGTTCGGCAAAGTGAAGAAACGTGAACGAGGAAGAATATATATATATCAATACCTTTAGCGCATTCATAGTTTCCAAGTAAGGTTATTAACAGATACACACTTTGATTTTAAAAGCTTACCTCTAGAACGGTTATTCCCGGCACAGTTATGTTAGTAAATTCGCCAGCCGCAATGTGTATGGTTTGAGTGCATCGTACAAAGTCACCATCCTTATCCATAAATGGAATCTCTATCTTTGAAGTGGTATTAAGTTTTATTCTAAAAGGCAAGAGGAGGAAAAAACAAAGAAATGAAGTTGATTATGTTGTCAATCTTGTAATAAAACAGTTAGGGGCTATACCTTATAATGTACCACTTATAATTGAATATATTTTTAATTAGGTACAAATGCACATGCGTTTCTTAAAATTATCTATAAAAAATAATCCTGAATTAAAAACAAACTGATATTGGAATATACAGTTAAACAGAAAGAGATTACGAAAACAAAAGAGATAGGCCATCAGAAGGTCAATGAATATTAACTGCTCAATACATATGTACATTATGAATATAACAGGCGGATAAAAACACAATGAAAATGCAATGCTAATGTAAATAAAACTAATGGTAGATTGCAGTCTTCGCAATGCATAACATATTTTGCTTCACGATGCTGTTTCGAATACCATGTCTTATTCAATTTTACAATGACATTTCCCATTTGTTAAGGTGTATTTTTTCTTAAGGAGTGACAGTTACTCTCCGAGTTAAGCATTCAGACAAAATTATGGCCGTTTGAACAGGGTGCGTTGGGTATATATAGTGAAATGTAGAGGTGGTTTGGCTCCCTTTAAAACATATCAAGAATAATTATATTAAAAACAACATACTTATTGAGGTTTAGTTTAAGTTACAATTCCCTCATTTATTCTATTAAACTTGGAGGAGTTTTGCCTCGTTTGTAATTATAATTACATGTAGTATATTAGGGGGTGGGGGTGGCTAAAGATTTGAGACATAACCACACAACCTGCCCCTGTGCCTAGAAATATGATTAAATAGCTGTCTTTGCCCTCGGGTATTAGAGATCACCTTACATTGACGTAAAAATAAATAATTGTAAACGACTTTATAGGACTTGCCACATTTAGAATATAACCTCAACGAATCTCTCTCCCTTGTCGCTCCGCTTGTAGAGCATTGCCGTCAAGCCTGATCGGCTGAGTTCGATATTCAATAGTGTGGTTTCATTTGAGATTTTTTAAAATTTATTATACATATTTTCGGTAACTTTTATGTATTCGTTTAACATGGAACATTCATCATGGGTGAGTAGAAAATGAATTGTAATTTAGACAAAATGAGTTTTAGAAACGAAGTTACGCGTATTTGTTGACTGATGGAACGTGTTAATGTGTTAGCCAACGGGGTCGTGTTTAAACAATTATCATTACAGAATAATTTGCTTTGTTGCTAACTGTTATTGCTATCTTATATATTTATCCAATTTAAAATATAGATACTTTTTCACCAAATTTTCACCCAACATTATCAATTACATGCTGAATTGATTATGTTGTTAGCAAAATGGGTATTACTTTGTTCCTTATCAGAACAATGATTAGGTAATACATTTTATTATTACAAAATCACCTATATGAAGGTTTCGCCATCAATCTCGGACAGTGGTTTCGTGAATTTGTGTCATCTCGAATATGGGACTGTATCCTTGTTTGAAGATGCCATCGGCGTTTAGAACCTTGGATTGAGAGGTCACGCCAATATACGCCGTCGAAGCTACATCACAAAATTCATTGGTGATATTGTTTTTTAACAGATCGCTTAAACATATAATGCCTATGTTACTTTTTATATAAGATAAATACAAACAAATGTATTGATATGACAATACTTACTTGAAGTCTTCTGATGTGTTATTTTGTAACAGCGGAAAGATAAATTTTGCCGATTCTTGTTCCCATTGCCCAGCCATGCTCACTGCGATAACATGTTCATGAAATGAGCTGTGAAAAAATTTTGATAAATCTCTTATAATTGGCTTAGAGTCATTATTCGAATAATCAGAAGTTACACTCCCAAAAAACGTTGGTCCTTCTCTTGCAGTAATTTTAGCCCTTGATAGACTTGTATTTGATCCTATATACGAGCTGTTACATCCTGGACCACAAGGCCCCGTACCAAGCACCCATCCTGTTGTCAACTCAATGTGTGCCTGCAATTGGTCATTAAGAACAAGAGCTTGTAAGCATTAAGTAATTTATGTAAAAGTGAGACGATGTGTCTTATACTAGACAGTATGATTAAACTACACTTATATCTTTAATCTAGAGGTTCTTTATTGACTGCAATGACAATAATGTATTGTGCACTGCTGTGTTATGCCAGGATGTAACTGAAATATTAGCTATATACGTTCTTTATAAACGATGTTTTATATCATCTAAAACTATGACTGCATTTTATCTCTACAGAAATCGAACATAGTTTATAACTGTGAAATCGCTACTTAATGGTCTGGTAAACGGTGTTTTAGGCACTGTTTCTCATACATTCATTGTTGTACAAGGGAGTATTCCTGAGCTTAAAAATAGTTGTAAAGTACTTAGTTACTTACGTGTACATCGTCACCGCTATCTTCTAAGCTATATGTCACATATCCGCCGAAGAATTCCGGGGTAGAGCACGCAATCCGCAAAGTGAAACAAAGGAACACCAGTGTACAAACCGTCCTTCCAATTTGCATTTTGATAATCTAAGTGTTACATTATCTTCATGTTATACCTTTGACTGTTGCAATTCTTTTTCAACTGATATATCTTATAAAGGATTCCTTCATTTATGTCATGTTTTAACTTTTTGTCAGAATTATTGGAAAGTAGATAAAACCATATATCATGCAGTTGAAGTCATTACCATAGACGGTATGTCAATAATCGATGTTGGGGTCAGTTGGATGTTAACATCAAATTACAGTCGGATTTTTTAAACTGCCTTTGTCGGTCAGTAAAGTCGCATGAGGAGATTAAAGTATCAATGTACACGTTCAAGTCGGATTTGAATGTTGATATTTTAATAAGATAGATTTTAATGTGGACCAGCTATCACAGCACGGATTGCAGATAGGGATTTTGTTACATCTTCACAGAAGACGAATTGATTTGTATCCCCGCTTTCTATTATCAGTATTTACTACCAACTAAGGCCTAATACATTTAGACGATTAAATGCTTCGCCATGAATATTTCTGACTTAAACAATCATTTTTGATTTAATGGATTATGAAGATTTATGGTTTCATCCTACATCATTTCCATTACAATTCGCCAACAATCTAACAGTCGTTTTTCGTAAGCAAATATTATCCTCAATTATAAGTGTAACCAGTAAAATAATCGTATTCATTTCTGAAACAAGCAAATGATCCTGCTATTTTCTTATTCTTAATCCCTGCCTTTGTGGCCCATCATGTGACGATAGTAAAATCATGTGTGCATTAACTAAATTTCAATTAAACTCATATATAAAGATTAGCGAATTAATAAATATTTCATTTGCAAAAACTCAACTTCGCCGTAGTTGCAAGCTTTTTAACACACATTGCGCCTACCCCATCGTTGAGACATATACCATTTGGCCCCTCTTTATTGGTTCAGTAACTAGTTTTTCTGACCTTTCATGTCCATGCTGTCTCTTTCGTATACTGTATTTACAAAAGTCAAACTTTTATTTTTGGATATCACTTCCGCCGTCGTCGTCCTTTCATCAGTTCACTACGAAACATTTGGCTTATTTGTGTTCCTTTGTTTCATTTCATGCTCGTAAAATCGCTCCTCTCGTCTATCCGTCTATGGGATACATTTTTATGTAACGAGTTGGATGTATGTACTAGTAATTTAGATTACGAAAAGGCGATCTAGAGTTGCAGTGCAACCATGTTTTGTTTCAATTTTATTATATGCAGCTACCGCTTTAAATTTTCATTCTCATGCTCGATTCGCCGTTCTTTCCCTCGTGTCCAATCACTTCTATGTTAAAAAGCAATATGTTCCCAGGGTTGTCCCTAAGCTCTAGGCCTTATTTACAAATACATATCTATTTTCCTCTTGGCTTTTTTGTCAACTGATTAGAAACAAATGATCAGGAAACGATCTGATGTAGTTAAATAGACTCTGTTCAATAAATACTTTCTCATCAATGATTAGATTTCTTTCTTCAAATCTCAGTATAATATTTTTGTATATTGCTCTTTACAATGGACGGGAATGAACGATTCTCTTTTCCCTTGCCCCATTCATGGCTTCTCTTTACAGTTGGCAGTCACTGACTGAGCCTAGGCTCCAAAACCATTCTTATACCGCCCGCTAGGTTAGAGAGTTCATTCGTAATGTGCATACATGTGCGGCAAGAACTGCGGAAGGGACCAAACCCTAAACAAGATGTGATGTAGCCTCTCGGGATTAGGAAATACTGTCGAGTTGTCATATTGATACGCAATGGTCAAATGACCGTATTAGGCAGTTCTAATTTGTTGGACTGTATTTTTATTGGTATAAGTTCACTATCGCAGTAGGGGACCCACCCTCATGACTGTGTTTATCAACTATTTACCAAAGATTAGTGAAACTTTGTTTCTTGAGTCATTTAAAATTCAAAGATTAAATTAAAACTTTAAACCATACATACGATATATTGTATTAAGCTTTTTAATGGGTTTTCGATATCGCGGCGTTCTCACACATTGTAAAATAGACAAATCTAAAAGTGTATGCTTTGCTATTTGTGCAGCACTCAACAGTCTCCAGACATATCGGTTACACGAATGACACTTATTTTCCTCTTGTTGCTATTATCGATAGCTACAATTTAGATACAGTATACCTTGTAAGATACACATACATAGTATTTGATTCTTTTTAACTGGACTGTTTAATGTTTACTGATTAAAGAAACAGGAGTCGCTTCGATTTGATACCGTCTAATTCTCTGCCGTAACTAAAGTCTGTTTTTTTCCATGTTATTGCTGTTGTTTGTGTTTGAAAGTTAGTTATGGTCGATGATTGTATGTACGAAAAGTATTGTTATAGATATCATAGAAATAAATCAAGTTCACAATTAATTTCCATATCTAACAGGCCTGTTTGATTTAAATACCTCAATAGAACATTTGCCAGCCGAGATGTACATGTTCCCCCACATGTAATGTAAACTGATATGCTTGCACATGGTAAGGCTACTTTTATCTCGATGTAAGGCTTTAACGGAATTTCGATATTCTCTACAAAAATATTCTGAAATGAATTCAATGTATAAGTTGTAAAAGATGACGTCACTTTCTTAGAAAACTGCCTGCACAATATATCCGGTACACTCTTAATAAACACGGTAAAATTCCATAGTAGAGTGTTGCTTCATATATTGAAAATTGGTACATGTTTCAAGACCAAGACGATTAATCCATAGGACGTAAATAGTTAGACAATGTAGAGTATTGACACTGATGGAATACTTTACATTAAATCCCCTGATATACTAGCCTCAAGTCCTGAACATAACATAACTGAGAATGTTGACGTCTATACCACACCTTTTGATAATAAACATAATATTTTATGGCGGCCATTTTCGATTGGTTGTTACTCTACTTAATGACGGTAAAACGGAAAAGGATATCAACCAAATATCTATATTCTTTATTTCTTGGATAACATATGGCAACAAAATAAATGATACATAGTTATTCATTACAATTATAACCAAACCCCACAATATTTTTTTTCTAAACAAAGATATAGCTTGAATAATAAACAAATGAGCTTTATTTACGTTCATCACATCATAACATGCATGTACCTCAACAGGCATAGATGGTTTACAACACAACAGCCATAGTTCATACAATATCTATAGTAGTGCAAAGTAATAAGATATAACAATAAATAATAACACGCAGTAAAAAGGAAACCTGCAGTCGCTAATGAAAAGAACAGCAGAAATAACCACCATAACCCTCTATCAGGAAAGTGTCAATGTTTATCAATAAGTCACATGGTATCGAAAACCTTTTCTTCATTTTTCCGCCGAAGCAACCTGATTTTGGTCACTTGTAATATGCACCTTTTTAGTTTTCGAAAATAGTTTGTTCTTGAACTTAAAAACAAAGAAGATAGCTGTTCCGATGCCCGAGGTGCCAACAAGGCTGGTGGCACCATATCCCGCAGCCTTTGCAAGGGAACCACTCTTGGGTACCGGCCGCTTCTTGATGATGTGGATCTTCTCGCCGCTGTCCGTGAAACAGTAGCAGTTGGCGTATCCAGCAGACACTATAGAGCGCTGAAGAGGAGACCATACGGTTATACGTTGTATCGAACGGTTGTTACTTTTTCGAATATTTATCTTTTCTCTCGTGAAAAATTATATGTTTTGAAGGCTAGGTTCAAATCATTATATCATGTGTGTTTAAAAAAGAATATTATTGAATGTAAATGAACTACTATGGTATCAAGTGGAAATAAGTATTTTTTCATTATTTCTAAATCTCTTTTTTGTTTCATTTTATTTTTTCAGCTAGTAATTAAGAATGCGTGATTATTAGGGTAAAATTAGTGTATATCAATTATGACGTCATGCTATGATGGCGATGCCATTTATGATATAAACATTTATTTTTATTTCATTCAAAAAGTGAAAAATATTCTTTATGTTGATGTCATTCATTTCATACTTACAGCCTGTTCACTTGCTGAAATCAACAATAGATACATAGTTAATGACAATCATAACATATGCTGCAGAAAGAATAACAACAATTGTATGTTTAGGATTCAGTGTAAGCGTTACAAACGACAAATGTAAAACAGCATGATAGAAATCCATAACAAATTATGCAAAAAATACAACAACAGTTATTGTGCATGATTTAGACTATTTTGGAGTATTGTAAGACTTTATTGCATCAAGTTATATTACCTTTCTTATGATTACAGCCAGTTAAGCAAGACATGCATCTTACCACCCTACAATATAAGTTATAAAGATATAAGTGTATGATATTGCATCATCTTTCATCAAAAACTGCACGTGTTTATAATCTCCGCTGTTTCGATTATAAAGTAGATCCAATGACACTATTCCAACAATGATTATAGTTAAAATAAATTAAAACGATGTACTTGTGTCCTTATATTTGGGCATCGCATGGATTTGTATAGTGCTTTACAACATGTAATTAGAGAGAGTTACCCGTAATCGTCCCTGAGGCAAACTGTCCCATTTGTGACATTTTCGAACCCGGAAACTGTAGCAAAGCAAACTCCATCTTCCACCTTCTCGTTCTCCATGATTTCATAATCAAACATTGTTGTCTCCTTGTATACCGAAAGACTTGGACTGAAAAACATAAATCATCACAGAAGCCATATCATTTATACAATTTAACCAAAAGGTAATCTTTATTAGTTATTCAAGTCCTGTTACAATGATATCTAAAGGTACAGTTTTGTAGACTGGTTAAACGACAACAGTTGTCAAGAAAGTGTTATTTATGTTTGTTTAACACGTTAAATGAGATGTCACATTAGTCATGTCTGACAAATACCAAAATCTGGTGTTACAATTGTCGTTTGTTTTATTGGTACCACCTACATCACACCCTTCCATGTACGGAGCACTGCGAATAAACGTTGAATACTAATACAAGGAAAAATATGGAAGCATATGCATTGCTTATTGGCCTAGGGATGCAAACGAATATTCGAATATTCGATCAAACGTTTGGTATTCGAATGTCAAAATCGGTATTCGAATATTCGATGTTTTTTGTTGAATAATTATAATAATAATTATAACAACTATGTTGTTGTGTTTAAGATTCAATTATCTTGTTTTAACAACGATTGTCCTATAATGCCAGAGGTGTGAATGTGATGACAATACACTAAACACGCGTCATGTGTCATTTAGGGACATATCGTCGGGTACTATAAAAAGTCCGCGTGTTTTTACAATAGCAGGCTTATTGTAAAAACACGGGGAGTGACAGAAAACGACAAGTGACAGAAAACAAATCAATTATTTTAGGTAAATTACTTCTACCAATTAAGAATTTCTGAAATAAACCAGTTCCCAAGTTTGTTTAGTTTTTCCGTAGTTTATATAGCAGAGGTCGATCCCAGAACGAGAATGCTCGTCCTACGGAGACTCTCCTTTGGCGCATAACGCCAATTGACCAGAAATCAATCTAGGTTCACGTTGTTTACAAATATGAAGGCAGAGGAATATTAATTAAAAGTTTTTCTTTGTTCATAAAGTATTACTTTTTGTCTCTCTGAAATGAAGAATTTCAAAGGCTCATTTGGTGAAATTCAGGGTCCGCCACGCGTAGTTGATAGGACAAAGTAGAGCTAAAATGCCCCGGCTATTACTTTAGAGAATATTATAAAAGTTTACTACAACTTTTAAAAGATGTATTTTGGTAATCGAATATTCGAATATTCGTTCGAAAGGATAACCGAATATTCGAATATCAATTTTGCCATTCGTTTGCATCCCTACTTATTGTAATATCTTTCCATGAACATAGCATATGTAGCGTAAGTTAAAGTTGTTGCAACGCTTAAACATCATTTGCAGTTGTATTTCGACATTTACATTTAGAATTGAGTTTCGATATTTTAAAAATGAATCAAATACGCCTGATTTATATTTAAGTGTATAAATGCGGAAGCCCTGTACAGCTCTCCTACATGGTAATTGGTATAATGAACAATCATACATTAGGACGATTATTCAAAACTTTGTTAAAGTTAACATAGAGATTGACGACATCGTTGTTTACTTTTAAACGTGAACTTTTTGATGATTCGCCCACATATGATACTATAGATAAAAAAGAACTGAAACTGTTGTGTCAAATTGTTAGAAATACATCAGATCAAAAGAGAATTCATTCAAGAGCAGTACCAACGTTGTTAACTTTAACAAAGTTCTGCCAATCAGCCATTTATCATGTTATTTTTTGCAGGTTATTATTCGCAGCAACTCGTTACCATGTGTCATTTAGTCCCTTTTCAATTTTCATAACATGGGGAATTCGGTCGCCAAGTGATGTAGATGAACAATTATAAAAAGCATCTGTTCTTTTCTGAAATGATAAAACATTCTTGAACCATTATTTTTCCCTATAATACCAATCATTAATACTTTTAAAAGACTATAAATATCGGGCGGGTTTGAAAGAAAACTACACAAGCATCTATTTTACATTTTTGCAAATTCGCTAGAAGACAAAACTTGACACGGTATCAAAGTTCTAGCTCGCGAATCTTTTAAGGTCACGGACAAACAGTGATATTATTTATTACTTACCAGTTTATCTCGATAATTAATGGATGTACATTGTGTCCTTGAACAGTTCCTGTTAAAATATAGTTGTGTGTAAACATTAACTGTACATTGTAAAGGAAACTTTATAAAGAATATTAAGGTACATTAAATAAATGTCACTTAAAACCTTCTCGCTCTCAGGACTCCATGTGTAAAGTAGGAAACATTTACCTTATCCTATGCAAAGTATTATAACTAGATGGAACAGGCAAAAAGTCCATCTTCCGAACAGAATGCATTCATGTGTAATGAGGAATGTACTTACCCATGTTTTCCGTTAACATACGTTGTATGGCAAAAGTCAAGGGCTTCTGTCAGCTTTATTGATACAAAGTATCTCTGCACTTCATTAAATATATGGGCTGTGATTTGTGGTGTGACTGTCTCGGGAACCTCTGATACACCAGGGACCATCAAACTAGAACACAGGAATGTTTATACACTTCTTGTTTTTTCTAAAGTCCTTTATTATTAAGACACAAACAGACTACACTGTGTTTTCTACACCATTGTGTTTACTTCATTGCCAATAATGACGATGAAATATGCTTTCTAATGACAATTGGTATATTGAGACATAGACATGTTTGGCGTATTTTACACACAATGCACAACATAACTATCTACTGAAAACAAGTCAATTTGTTTATTTGAAAAGTAATATAACCGCATATAATAAATACTATGTAACTATTTACTATACATGAAAAGTACGGTAAACTAAATAAAACATACAATAACTGCTAGGTTACTGCTACTATATATGCCAAGAACGGTATACTATAAAATCATTCAATTGTTTCTTGGTCAACCTTTACTCGATGTGTTAAATACAGTATTTTCAAAGGAACTTACTAGATATATTATGTACTTGTTGACTAAACATGCCAAGAACGGTATATTCAAATTGCAATACAAGTTATGGCATTGTTGACTATACCTGCAAAGTACGGTATTTTCAAAGGACCATACACTATATACTAGTCACATAACTGCCAAGTACGTTATACTCAAAGGGGCATAAATTAGCTACTATGCCACTTTATACTATATCCGCCAAGTACGGTATACCCAAAAGACTGAACAAACACCTACAATATCACTGTTCACTATACCTGCCAAGTACGGTATACTCAAAGGAGCATGGTAACGAGTTACAGACGAGTTTTACTGGAGCAGACCCTATGGCACAAACTCCATCTAAAAAACAAAAATGGCCACACATAGGATGGTTTTCATTTTCAAAATAAAGGAATAACTGTATTTATTTTTTATTTTACTTGAAATAGTTGTCCCCGATCAAAATACAGTAAAAATATAAAAACAAAAACATAAAATTTTATTTACAACTCATAATTTTCAACATATTGTCATTTAAAATGAACAGTAAATGCTTGTTTCAATTTCAACAAAGCAAATCGAATCCTTAAATGATATGCACTTGATAATCACCTATTTGACAATAAATCCCTCCGTAATCCTCTGTACAGACACACGTGTAATATATTGTCAAGATATTGATAAGACAATCAATACAATATATTTAAGAGTAATCTGACAAGGCATGATAATGCAAGTATAAGAAAGAAGGATTACACCAACAATCGAAAGCCAGTAATCTTTTGTCAGCAAGGATAAATTAATATGTGTGCATATTTCCGTATTTATTTACAAAGCAAGATAACAATAAGCACGGAAATCCGATAGGAAAGCCATAGCTTATCATGTCAAATATGTCCATGCATTAAGGCTACAGGGGTTGACAAGCGCATTCCGGAGCTCGTGCGTTTTAGGTTGAAACTTAATAATAATCTTAAATCATTATTTATAACTTAAATAACATTAGCATGGCTGATTGTAGTTGATAGGTAACCTACATTTGAACTTATTGTTAGGGCAGTTTGCATTTAATTCATGAGTGCGTAATGCTGAAATAGCAATGTCAAAGAAATATAATACCTCAAAAAGTGAAATTTCTTATCATTATGTTGATACTAACTATAAACGGAATTATTATATTCCTACTTCATATTCACCCCTGTATTTTGTAAAGAACTGGTACTTCACGGACATAGTGTAACATATCTATTTTACATTTCTCCACTGTATATTGTAGAGCTCTAGACGTGCTGATTATCTCACGGACATAGTGAAACTAACTTATTTCACATTCACTCCTGAATATTGTGGACGACTGGAGGTCCTGAGGTTACTTAACGGACATAGTGTTACATACCTATTTCACATTCTCCCCTATACACAGTGAAGCACTTGAAGTGCTGATAACCTCACGGACATAGTGTAACATACCTATTTCACATTCACCCCTGTACATTGTAGAGCACTTGAAGTACTGAAAACCTTACGGACATAGTGAAACATTCCTATTTCACATTCTGCCCTATACACAGTGAAGCACTTGAAGTGCTGAAAACCTTACGGACATAGTGTTACATACCTATTTCACATTCACACCTGTACATTGTAGAGCACTTGAAGTACTGAAAACCTTACGGACATAGTGTAACATACCTATTTCACATTCACCCCTGTACGTTGTAGAGCACTTGAAGTACTGAAAACCTTACGGACATAGTGTAACATACCTATTTCACATTCTGCCCTGTACATTATGAAGCACTTGAAGTGCTGAAAACCTCACGGACATAATGTAACATACCTAGTTCACATTCTCCCCTGTACATTATGAAGCACTTAAAGTACTGAAAACCTTACGCACATAGTGTAACATTCCTATTTCAGATTCTCCCGTGTACATTATGAAGCACTTAAAGTACTGAAAACCTTACGCACATAGTGTAACATTCCTATTTCACATTCTCCCGTGTACATTGTGAAGCACTTGAAGTGCTGAAAACCTTACGGACATAGTGTAACATACCTAGTTCACATTCTCCCATGTACATTGTGAAACATTTGAAGTGCTGGAAACCTTACGGACATAATGTAACATACCTAGTTTATATTCTCCCGTGTACATTGTGGAGCACTAGGTGTGCTAAAAACCTTACGGACCTAGTGTAGCATACCTAGATTTTATCTTCCCGTGTACATTGTGGAGCAGTAGGTGTGCTAGAAACCTTACGGACATAGTGTATCATACCTATTTCACATTCTCCCCTGTACATTGTGGAGCACTAGGTGTGCTTGAAACCTTACGGACATAGTGTAACATACCTATTTCACATTCTCCCGTGTACATTGTGTAACACTAGGAGTGCTGAAAACCTTACGGACATAGTGTAACATACCTAGTTCACATTCAACCCTGTACATTGTGAAACACTTGAATTGCTGGAAACCTTACGGACATAGTGTAACATACCTATTTCATATTCTCCCGTGTACAAAGTGAAACACTTGAATTGCTGGAAACCTTACGGACATAGTGTAACATACCTATTTCACATTCACCCCTGTACATTGTGGAGCACTTGAAGTGCTGGAAACCTTACGGACATAGTGTAACATTCCTATTTCACATTCACCCCTGTACATTGTAATGCACTTGAAGTGCTGAAAACCTTACGGACATAGTGTAACATACCTATTTCACATTCACCCCTGTACATTGTGGAGCACTTGAAGTGCTGGAATCCTTACGGACATAGTGTAACATTCCTATTTCACATTCATCCCTGTACATTGTAATGCACTTGAAGTGCTGAAAACCTTACGGACATAGTGTAACATACCTATTTCACATTCACCCCTGTACATTGTGGAGCACTTGAAGTGCTGAAAACCATACGGAAATAGTGTAACATACCTAGTTCATATTCTCCCCTGTACATTATAAAACACTTGTGGTGCAGATAACCTCACGGACATAATGTAACATACCTAGTTCCTATTCACCCATGTACATTATGAAAACTAGGTGTGTTGATAACCTTACGGACATAGTGTAACATACCTATTTTATATTTTCCCGTGTACATTGTGGAGCACTAGGTGTGCTGGAAACCTTACGGACATAGTGTAACATACTTAGTTCACATTTTCCCGTGTACATTGTGGAACACTACGAGTGTTGATAACCTTACGGACATAGTGTAACATACCTAGTTCACATTCTCCCGTGTACATTGTGAAGCACTAGGTGTGCTGGAAACCTTACGGACATAGTGTAACATACCTAGTTCACATTCTCCCGTGCACATTGTGAAACACTTGAAGTGCTGGCAACCTTACGGACATAGTGTAACATACCTAGTTCACATTTTCCTGTGTACATTGTGAAACACTAGGAGTGCTGAAAACCCTACGGACATAGTGTAACATACCTTGTTCACATTCTCCCGTGTACATTGTGGAACACTACGAGTGTTGATAACCTTAAGGACATAATGTAACATACCTAGTTCATATTCTCCCGTGTACATTGTGAAACACTAGGAGTGTTGATAACCTTACGGACATAGTGTAACATACCTAGTTCATATTCTCCCTTGTACATTGTGAAGCACTTGAAGTGCTGGAAACCTTACGGACATAATGTAACATACCTAGTTCATATTCTCCCGTTTACATTGTGAAACACTTGAAGTGCTGGAAACCTTACGGACATAATGTAACATACCTAGTTCACATTCTCCCGTGTACATTGTGAAGCACTTGATGTTCTGGAAACCTTACGGACATAATGTAACATACCTAGTTCACATTCTCCCGTCTACATTGTGAAGCACTTGAAGTGCTGGAAACCTTACGGACATATTGTAACATACCTAGTTCACATTCTCCCCTGTATATTGTGAAGCACTTGAAGTGCTGAAAACCTTACGGACATAGTGTAACATACCTAGTTCACATTCTCCCATGTACATTGTGAAACATTTGAAGTGCTGGAAACCTTACGGACATAATGTAACATACCTAGTTTATATTCTCCCGTGTACATTGTGGAGCACTAGGTGTGCTAAAAACCTTACGGACCTAGTGTAGCATACCTAGATTTTATCTTCCCGTGTACATTGTGGAGCAGTAGGTGTGCTAGAAACCTTACGGACATAGTGTATCATACCTATTTCACATTCTCCCCTGTACATTGTGGAGCACTAGGTGTGCTTGAAACCTTACGGACATAGTGTAACATACCTATTTCACATTCTCCCGTGTACATTGTGTAACACTAGGAGTGCTGAAAACCTTACGGACATAGTGTAACATACCTAGTTCACATTCACCCCTGTACTTTGTGAAACACTTGAATTGCTGGAAACCTTACGGACATAGTGTAACATACCTATTTCATATTCTCCCGTGTACATTGTGAAACACTTGAATTGCTGGAAACCTTACGGACATAGTGTAACATACCTATTTCACATTCACCCCTGTACATTGTGGAGCACTTGAAGTGCTGGAAACCTTACGGACATAGTGTAACATTCCTATTTCACATTCACCCCTGTACATTGTAATGCACTTGAAGTGCTGAAAACCTTACGGACATAGTGTAACATACCTATTTCACATTCACCCCTGTACATTGTGGAGCACTTGAAGTGCTGGAATCCTTACGGACATAGTGTAACATTCCTATTTCACATTCATCCCTGTACATTGTAATGCACTTGAAGTGCTGAAAACCTTACGGACATAGTGTAACATACCTATTTCACATTCACCCCTGTACATTGTGGAGCACTTGAAGTGCTGAAAACCATACGGAAATAGTGTAACATACCTAGTTCATATTCTCCCCTGTACATTATAAAACACTTGTGGTGCAGATAACCTCACGGACATAATGTAACATACCTAGTTCCTATTCACCCATGTACATTATGAAAACTAGGTGTGTTGATAACCTTACGGACATAATGTAACATACCTATTTTATATTTTCCCGTGTACATTGTGGAGCACTAGGTGTGCTGGAAACCTTACGGACATAGTGTAACATACTTAGTTCACATTTTCCCGTGTACATTGTGGAACACTACGAGTGTTGATAACCTTACGGACATAGTGTAACATACCTAGTTCACATTCTCCCGTCTACATTGTGGAGCACTAGGTGTGCTGGAAACCTTACGGACATAGTGTAACATACCTAGTTCACATTCTCCCGTGCACATTGTGAAACACTTGAAGTGCTGGCAACCTTACGGACATAGTGTAACATACCTAGTTCACATTTTCCTGTGTACATTGTGAAACACTAGGAGTGCTGAAAACCCTACGGACATAGTGTAACATACCTTGTTCACATTCTCCCGTGTACATTGTGGAACACTACGAGTGTTGATAACCTTAAGGACATAATGTAACATACCTAGTTCATATTCTCCCGTGTACATTGTGAAACACTAGGAGTGTTGATAACCTTACGGACATAGTGTAACATACCTAGTTCATATTCTCCCTTGTACATTGTGAAGCACTTGAAGTGCTGGAAACCTTACGGACATAATGTAACATACGTAGTTCATACTCTCCCGTTTACATTGTGAAACACTTGAAGTGCTGGAAACCTTACGGACATAATGTAACATACCTAGTTCACATTCTCCCGTGTACATTGTGAAGCACTTGATGTTCTGGAAACCTTACGGACATAATGTAACATACCTAGTTCACATTCTCCCGTCTACATTGTGAAGCACTTGAAGTGCTGGAAACCTTACGGACATAATGTAACATACCTAGTTCACATTCTCCCCTGTATATTGTGAAGCACTTGAAGTGCTGGAAACCTTACGGACATAATGTAACATACCTAGTTCATATTCTCCCGTGTACATTGTGAAGCACTTAAAGTGCTGGAAACCTTACGGACATAATGTAACATACCTAGTTCATATTCTCCCGTGTACATTGTGAAACACTTGAAGTGCTGGAAATCTTACGGACATAATGTAACATACCTAGTTCACATTCTCCCGTGCACATTGTGAAGCACTTAAAGTGCTAGAAACTGTACGGACATAGTGTAACATACCTAGTTCACATTCTCCCGTGTATATTGTGAAGCACTTGAAATGCTGGAAACCTTACGGACATAATGTAACATACTTAGTTCATATTCTCCCGTGTACGTTGTGAAGCACTTGAAGTGCTGGAAACCTTACGGACATAGTGTAACATACCTAGTTCACATTCTTCCATGTACATTGTGGAGCACTAGCTGTGCTGAAAACCCTACGGACATAATGTAACATACCTAGTTCATATTCTCCCGTGTACATTGTGAAGCACTTGAAGTGCTGGAAACCTTACGGACATAGTGTAACATACCTAGTTCATATTCTCCCGTGTACATTGTAAAACACTAAGAGTGTTAATAACCTTACGGACATAGTGTAACATACCTTGTTCATATTCTCCCGTGTACATTGTGAAGCACTTGAAGTGCTGGAAACCTTACGGACATAATGTAACATACCTAGTTTATATTCTCCCGTGTACATTGTGGAGCACTAGGTGTGCTGAAAACCTTACGGACATAGTGTAGCATACCTAGATTTTATTTTCCCGTGTACATTGTTGAGCAGTAGGTCTGCTAGAAACCTTACTGACATAGTGTATCATACCTATTTCACATTCTCCCCTGTACATTGTGGAGCACTAGGTGTGCTGGAAACCTTACGGACATTGAATAACATACCTATTTCACATTCTCTCGTGTACATTGTGTAACACTAGGAGTGCTGAAATCCTTACGGACATAGTGTAACATACCTAGTTCACATTCTCCCGTGTACATTGTGGAACACTACGAGTGTTGATAACCTTACGGACATAATGTAACATACCTTGTTCATATTCTCCCGTGTATATTGTGAAACACTAGGAGTGTTGATAACCTTACGGACATAGTGTAACATACGTAGTTCATATTCTCCCCTGTACATTATGAAACACTTGTGGTGCAGATAACCTCAAGGACATAATGTAACATACCTAGTTCATATTCTCTCGTGTACATTGTGAAACAATAGGAGTGTTGATAACCTTACGGACATAGTGTAACATATCTAGTTCATATTCTCCCGTGCACATTGTGAATCACTTGAAGTGCTGGAAACCTTACGGACATAGTGTAACATACCTAGTTCACATTCTCCAGTGCACATTGTGAAACACTTGAAGTGCTGGAAACCTTACGGACATAATGTAACATACCTAGTTCATATTCTCCCGTGTACATTGTGAAGCACTTGAAGTGCTGGAAACCTTACGGACATAATGTAACATACCTAGTTCATATTCTCCCGTGTACATTGTGAAACACTTGAAGTCCTGGAAACTTTACGGACATAATGTAACACACCTAGTTCATATTCTCCCGTGTACATTGTGAAGCACTTGAAGTGCTGGAAACCTTACGGACATAATATAACATACATAGTTCACATTCTCCCGTGTACATTGTGAAGCACTTGAAGTGCTGGAAACCTTACGGACATAATATAACATACATAGTTCACATTCTCCCGTGTACATTGTGAAACACTTGAAGTGCTGGAAACCTTACGGACATAGTGTAACATACCTATTTCATATTCTCCCCTGAACATTTTGAAACACTTGAATTGCTAAAAACCTTACGGACATTATGTAACATACCTAGTTCACATTCTCCCGTGTACTTTGTGAAGCACTTGAAGTGCTGGAAACCTTACGGACATAATGTAACATATATAGTTCATATTCTCCCGTGTACATTGTGAAACACTTGAAGTGCTGGAAACCTTACGGACATAGTGTAACATACCTAGTTCATATTCTCCAGTGCACATTGTGAAACACTTGAAGTGCTGGAAACCTTACGGACATAATGTAACATACCTAGTTCATATTCTCCCGTGTACATTGTGAAGCACTTGAAGTGCTGGAAACCTTACGGACATAATGTAACATACCTAGTTCATATTCTCCCGTGTACATTGTGAAACACTTGAAGTGCTGGAAACTTTACGGACATAATGTAACACACCTAGTTCATATTCTCCCGTGTACATTGTGAAGCACTTGAAGTGCTGGAAACCTTACGGACATAATATAACATACATAGTTCATATTCTCCCGTGTACATTGTGAAGCACTTGAAGTGCTGGAAACCTTACGGACATAATATAACATACATAGTTCACATTCTCCCGTGTACATTGTGAAACACTTGAAGTGCTGGAAACCTTACGGACATAGTGTAACATACCTATTTCATATTCTCCCCTGAACATTTTGAAACACTTGAATTGCTGAAAACCTTACGGACATTATGTAACATACCTAGTTCACATTCTCCCGTGTACTTTGTGAAGCACTTGAAGTGCTGGAAACCTTACGGACATAATGTAACATATATAGTTCATATTCTCCCGTGTACATTGTGAAACACTTGAAGTGCTGGAAACCTTACGGACATAATGTAACATACCTAGTTCATATTCTCCCGTGTACATTGTGAAGCACTTGAAGTGCTGGAAACCTTACGGACATAATGTAACATACATAGTTCACATTCTCCCGTGTACATTGTGAAGCACTTGAAGTGCTGGAAACCTTACGGACATAATGTAACATACCTAGTTCATATTCTCCCGTGTACATTGTGAAGCACTTGAAGTGCTGGAAACCTTACGGACATAATGTAGCATACATAGTTCATATTCTCCCGTGTACATTGTGAAGCACTTGAAGTGCTGGAAACCTTACGGACATAATGTAACATACATAGTTCATATTCTCCCGTGTACATTGTGAAGCACTTGAAGTGCTGGAAACCTTACGGACATAATGTAACATACATAGTTCACATTCTCCCGTGTACATTGTGAAGCACTTGAAGTGCTGGAAACCTTACGGACATAATGTAACATACCTAGTTCATATTCTCCCGTGTACATTGTGAAGCACTTGAAGTGCTGGAAACCTTACGGACATAATGTAGCATACATAGTTCATATTCTCCCGTGTACATTGTGAAGCACTTGAAGTGCTGGAAACCTTACGGACATAATGTAACATACATAGTTCATATTCTCCAGTGTACATTGTGAAGCACTTGAAGTGCTGGAAACCTTACGGACATTATGCAACATACCTAGTTCATATTCTCCCGTGTATATTGTGAAACACTAGGAGTGTTGATAACCTTACGGACATAGTGTAACATACATAGTTCACATTCTCCCGTGTACATTGTGAAGCACTTGAAGTGCTGGAAACCTTACGGACATAATGTAACATACCTAGTTCATATTCTCCCGTGTACATTGTGAAGCACTTGAAGTGCTGGAAACCTTACGGACATAATGTAGCATACATAGTTCATATTCTCCCGTGTACATTGTGAAGCACTTGAAGTGCTGGAAACCTTACGGACATAATGTAACATACATAGTTCATATTCTCCAGTGTACATTGTGAAGCACTTGAAGTGCTGGAAACCTTACGGACATTATGCAACATACCTAGTTCATATTCTCCCGTGTATATTGTGAAACACTAGGAGTGTTGATAACCTTACGGACATAGTGTAACATACCTAGTTCATATTCTCCCGTGTACATTGTGAAGCAATTGAAGTGCAGGAAACTTTACGGACATATTGTAACATACCTTGTTCATATTCACCCATGTACATTTTGAAGCACTTGAGGTGCTGATTACCTCACGGTTAAAGTTTAAAATACCTATTTCACAATCATCCCTGTATATTGTGGAGCACTGGGGGTGCTGATTACTTAAAGGACAGAGTGTTACATACCTGTTTCACACGTCTCCCCTGTGTATCCGGGGGCACAATAGCAAAATGCATTCCCGTTTTCCGACACACATGTTCCTCCGTTTTCACAATGCCGCTTTTGACACGGACCAAATCCTGAAATGTTTTCTTTTTAGGTAGAAATTTGGCTCGTTCCTTTAGGTTATTTTATGTTACTTACAGTGGATACATACGAACAAACGATGACCTTTATTATTATTATTATTATTATTATTATTATTATTATTATTATTATTATTATTATTATTATTATTATTATAACTATTATTATTTATTATTGTTTACGAAAGAAAACTTAAATAAAGACTAACCAAATGTTAGTGAAAGCGCTTGTAAAGTGGCCAGCGCGCATGTGCGAAACTCCTCTCTTAATAAATTCTATCAATTAATTAATGAAGGTTTGATTGTTTTCGTGAGCGACTGATTAATGTTATTATATCTTTGTGCGATGACATTGGTAGACACATGAGCGTAAACACAAAACTATATAAGCTTATCGCTTTATGATCATTTATTGAAAGGGCAATTTACGAGTCAACTTAGTTCACTTTCCTTATTTCAGAATCTTATTAGTCATATGATAGACACACTTCATAACTTTTAAAAATAAAATACAATATTTGCATTCACTATATTGAAAAAAACACACGTGAATGTTCAAAAAGTCTATACATTTCTCTAAGTTTGACTTTTTGTTTTCAATAAATCGACTTTTAAAGTAAATAATGACTTAAGATGCGTCGGCACCAGGACCTTTCCTTGAAATATACATATGGAGCAGATAGTCCAGAAATAAAACGGATTGAACATATAGTTACGGTGTTTTCTGTATGTAACAAATAACAGCTTCTCAGACTCCGTATTAAAAATCAAATGATTTTGAATTACCGTCAGGTGTTAATGCAAGAACTGTAAAGGTGATTTCAGGACCGCTTATTCTGAAAAAAGGAGAAAAAAACTGTCTGTTTCTTTAAGATGTTTACGAGTGTTCAAGACAGATAAACACTCAATCAACAAGAATATCCATGTTAAAACGAAAGACCATTTAAAAATGCTTTGTAACAACAAAATGCCTTAGCACAACATACTTTTGTAGTGTATTGCCCTTATATAAAATTTAATCTCATTAACATAGTGTTTAAGATGGTTGGAGACCAGCCACTTACTAACCTCAAAACGTGTATGGCAGATTAATGAAAACAAACTACTTAAAGGAATGCCTTATTGCTAATTACCCAGCCATTGCGCAAATGGTTTGTTCTTGTCCCTCATTCAACGTGTGTACAACGAGTTCAGTCACGCAGACGTCGTTCAGCTCGTTCGTGACGAAGATGTGAATGTCGTCTCCTTTATTGCAGCAATGTATCACTTGGTCGCTGTTTATATGGGGAAATAAACATGTTTGTGTTTAGTTATTCTCAAGCGAGGAGTATAACCAGTTGTGCGATTTTTATAAATGCTGAATCCGATTATTTAAAAAAAGATATCACTAAAAGAAAGTGAATGGTTCCAGCTGCTGATCAGACTTTTATTATGATTGAGAAGAACATAATCTAAAAATGTTTAGAATATATATATTTGATGTGATGTAAACTTATTGAACATGAGTTTAATAAGCATTCAAGTTACCATAACTGAGTTTTTTCCGTAATAACAGTTATATAGCAGTCGCTGTTCTCCTTGCAAATGTATAGTGAATTCTTTGCTGGTGATATAAATCGAGTGACCTAAAATGATGTATACACATTCTAAAACTCGGTTCACTTCTGAAGTTTCGTAATACCAATAAAGGGATATACATTAAACCATTTCTAAGTATTTCCGTATAAAACAATGTTATAATTTAATCTTCATTATTTTATAACGATACATTTACACAACATATGATAGAGAACCAACAACAGAGAAACAAAAAAATAGTGCAATGTAACATTTCATAATTGAATGGTCATGCAAAAGCAATTGGGCTACTAGTTTTGTTAACATCAGTTATGTCCCTTTTCCAAACTGTCACATAATAAACAAAATGATTATATATTCTTTACATAAGCCATGAAACAAATGTCATATTTATTATAAGCACATGATATAACTGTTATACGAATCACTATAAACTGTGTCTATTGCACGTTGGAACAAAAAACCTATCTCGTTTATTGTCCGGATGACTGTTAATTTATTGGTTTAAAACAACTTCTTGTAAGACGAACAAACCTGACTGCTAGTATTTACTGGAATATTGCCTGAAGAGAAAAATATAAATGCGATTAATAACAAGCTAAACAATAACAAAATAAACCATATACATACATTAACTGTTTGTAACAAAATAGTACATGCAATTCGAACACGTAAATATACTTACCTCCTGTGATTAGTGATATGTCAACTTCGAAACAAAACTCGTCTACATTCATGCTGTAAAAGAGAAATATCATGCTATAACAAAACACACATAATACTTATTCATTTATTATGTTTAGGACATATTTGTACCTTGCGCATGCATTTATAAACACAAAAAGTAAAATGTCAAAACCAATATAGATACAGGACTCTTAACGGGCGTACCCGTGTTCAGATCCGTCCACGGTTGTCTGGTAACAACATACGTCTGTTCCAGATGATCCGACGAATGTTGAGTACAACAACTTCAGATCAGGTGTTTCCGCCACATTGGTGATCACATGTGTTCCAGGTTGTTCTGTTAATGACGTGTTGCAGTATCTTTTCACCGGTCTAATAAGATAAACATATACTTCAACGTTTTATATTCAAGGGTTGGCATTCACATTTGTGTATGAGGCAAAAGACCAGTTGTGGCTTTTCAACTAAATTATTTTACGATTTCACGGTTTCAATTTCTTATGATATCGCCAATTCTAGAAGTTGATTTCGTAAAATCGTAAAACTGAAATTCGCCAAGGGTATTAAGACATATATGTATTTTTCATTTATTAACATCAATATAATAAAGTATGTCCAACTACGGTGTATTATTATGTGCCAATATCTGCTCAAATTATGCTTGTGTTTAATATAAAAAACTGGAACAATACTCGCGAACTCATTATTGTGTATCTACTTACCGTTGATTTTGGTTCCCGAAATAAGGTATAACAAAAGTACACTTCTCGTTTGCCAAGCAGACAGTTTTATTTAATACACCTCTAGAAGAATGAAACCTCGGTCCGTTGATAACTAAAGATTCGTTCATATTCTCGACACCAGGAAGAAAATCACTGCTTGGGAAATCTGAAGGAAATCAAAGCTAAATTAAGAGGAATCACGAAAAGGGAACTGAAATGAAATGACGACGCTTAATTTACCCGGTACGAACTATAAACAGTAGGATGTATGTATATGGAAATGTTGCTACTATAATGATTTTAAGGGATGAACTGGTGAATGACAACCTTTTAAGTAATTGTCGAACTGTGCTAATACAGTAGTATACTACTGACAGACATTTTGACCGTCATGCAGTTATTTCGCTTTCTCTACGAATTTGGGAATTATGGTTTGTGTAGTTGGTATTGCTGTATTACTTACTTTCACGACAATCACTTCCATTAAATCCGTCTTGGCAAATACACTTATATGTATCAAAAGCGGTGTTTGCTATACAAAGTGATCCATGTCTGCAGGTTGAATTTTGGCACTGCCTAACGACTGAAATAGCGGAAATCGCATACAACCACAGGAGTACAACATTTTGAGACATATGATATAAACATTTTATAATTAGTAAATAAAAATATATCTTTAGCAAACTTTATACTCTAAGTAGTATTATGACTCATGAAAAACAAAATATAATGGTAACCTTTCAAAGACGGGAGAGTGTTTTTGATGTTGATGGTAATACAATGCTCCTCTCCATGTACTCTGTAAAGCAAATTTTGAAATGTGATAAAATTTGTACCGTTATAATGCATTAAGCATTTATTATCCATTTAATAAATGGGATTATAAATTACACAGAAACATATACATACGAATGATGTACCTCGGGCAATTATATTGAAACAAACTGAAACGACGGAATAATGGTCAGAACTTTACATGCTATGATAAACGTTTATTTTTACATAAAAGCGTAAGTGTAAAAAATAGGTCATACCGCGGTAATGACAATCTCAAGCAGAGCTTCTGTTTGTCACCAACATTTGCAGTTGATGGAACTTTATAGGACACATCGCTTACACACTGCCAGACGTGATGGTTGGCAGGAAAGATGTGAACGTTGTCCATGTATTTTGAAATACTGAGCGTTGGACTACAACCGTGTAATAAAGCTTGAATATTAGCAGTAGAGCGAAATATATTTCACGAAAAGTGAGTTATGCAATTTTGCAAAATCATTCATTTAGTTTTTTCTTCATATTCTTAATATCTTAAGTTTAGAAATATTTATTTTAAAAGCACATTTGAAGGATACTACAGTGCATCGGCAACTTTGCATCTTTGAGAAACAACGTGCAAATTTAAGTTATCTTTGATCAAGCGTCCATTTGTCTTCCGATCGATATGAGACCTTCTTTTATTAGAACATAATATAACTATGTTCAATTGTAACACACAGAAGCACTGTTTAAGTTACATACCAGGGTAATGATGTTTGAAACCTGGCCCCATCTGTGTACCGAATGTCGAAGTGACAATCAGCTCCTTTTACACAATCGACGTCTTTTAAAATTGGTGACAGGAAGAATGGCTTTTCCTAAGAACAGGTGAGTTTAACAATATAGGCTTCTTTATTTGAAGTAAGATTTTCGAATTACAATATAAGACAATAATAGTATAGTTTTGTTACTGTGCATACTATATATGTTTATCGAAAAGATTCGAGAAACGTTACGAGCTTTTCTAACGAACTTTAATGATTTAGATAACATGATTTTTCAACATAAGTATATGCATTTTGTTTCAATAGTATATAATAAAGTAAGTTATAGTTATCTGCAGATTACCGTTTCTATAACGCTTCCCCAAGGAATTTCTGAAACAAACACATAATATATATTCTCTAGGATACAAAATAATAATGAACGTAAATAGATTTTTAAAGAGCCAATATTCAGGAAAACTGTACCCCGTATACATGTCCAAGTAACTCTTTTCAAATGGGCATGTTAGATTAAAGTTGAATAAATACGTCAGTCGGGTATGCAAAGAAATATATTATTCCGTTTCTTGTTGTAATAATTTGATTACAGCAAAACGTGAACACATACCTGACAAGACGACGTTTGGACAGATCTCATCCTTTACTACCCTACAATATTTAAGATAAATACTATTTTGAAATACTTACACATTCCGTTAAGACATACTCATTGAGGATAATGAAATACTTACAACAGCTGGTTTTGATGTACCAGGGTCTGAAATGAAATGTATAGCTGGGAGTTGATTATCAAAATAGTTATAAGTCCAAACTTGTATAATAGACGTTTATCCATTCCAGCTGATGTAGCTGCATGCAAATTTATAACTGTAACTGCCATTGACAAAATATGCCGAACATATAGTGGTATAAACATATATTTCGATATCTGTGCAAATTGATTTTACGAAAGTATTTCACTAGATCTCGTCGTCTTTACATATGTGTGTACATATTTCACCAAACTCAACCAACCTGATAAAAAGTCCAGCTCCACACAAACACTGTCTGAATCGTTTCTGTCAATCAGTTCAAACATAAGAGGGTTTTAATCTCTCAAACAGTATGTTCTCTTTTAAATGTGTCTATTTGAAACTTTTATTCAAAACTCATTTCCCAGTAGTTCAAAAAGGAATACAAACATTACAATAGTTAGTATACTGTATGTGGGGTTAGTTTAAATTGTCTCTCTTATTCTCATTAAATGGTGATACTTAACGCCATTAAAGAACATAAAAAATGAAACTGTACATGATCAAACTGGAACAAATTTGACAAAAGTCAAACGATGAGTTGACAGCAGAATTGAAAAAAACAACACTGAAGTTTGATTTTCTAAGCACAACAAACAATAAAGATACACTTATTATTATGATTATAAGTATTTATCTTTTACCCGATGTTGGCATCTACGCACACATACTGTTCAGATCTTTCATTCATGTTCAATGCCCCTTTCACCGATATTAAGCTTGCAAAAACATTATCAAATCCTGCAATGGTCTGCGTGTTTTGCACTGGCGAAAACGTAGTTCTGCTCAGTGCATGTGAACTAGAAACTGTCAGCGTTGGTTGATGTCTACAATAGAAAGCCGATGCTGAGTTCTTCTGCCTTATTTATCTTACAGAAGCAAAAACTACATACATAGGTTGAAGAAGCACAAAGTTGTATTGACCCCCGAAGGACCAGCAAACGAATACGTATCATTACTGTTAACGAAGTACACACGCCTATTTACGGCCGCCTATAGCACTACAACGTGTCGTGGTGAAACATAACTATATTTTGAAAGTGAGGTCTTCGGAAGCACACAATACACCTCAATAGTATGAATTAAGCTGTCTCGGTGTAATTGAGACTTGTTATGAAATCAACTAGATCGTTGAACAAGTGCAACTGTAACAATCACTACTCGATGATCACCTAGTGAAAAACAAGCAACGTTCTGTTTTTATATAATATTTATGCAACTTAAACTGTGCCAATCTTTTAGGTAAGTGTAGCCTGTATGAAAGAAAATAAAAACAAAACATACCCGGTCTTTGTTTGGATGAACACCGGTAATTCGCAATTTTGAATTTCCTTCATATTCAAATAGCAAACGAGCTTGCCTCCATTCTTAAGGGTTGGGTCAATAAACTTTATACTAGAAGCCTGAAAAAAATCATTCAAGATTCATGATAAGGCGACTTTTACTTTGCAAAAATATCAGTTTTTTTTAGCAAACTTCAAAGGCCATACATCACTACTTTAGTAGCTACTTACATTGGAAAGTATTCCAGATCCTAAAAATATAAAATAGTTTATTAATGACACTTTTTATTATTCATATGGTATTCTGTAATAAACTTCTTAAGTCATCATGCTGTTTTTGCAAATATATATACAATTAAATCCACTGTATTTTAGGTTCATTTCATTAGAATTTATTAAGTTGAAATAAATCATATAAGCCTTATTAACATTTTTTCCCAAACTAGCTGATAACTGCCGACTGTCTAAAAATGTTCTGAAGTATGTTTTACTCATCTACAACCAGGAACTGGATGAAATATTGACAAATACTACGTCAAATAGGAAAACATTTTACTACTAAACGTGTTTCAGTTTATGTCCCCATTGGGACAATCGAAAACATCTTTGACTACAGACCCATGGGTACCGAGTTTGAATCCTGCTATCAATAATTTGTAGGCATAGTTTTCATTTGATTTCAACACAAAAATGCAAACATGGAATTCTACACATATTAAACTAAACATTAAGGTTGAACAACATGAAAAGTTGGTAGAATAAGTAGTTATTTACATGTACTTACAGTTAATTATTTTCTTGATATAATTATATGTCCTAGTATTCATGATTGCAATTCAATTATTTGGTATTGTCCTAGCTTTCAAATAATGTAAAATACCTCACATATGGGCCCATTTTAAACCACTGAAAATGGAAATTTTCCTTATTGTTTCACATTATCTGTATTTGTACAGGTTTCTGTTTAGTCTTTACTGGTCTCATACTAGCTGTGTTTTCATTAACGTGTGATTTACAGCTCCTATGGAAATGTTCAGAAGTTGAACGTTTGTGGTATTAATCAAACAAAGAAAGCGTATTTAGCATTTAGCAGAATACTCACGTGAGGTACAAACTGGTCCTGTAAATCCTAGGCTGCATTGACAGTGGGAATTAACGCATACTCCATGTGAACCACATGTTGGGCTACAAGCGGGTGCAGCTGCAGATATACAAAATACCACTTCAGTAAATGTTCTCATCCATCTCAATAAATGACATAATTTAAAAAAATGCTTTTTATTTCAATCTAATAAATTCCATATAAAACCAGAATTGTCATTTAAGATGAACACATTACGGCAGTTATACATTACGGCAAATTTATAAAAAAATCCTAGCTGAATTATTTTTATTTCCAAGAATGTTAATCCAAATGGAATTGATTCTGTACATATAGTGTGTAATATAATAGCAAAACAAAGAAACCAAACATTGTGGACATTCTGCTTCAAGGGCCATAGTTATAAAGCCCAGCGAAACTTTCCTTTTTTAAGATTTAAAATTGGTGTTTTTCAGTTTTCTCAAAATTCATCTTAGAAAAAAAGGCATTTTTTCTCTAACTTAAACGTTAATATTCTTTATGAATACGGCTCATAATTAATATGTTTGGAACACTGTATTTTAACATAATGTCCGCTAAGCGAAATTCCACGAGTTACAATATTAATGAACATTTTGTTTGACTAGCTGCTTTGTTGCATGAATCGAAATAAACTTCTGTTCTGTTTTATTCTGACAATCTTACCGTTTGCGCAGTCTCGATCCACTTGCGGGCTGGTTGAACAAGTGTCTATAAATAGAAAAGAGATAAAGCGTGTGTTTGTTTATTTGAGTTCATCAAGGTCTGCCAGAGCCTATTGGCTGCATTATGGTTTGAATGCACCGTGACGCGATTTCGGCATTAATTTTGTTTAAATGTCAATTGCGACGACAAACAAGAAGTCTTGAAGACAGAAAAAGAGATACCCGGATGCAATACCCTAGCTATTTACGAAGACAGCTCTTGGGTTTTTAACGTTCTCTGTGTAAACCACCAATACACAGAATACACATTCCTGGGTTTAAGTAGTACGGAGTATACCATTCTCCCAGTACTGCCCTTTTAATATCAAGAGATTCAAGAGTTTATTGGCGAATCGGCATGTTTGCCTTTGGCCATTTACAAACTATCTAATTATGCCCAAGACACAAAAGTATATTGATTTATAAAGCAATAATGTGATAACATTACATATACATTCACAAAAGCAATATCCTAATAATATATACGAAAATATAACCAATAGAAGCAGCTAAACTTCTAGCTTTTCATGTCTTAATTTCATAGCACTATATATAAACTTAGCTAAGTTTTGTAAAAATAAATCCCTCTTTACTGACATCAAATATTTAAATTTAGCCATATTTGGCCAATTAAATTTAATATGATTTTTTTCTAAGATCTGAATAGGCTGTACAACAAAGTAGAAAATGGTATTCAGACTCCACAGTGTCATGTGAACAGAGTTTACATTTTCTGTTTTCTCTGTTAATAATCGTATATCGACCAGTCTCTATTTCCAGTGAATGAGCTGAGACAGTCTAAATCTTGATAATTCTTTTCGGTGTTTATCATTTTAGACACACGTTAAATATTCTTCAAATAAAAATTCTTTTTTTAAATCTACAATAGTATTCCATTTTTGGTTGGGAAGTTAAGTTATCATACCACGTTTGAATATATTGATCCCGTACTCTTTGGGTTAACAAAGGAAAATAATTGTAATCTGAATTAAAATCAACTAACAAGTTACCATAACCCCTTCTGTTTAACAAATCAGACATAGCTGAGTGCCATATATTTTTACTAGCAGGACGTATGTTATTATAATGATAAATATTGGATTGTTTTGTTAACACATGGTGCATTAATGAATTCGGATTCATATTAATTTTTATCCAATATTTTAATGCCCTTTCTTTACATATAACTGACAATTGAAACCGTCCTAGCTCGCCTAAAACGGCGGCATTAGATGTCTGTTGTTTAACACCAAGAATATGTTTGCAGAACTTTAAATGGAGTTTATCTAGCTCGCTATGATCATATGCTCCCCAAATCTCCGATCAATATAAAATAGTTGGTACAATTAGAGCATCAAACAACGATAGTTTAGTTTTAATATCTAGTGTTAATCTACTAAAGACAGATAGTAGATGGTTGTATGCCTTTAAAGCCTGTTCATTCAGCATTTTTACAGCATTATTCATACTCCCAGTATAAGAAAAGTTAATACCTAAGTAACAAAAGTTATCCATCACTTCAACAATTTCGTCATTAATTGTCCATGTAAAACTACACTGGCTTTTCCTGCTTTTAAACACACATATTTTAGTTTTTTTTAATGTTGATTTTTAAACCCCAGTTACATGAATACATGTACAGAGAATTTAGCTGATGCTGTAAACTTACAGGATCAGTGGTAAATAATGCGATATCATCCACAAACAACAGCAGAAAAGTAGATAGTGTGTCAATGTCTGACTCAGTTAAATTGTGAAAGTCAACAGAGTCTTTAACATCATTGATAAACAAAATAAATAAAAGGGGTGATAATGGCTCCCCTTGTTTAGCAGCAAGTGATATTTCAAACATATCAGAGTAGGACATATTACTAGCATCCTTAATACAAGCCTTAACACTTCTATATATAGATTTTATCATATTTATCATCATGGAGCTAACTCCCGATTCTACTAATTTTACCCACAATGCATCATGGATAACAGTATCGAAAGCTTTTTCGTAATCAACAAATGCACAATATAGTTTATGTTTGCTTAGAATAGTATTCTGAATTAATGCATGTAAGATAAAAATACAATCAGAAGTACTATGACTATTTCTAAATCCGAACTGTGATTCATTATATACATTATTGTTCTCACACCATTAATCAATTCTATTTCTAAGAACTAATGAGAATATCTTAGCAGTAATATTAACTAAAGTTATTCCTCTATAATTTGCCGGATCAGAACGATCACCTTTTTTAAAGATTGGGACAATAGCCCCTTTACTCCATGCTTCTGGATAGACACCCTTCTGAAATATGTAATTAAATAATTTGGTCAAATATGGAGCAATAAATTCTTTGGAATCTATGAAAAAATCAGCAACAACATTAGATGTGTCACAGCTCTTATTGCGTTTCAGACTTGAAATAATTTTACATATCTCATCAACAGTGAAGTCGCAATCCAATTCATTGGTTTCAATAGTATTCACAGAATCAGGATAATCGTTAACATCGAAATCGCTGGGATGGGGTGTATTTGACATATTTTTGAAATACTGAACAAATTCATCAATACTTATGTCATTAGAATTTGTATTTTTTTACCTTTATTCTTATTAATATATTTCCAAAAGGATCTAGCATTTGTCTTGCTAAGTGTAGCTAATGTACATTTTTCAATATATGAATACCTTTGTTTAGCTTTACGCTTGGCTTTACAATACAAAGCCCTAGCATTCAAAAATAATAATCTGTTATCAGGTGTAGGATTTTCAGTATACAGCCTTTTACAATTGTAAAAATCCTTTTTACGTGTTATCAAACCAAGGCGGCTGTTTTCTGTGTGGTGAACTATTTTTGTTACTTGTAATACGAATGGTTTTACCATGTACAGCAAATGATATATCATATATCAAGGTTGAAAAATCATCGATACAAGTGTTTAAATCCAAACAATCGTTTAATAAATTTTCAACAATATTATCAAAATGAGGCTTATTATCATTTAGTTTTGATAAAAATTGTTCCTTTTTAGAAACATCCCACATAATTTTATCACATGAAAAATTTTCATTGCAATTTTTCATATTGTTTAGATTTATTGTAAAATGTAATGGACAGTGGTCCGAAAATTCATTTAGTTCATGCACTTCAAAATGATCAATCAACTGAAACATATCATAATTGACAATAACATAATCAACAACACTAGCGGCTAATCTATTCCTGATCAGATTATAGCAAGTAAATTTCCCCACTTCATTGCTACCATTTACAATAAAAATACTGTTTTCTTTGCAGACCGTTAATAGTTTATTTCCGAAACCGTTAGATTTATTGTCAAACGACGATCTTTTTGGTAAATTATCAGCAGGTATATCGTTTAATGGCATGTCAACAAATCGGTCAAGATTAATATTTTGTACAATATCTGGTACCCTCTGGCCTACCCTGGAGTTCAAATCTCCCGTTATAAGTATATCTCCAAGTTGGCTATAATGCCTTATATCATTCGGCAATAATTCAAAAAAGTCAAATTCGAATAATTGTGAATTAATGTTTTTATGGACATTAGAATCTTCAGGTGGAATGTAGCAGCTACAGATATAAATATCATTATCTGTTCCGAAGAATGTTTTGTCTACCTAAATCCAAACTAATCCATTAGTATTAATAGAAATGAGTTTTATATAACCAAAATATTTTTGTTTATAGTAAATTATTACACCTCCACTATTACGTTTAGCTTTTTTATTGCATTTTGGGCGCGGGCAAGTAAAACAATGAAAATGGTCTATGTCTACATTAGTAGTTTTAGAGTTCCACGTTTCAGAAAAAAAATAATATGTCATATTTGTTTATCAAATTTATAAAATCACTGTCATTAAGTTTCCTTGCGAGTCCTTGTACGTTCCACGAAAGACAAAGGAGCTGCTTCTCGTCGAGATCCTAGGGTCTGTCACTCGCTCCGGTGGCCAGGCGCGCCTGATTCCGGTGGTTGCAGGGGGGGGGGGGGTAGCTCCGGGACGGGACCTGGAGGGGGGCGGTCATGAGTGTAGCGAACTCTGTCTATATAAAGGGCGTCATATGCCAATGACGCATCCTTGCCCTGTTTCCTGGCATGTACAAGGTATGGGATTAGCTTTCTCCGTCGGTCCTGGATGGCCTTCGGGAACTGGTCGCTTACACTGAACGGAGAACCACGAAGATTAGTTCGCGCCTCTCCCTTTACTGTTAGTTTGTCACCGTAAAAGTTGAATTTAACAACAATTGGGCGTGTGTTACCCTGTTCGTACCTGCCAATTCTATGAGCCCTATCAAGTTTAAAATTAGTTCTTGCGTTATCAATTTTGAGCTCTTTTTCACAAAAAGTTATAATTCTATCAACACAATTTTCCGTCTTTCGCAGATCAGCTGAGTTTTCTTCGGTGATGTTAAAAAATAAAAGATTGTCTCTCATTGAGCGTGATTGCAGATCAATAATATCTTCATTTAACTGAGAATTTATATTCTTAAAAGAATTTATTCCCTCGGACAAACTTGCATCCTTCTCTCTTTGGTCAACTAAAAGTTTTTCGACATTGAGAAATTTGGTTTTTAAATCATCGCAAGTCTGACTATCAAAACTTCGGCTTGATTCAATTTCATTTAATTTGTAGTCCGTGGCTGTAATAACAAGCGCTTGGCAAGAAAGCTACTCGTGTCATATTTTAACGTCTTTCGTTTTGACGCAGCTAGGATTCAAACCCGGGACCTTTTGCACCAAAAGCGATCACTCTACCATGAGGCTATCGGGGTGATAAGAGATAATGCGCTAAAATGACCAGCAGTTATCAACAAAGGCATTATCAGTTTTTAGAGTTTTCAGTTATTGACAAGTTCATGTCCGCCATATTATGAGGAGCATATAACTGATTTGTGTGCTTGATGTATCTAAATCTACAAATTTGGCAATATATATTTTATGATAAAAAGGTGACAGGCCAATTAAAGATGCAAATCAATCAAATCAATAAAAATATTAACGGCACAATCCAATAATCACCTGGTTTTATATACAGCACATTCTTGTTCAAAACCTATACCATAATCAGTGTGTGTATACCACGTTATAAATTGCTTCATATATGCTACGTCGAAAGGCAACATTTTGCTTAAAATGAAGACTTAAACTTTTCTTTTACTACACCATTTTAAATAAACAAAGGGCAGTCTATGCCGCTTAAAGAGCCGAAGTTTGATAAGGTGGTAAGTTTCATCAAACACTTTGACAAACCTGTTTTCAAAAAAATGTTTTGACAGTGCTCCGCCAGATGGCCGTATTGTTAAAAGATAATTCGAAGTGTTTAAAGAAACTAAGCTCTCAATCAAACTCTGGTAAAAGACCGAAGGCGGGGCTCCGTAAGTGGCATAGACAAATTTCATTTAAAATGGTAAAGAAATAGTGAAGTAATATTTTTTAAAGTCTTTATCCGAAGCAAATATTGCCCTTCGATGTAGCATTTATGACTCAATTTATCACGTGGTATACACACACTGATAATGGGTAAGTTTCGATATTCCTGTTTATTTGAACAGGAAAAGCTAAATTAAACTAAATTGGACTTTATCAATTTTGATAGAAATACATAAATATGTAATATATGCTTCAAGTACAGAACTGTCATAATTTATAGATGTATATCGATGCTTATTAACAGTTTTTCAGTTCACCCAAAACATTTTTATGGAAGTCGTTAGCCAATTTAGCGTGATGGTTTGGACAAGGTCATTTCTCATGACTAGAATTATAGCTTCCAAGCTAGATAAAAAGGGAATTAGGTTTTCTTAAAGCACACCGTGATTTATTCTGATTTAATTAATCACAGCAATAAAAAGACTATTTCTATGTTAACAGCGTGTTATTAAATCAGTTCTACATCAGCATGTTGAGTTATATGAAGGTATATACCATGTTCGCAACGATCTCCGTCATATCGACTAAAGCACTTGCAGGTGTATGATTTCACCCCGTCTATGCAAAGACCATGGCCATTACACGGATTGTCCATGGGGCAATCATCAATGCCTGAAACAGCAAATTATAACAATGCGATGGGAACGGTTTGGACATCCAAAGAGGCCAAACACCAATTATGATCTCTTTTTATGAAACAATGTTTCTTACGTTATAACAAACACATAGCTAGAAAAATATTGCGTTAGCCGCCTTGAAACAATGTAAGTGCTCATTGTAGAGTGGTGATTTTGTACCAATTAAATATAAGCAGTGAATTAAAAACTGATTATTTGTCTTAAAATGCAGAAAATATCTATTCTAAACAGTATTTCTACTTTCCCATACGAGTTTCACAGTTCTCTCCAGTGAAGTCATTAGCGGAAATCTGGTCGTCAGAGCAAAAACAGAAGTAAGGTTTTATGGCGTTGAAACAAGACCCGTGATTCGCACACGGATTGGGATGACACCAGTCAGGTGCTAAGGAATGTTAGAAACAAAATAAACTTAAAATGTGTTGCCTCTTATACACAATTCTAATTATACTTAAATTTCTTATTATTTTCGAACTAAATGTGTGTTTGATTTCGTTTCCAAAGAAATAAATCACAAAATCATAAGTGAAATTTCATGGTCTTAATTGAACGTTAAGGGATCTGAATATGTTTTATACGGACGTAAACGTTGTAACAAAATTTTACCTAATTGACAATTGATGCCTTCGTATCCGTACACACATTGACAATTAAAGGTGCCGGCTTCCTTGTCAGATTTGCATATCCCGGAATTTAAACATGGTGTCTCCAAACAAGGATCTACCGAAATATTGATGCATTTTTACAATATCAAAAAATACACGCATGATGACGCACATTATACCATTAACAGATTAAATAACATTTATATAAAAAAAAACAAGTGTTCGTTTGTGTTTTAATGCAAATCGAAATTATTCAGTTATGTTCCACTACAGAACAACACAATCAAGACAAAATGTTTTGCATTGTATTTGAAATAAGGAAATTATTTTGAAATATATTTTGCGTCAGACGGCAATACCTGGGGGAATAATTTTGGTAGTAAAACACAACTCGTCACTTGAAAGGCTGAAAATGTAAAATTAATTAATGAAATAACTAATGAAAATAAGTATCAAAGTTATCTTGAACTTGTTAAATGGTTGGAACTATGCAATGAAAATGCGTACGTATGCCAAAAACACACGTACCTACAAAACGCCGTTGGAATATATCTATTGAATACATTTCGATGTTTCCTTAGCAAATTATGTCTGCTTTAAAGGCTCACAATATAGGTTGAGGTAAAACAAATGTTTATTGCAATGCATTTTAATGTTTAACTCATTTGTGGTTGATACTAAAAAACATTTTGTTAAATAATTTAGATACAGATAAAATAATATAAACCTTTTATTATTGTTATTTATTAACAATTGCTACGTAGACACAAATTCCCCAGTTAAAAAGGCGCCTAAATATCGCCAACATATTTTTTATCTGTACCTTAATCATTTTTGTTTTGGTTAAGATCAATCAAGCCAAATGAGTTAAGTAAGACAATTTATTAAAATTAACAAAAAAATGCATAAACCTATAGTGTGCGCATTAAAGTACATGCCTAGTCTAATCAGAGAAATATAATCAGCGGACTAAGACATATCATACAATCATTTAACGTCTTTACTACAGATGTTTGATGTTTTGCAAACAATATAAATGTCAAACTAGATAACAATATTTTCGAGAAATCATACTTGTTTATGTCTTCCGCCTGTAAACAGATCTGAACTTCGTCGTTTTTCGGATGTTGGAATGACAGGTCAGCTTTATATAATACTTCCCCGTTAAAGGTGACTTGTGACACTAATCCAATGCTCGCCGTACGGACATAAGCATCCCGAACGTGCATCTGACTGACAATGCTAAAACGGAAAGAGTTCTATACAACAAATGATTCGCTGAAAAAACAACATATTTAACAAACAAAAATATTTTTAAGAAAAAGGTGAAAGGAACATTAAATCATAATAATTTCATTTGATTTTATTATCTAATGCATTTCCAACCTGCTAGAATTGACGTATATTGGTATGACGCACGTCGTGTCAGTTGGGCATTTCACAAACTCCGACGTCGAGGGCACATGGACGAAATAGGGCTTGTTCTATGAGTATATTAACATAAGAAGATATAATTATCATTCCAACATACATTTAAAGGACCAAAACTAAATTTGATTTAATACCATATTACTACAATGAATGCACAGGTTTTTTTTTTACTTCAGATGTTTAATCAGATACAATGCTAACTTACTGAACTGTGTGTAGACTGATTGAATCTTTCTCCTGAAATTATTACAAATAGTTAATTATATATTTAATTTATAATGGACCATTTTTCAAATGGTAATTGTCTATAAACTAATGTCGAATAGTTTTACGATACAGACCAGGTTTCCACGGTTTAAAAAATAGGCAATGCCGTGGTAGTCGTGTAATGTTATACATTATAGAGAATCGTGTAAAATGCTGAACTATATCAAGAGTGCTATGGAAGTCAGTATCATAGTATTAATTGCTCTTTAAAGATGCACTCATTCTGCCAAATAAGATTTACCACAACTAATACAATTGTTAAGACAAATAAAGGATGCATAAATGTCAAGAAGAATGGTTCTTATGAAGGACACCGAGTTAAATTTAAAGAAAAGTGCGGAAAACACGGTAGTAAGTCACAGTCTTTTAGCATTCACCAATCATTTGATATAATTGTGTGTTAAGCTAATAAATAAATGGTTACATTCTTGTTGTCAGTCGTAAATATTTTCAATAAATGCATAATTTAGCAAGTATTTACAGGTTTATCACCCAAGATTATATTTGTTATACATGTGTATTTATTGATTTTGAAAAAGAGTGTCACTTTAATTTGAAAAGTATGTTTAACATATACAAACCTTTAACATTCAAAACGAAACATCGACGTTCTTCGGAATCGACCCTGAATTGTAAAACGTGTTGTTTAACGCCAATTTAGCTATGCCCAATATAGCTGATGTTCAGAGTAAACATACGCTTTACCCTTACGAATAATATTGAATTCAATGAAATTGAAAAATATGTTAACGCCATCTTATCAATACCACAGGCACTGCCATTTCAATAGATTCCATTGTTCTCATACGTCTGCCTAAATAGATGCCATGAAGTTGACTATCTATCATACCCGGTAAGGTCAGTGGCTGTGATGCATGCCAAATGGAATCCAATATCAGAGTCACTTGGGGTCCATTTAAACTCAGCAAACTTAACGTGTTCTCGGCCATCGGGGTCACTTTGTGCTGGCGATATTTCATACGTCTCCTTGTCGATTCCAGTGACCGCAAACGAATTTATAGTTCTGAAAACAATTAAACGCGTATATATCTAGGATTTAAAAAAGTATTTGTTGTACAATAAAATCACGTTGTTTTTACAGCATATGAACACTACAATGCATCTCTCGTTTCATGTTTTTTTAAGTTTGATAATGGACTGATTAATTGAATTTTACATAACGCAGTTGTAAGAAATAAATGGATATTTAAAGTGCTATTTATTTCGTTATAACTGTTTTTATATTGTTCTAAGTCCTTTTATACATATGTGTGTGTTATTTGTACAAACGTATTTTCAGAAGTCTTGGCAAACACTAATATTTTCAAGGAAACTCCAATGTAAAGATAAAATTCATGTTTCGCAGGAGGAGTTGGATAGATGAACACAGGAACCTCTAAAACGTCCTTCACGTTTACGGCGAACTGGAAAAGAGAAAATGCTAATTATGTTATAAAAAAATATAACACAATACTCAAGCAAAGATCTCTTGATCAGCTTATATTTCGTGTCGCCTAAAACAGAAAAAGAAAAAAAGAGCACTTACGCTTTTTCATCAACGTCGTTACAATTATACCTGCAAAGACGTTTCACTGAACGCAAACATAGCTGTCTGGTAGACGTCGTCGCCAAATATTACATCAGTTCGTGGGAAGTCTCTAACAGTGACCAGAACAGCTATCCAGTCTTCGTCCTTGTAGCCATACTTGCTGAGGGCTGCTATTTCAACGGAGCAATCCTGATAATAAACGTTTTATTATCTGAAATAGCACCTTAACAAAAAGAATATAGGCTGATAGTCCCAAATGTCACTCCATGTATTTATACATTAAGGTATTACGATATTGAATTTTACTAAATTCGGCAAAGTGAAGAAACGTCAACGAGGAGGATTTTTATATTTATATTTCATTTTCTCTAACAAAAATCAATAAATCAGCGCAATCATAGTTTCTAAGTAAGTTAATCAACAAATACACAATTTGATTTTATAAGCTAACCTCAAGAACGCTTAAACCCGGGACAGTTATGTTACCGAATTCGCCAGCCGCAATATGTATGGGTTGAGAGCATCGTACCAAGTCGCCATCCTTATCCATAAATGGAATCTCTATCTTTGTAGTGGTATTCGGTTTTATTCTTAAAGGCAAGAGAGGGACAAAAGAAAGAATGAAGTTGATAATTTTATAAATAAAACAGTAAGGGGCTACCTTACAATATACATGTACCACAAACAATGGAATATATTTGTATGTGGTACAAATGCGCATACCTTTCTTCAAACAATGTATAAAATTAATCCTGAATTAAGAATACACAGACTGAGCCTGGAATATCCATAGGCAGTGAGAGATGACGAAAACAGAACAGCCCTCAAACTTCAGTGATAATAAACTGCTACATACACATATAAACTATCAATATAACAGACTGAAAAACATCAACAAAAATGTAATCGACATATTGTAAATATGTTTTAGGTATATTGCAGTCTTTGCACTGAATAGACTATTTTACGTCACGATGCTCGTTAGAATACCATGTCATATTCAGTTTTACAAAGGCATTTCCCAACGCTAAATGTGTATTATTTCTTGAAGAGTGACAATAACTGTCCAAGTGAAGCACAATATGTTTGAGTTTGGTAAAGACTTGATAAATAAATGGCTTTTGAACATGGTGCGTTGGGTAAATAAAAGGGCAAGTCGGCTGCCTTTAAATATATCAAATATATAAAATAAAAATTATATTAAAAAAAACAACACAAGTAGTAATTGTGGTTTAGTGCAATTTACAATTTCCACAATATTTCTTCCTATATGATTTGAACAAATTTTGTAATACATTTTATAATAAAATCACCTATAAGAAGGTTTCGCCATAAATCTCGGACAGTGGTTTCGTGAATTTGTGTCATCTCGAATATGGGGCCGTATCCTTGTTTGAAGGTGCCACCGGCGTTTTGGACCTTGGAATGAGAGGTCACGCCAATATACGCCGTCGAAACTACAACACATAATTCATTGGTGATCATTGTATTCTAAACTGAACGCTAAAACATATAATGTCCATGACTCATATAGTTTAAAATTAATTCAATTAAATCTGTTAACATGATAATACTAACTTGAAGTCTTCCAATCCCTTATTTCTATTCAGCGGAAAGATAAGTTTTGCCGATTCTTGTTCCCATTGCCCGGCTATGCTCACTGCGATAACATTTTCATGATATGAGCTGTGGACGAAATTTGATAAATTTCTAACGATTGAGTACATATTACTATCCGAATAATCGGAAGAAATAATTCCAAAGAAACTTGGTCCTTCATTTGCAATAATTGTAGCCCTTGATAGACTTGTACTTGATCCGATATACGAGTTGTTACATCCTAGACCACAAGGCCCCGTACCAAGCACCCAGCCTGTCGTCAACTCAATGTGTGCCTGCAATTGGTCATTTAGAAGTATTTTTTGTAAAAGTGAGACTATGTATCTAATACTAGATAGTATGATTAAACTTCACTTATAACTAGAACTGCAATCTAAAAGTTCTTTATTGACTACAAAGACAATAAGGTATTTTCAACTGCTGTGTTATGCCAAGAGTGTAAACGAAATACTAAGTGATTACATTCTTTATAAACAATGTTTCATATCATCTAAAACTATGACTGCATTTTATCTCTACATAAATCGAACATAGTTTATACATGTGAAATCGCTACTTAATGATCTTATAAACGGTGTTTTAGGCATTGATTTTCAATTGTTCATACATTCATTGTTGTTCTTAAATGGTGAGCTTGAAAATAGTTGTAAAGTGTTTAGTTTCTTACGAGTACATCGATTCCGCTGCCTTCTAAGCTATATGTCACATATCCGCCAAGGAATTCTGGGGTAGAGCACGCAATCCGCAAAGAGAAACAAAGCAACACCAGTGTACAAACCGTCCTTCTAATTTGCATTTTGATAATCTAATTGTTACATTATCTTCATGCTATACCATTGACTGTTGCAATTCGTTTTTAACTGATATATTTTATAAAGGATTCGTACATTTACGTCATGATTTAACTTGTTGTCAGAATTATTGGAAAGTAGATAAAACCATATATCATGCAGCTGAAGTCATTACCATAGACAGTATGTCAATAATCGATGTTTGGGTCAGTTGGATGTTAACATCAAATTACACTCGGATTTTTTAAACTGCCTTTGTCGGTCAGCATTGTCGCAATAGGAGATTAAAGTATCAATTTACACGTTCAAGTCGAAGTTGAATTTTTTTATATAAATCAGCAAGATTTAAATGTGGATCAGCTATCACAGCACGGATGGCTTAAAGAAATGGAGTTTGCTACATCTTGACAGAAGACGAATTGATTAGTCCCCGTTATCTATTATCAGTATTTAAGACCAACTTAGGTCTAATAAATTTAAACGATTTAATGCTTCGCCACGAAAACTTCTGACTTATCGTAACGATCATATTGGATTAAATGTTTATAAGATAAAGATGTATGGTTTTATCTTACATCATTTCCATTATAAATTCGCAAACAATCTAACAATTGGTATCCGTAAGAAAGCAAATACTATCTTGAATTATACTTGTTAATATACGTGCAAAAAAGCATGACAACGTGCTGTCAGTCAATACATTTGTGTTCATTTCTGAAACAAGCAAATGAACCTCCTATTTCCTAATTTTAATGCCGGCCGTATCTATCTATCTTTATCATACGATCGATATTAGGCGATATCTTTAAGCTCAAAACTAAGCTGGCCATAATGTTATATATCTGATTGACATGTCTTTTATGACATATATTATATTATTTTCTTGCTGTTGTTGTCGTCGTCGTTGTCGCTTCTTGTAATTACTGTTGTTGTATAATGTAAGATGCAAATGTGCATTGCACAAAATGACGTTCGGTATCTTGGGGCTGGAATGTGATAAAATTTGAAATACTAAAATAATGTGTGGTGTTAAATCATATCAATAATTGAAGTTATTCTTTTGCATATTTTGCTAGTATGTTATATTTTCCAGTTCGTATTATTCTCTTTCTCTGTAGCCTATACATTTCCTTTTTCAGTTTCTCCGCACGGTAAAAAGTTCGTTAGGGAGTCGAACGGCATCATTAACTTCAACATGTATGGCCTGCTTTACCTTCTGTCTCAACTCCTCGAAAGAGAATCAATGAATTGCTCTTTAGCGAGCGTTTTCGTACATCAAAGACACGTCAAATGTGTGTAACTGCGACTATCATGACCATTGTTTACATTGCCCTTTGTTGCATGTCCCTCAACTTTACCCTGAACAGTTCTGTTCGATTAAGAGGTGTAAACCGATACCCAAAAGCACGCATCAACTCCTTCTAGCCCTCCGTCTTATTTGCAAGCTTTTTAACACACCTTGCGCCTAACACATCATTGAGACCGATATCACCTATATCTTGGTTCAGTTAATAGTTTATCTGACCTTTCATGTCCATACCTTTTGGTTCTTATACTGTTTTTACGAAAGTCAAACCTTTATTTTTGGATATCACTTCAACAGTCGTCGTCCATTTACCAGTGTACTACAAATCATTTGACACATTTCTGTTCCTGTGTCTCGTTTCATGCTCGTAAAACCGCGCCCCTCGTCTATCCGTCTGTGGGATATATTTTTATGTAATGGCATGGATGCATTTACTAGTTATTTAAACTACATGAAGGCGATCTTGTGTTGATGTGCAACGATGTTTTGTTTCAATTTTATTGTATGCAGCTACCGCTTTAAATTTTCATTCTCATGCTCGATTCGCAGTTCCTTCTCTCGTGTCCAATCACTTCTATATTAAAAAGCAATATGTTCCCAGGGTTGTCCCTAAGCTCTGGGCCTTAGTAACATATACATTTTCTCTTGGCTTTTTGCCAACTGATTAGAAACAAATGATCAGGAAATTATCTGATACAGTGAAACTGTTTCCGTTCAATAAATGCTTACTCATCAATGATTGGACTTCCGCCTTCAAATCTAACTGTACTGTTTTTGTAAATTGCTCTTTACAATGGACGGAAATGAACATTTCTGTATTTTCCCTTGCCCCTTCACAGCTTCGTTTTACAGTTGAAAGTCACTGACTTTTCATAGACGACGAGACCATACTTACACCTCCCGCTAGGATAGAGAGTTCAGTCAGAATGTGCATACCTGCCGCAAGAACAAGCACTGTTGCAAAATTGACCAAATGTATTACCTATACAAGATGTGATGTAACCCCTCGGGATGAAGAAATGCCGTCGAGTTGCCATATTAATACTCCATTGTCAAATGGCCGAATTAGGCAGTTCTAATTTGTTGGACTGTTTTTTGTTATAATTTCACCATCACAGTTGGGGACTCATTATTTTTTGTTTATTAACTATTTACCAAAACTTAGTAACACTTTGTTTCTTGTGTGATTTAAAATTTAAAGATTAAATTAAAACTTTAATAAATCCATACATTGTAACAAGCTTTTAATGGGTTTTCGATTTCGTGGCGTTTTCCCTCTTTGAAAAATAGGCAAATCTAAAAGTCTATGCCTTGCGATTTGTGCAGCACTCAACAGTCTCCAGACATATCGGTCGGTTACACGAATGCCACTCATTTTCCTCCCGTTGTTACTTTCAATAGCTACAATTTAGATACAGTATACTTTGTAGGATATACAATCAAAGTATCCGGTACTGTTTAACTGGGATGTTTAATGTTTACTGATAAGAAACAGGAATCGTATTGATTTGACATCGTCTAATTCTCTGCCGTAACTTACGTCTGGTCTTTTTCCCACGTTATTGATGTTGTTTGTGTTTGAAAGTTAGTTATGGTCGATGAGTGTATGTACGAAAAGTATTGTTCTAGAGATCATAGAAATAAATCAAGTTCGCAATCAATTTTCATATCTGACAGGCCTGATTGACGATAACATTAAAATTACGTTTTGAAAATAATATTAGATAGGTACAAATTAATGTACTTCAATAGAACGTTTGCCAACCGAGACGTAAAGTTTCCCCAAATGTTATGTAAACAAATGTGCTTGCACATGGGCAGGCTTCTTTTATCACGAAGTAAGGGTTTAATAAAATTTCGGTATTATCTCTAACAATATACTGAAATGATTTGAATATATTACGTTGTAAAAGATGACGTCATTTTTCTTAGAAAATCAACTGCACAACACTTCCGGTATATTTTTAATAAACACGGTAAATATCCAGAGTAGAGTGTCGCTTCATATAATTGGTCCATTTTTCAGGACGATTTATTCATAAGACGTAAATTGTTAGAAATATAGAGTGTTGATACTGAAAAAGAATACATAACATTAAATCCCTTGATGTACTAGGCTCAAGTCCTGAACTTAACATTATTGAGAACATTTTGCAGACACTCCAATGCTACACTCAGAGTACGGAGTCATATGAATATTAAAAACAATGGACCCATGATTCATCTCACAGCTCATAACCCGAATCCAATCAGCCTTATTTCAATATTTTGCAATATTTAGGTTTTTTTTACCACACCGTTAGGTAATAAACGTAATATTTTATGGCGGCAGTGTTCAATTATTTGTTACTTTATCAAATGACGGTAAAACGGAGAAGAATATCAACCAAATATATATATTTTGTATTTCTTGGATAGCATATGGTAACACATTAAATGATACATAGCTATCAATTACAATAATGTCAAAACCCCACAATATCTTTTTTTTCTAATCAACGATATATCTTAGATCATAAACAATTGAGCTTTATTCACGTTCGTCACAACATAACATGCATGTACCACGACAGGCAAAGCTGATTTACAACACAGCAGCCATTTTACATACAATATATATATAGCAGTGCGAAGAAATAAAATATAACAAAAAATAATAACATGAAGTAAAAAAGGAAATATTCCGATAAAAGAAACCTTCAGTAGCTAATGAACAATAAAAACTACTACCACAACTCTCTATCTCTGTACAGTTTGTTCTTGAACTTAAGAACAAAGAAGATACAAATAAACTATTATAACATCAAAAGGTCATACGTAAATATTATCATAATTTCTAAATCTATTTCATTGTATTATTTTTATTTTGTCAGCAAGTAATAAGGAATGCGAGATTTTTAGGGTAAATTTAGTTTATATCAATTATGACGTCATTTTATGATGGCGATGCTATCTATGATATAACATTTTTTTTTATTTCACTAAAAAGTACAAATACTGTTTAAGTTTAAGTTTCATACTAACAGCCTGTTCACTTGCTGAAATCAACAATAGATACATGGTTAATGACAAGCATAACATATGCTGCAGAAAAAATAAAAACTTCGTATGCTTATGATTCAGTGTTAAAAATGACTTATGTAAAACAGCATGATAGAAATCCATAACAAATTATGCAAAACAAAACAGTAATTGTACATGATAAGGATTTTGAGAGTATTGTAAGACTTAATTGCATCAAATTTATATTACCTTTCTTATGATTACAGCGAGTTAAGCAGGTCTTGCACCTAACCACCATTCAATATATGTTTTAAAGATATAAGTGTATGATATTACGATCATATTTCAACAAAAACTGCACATGGACAGCACAATCAAAGTTGTATCGATTAATATAAACAGTTGCTACAATGACAAGAGATCAACAATGACGCATAGTTTTATATAGTACTTAACAGCATACAATAAGAGAAGGCTACCCGTAAACGTCTCTGAGACAAACTGTCCCATTCGTGACATTTTCGAACCTGGAAACTGTAGCAAAGCAAACTCCATCTTCTTCCTTCGCTTTCTCCATGATTTCATAATCAAACATTGTTGTTTCTTTGTATTTTGAAAGACATTGACTGAAAAACATATGCTATCATTGAATCAAGATTATTTATGCAATACAACAAAAAAGTATTCTGTATTAGATATTCAAGTCCTGATACAATGATAACTAAAGACACAGTTTTGTAGACTGTTTTAACTACATTAGTTGTCCAGAAAGTGTTATTTATGTTGAACACTTAAAATGAGATGTCACATTGGTCCTATTTGACACACGACAAAATCTGGTTTTACAATTTGTCGTTTGATTTACTGTTTCCACCCAAACAACACCCTTCCATACTTAGCACTGAAAATATAAGCTGAATACTTTTAATGTTGTCATAATTTCCAGTTTAACAGAGACTGAGACCGCTAGTGTTTAGTTTAAACTTTTTGCTACTGAGCTTGTTTCTGTAGCTGTTTGCATAAATATTGAAAGAAAATAGTAATGTTCGCATTGCTTCTTGCAATGTTTCCTTTATTTCTCTCAGTAACATAGCATATGTAGCTTATATTCAAAGTTATTGAATCACATTCGCATCATTTGCAGCGCCGATTTCAGACATTTACTATGATTGATTTTGAATATTTAAAAAGTAAAGCCTTAATAATCTTGGTTTATTTATAAGTTTATAAGTAAAGAAGCCGGGTACAACACCTTTACGTGTGTATTGGTATAATAACAACAATACATTGCACCGATTGTTCGGAACTTTGTTCAAGCTAACAGCGAAATTTATGACATGGTTGCAAACTTTTAAACGTGATTTATTTGATGATCTCCTCACATACTTAAATATAAACAAATATAACTGAAACCCTTAAATTGTTAGAAATGCATCAGGTCAAAAATGTATTCATTCTAGAGCAGTACCGATTAAAAAGGTAACAACAATTAAGTTAAAAACGCTGTTAACTATAACAAGTTCTGCTCAATCGGCCCATTATTATGTTATTTCTTCCAGGTTATGATTCGCAGCAATTCGTTACCATGTGTCATTTAGTCCTTTTTCATCTTGATAGCATGGGGAATTTGGCCGCCAAGTGATGTAGATGAACATTTATAGAAATCATCTTTTCTTTTCTGAAACAACAAAACTATCATGAACGAGTTTTCTCCCACTTCAGTACGAATCATGAATACTGTTATAAATACCTGGTAGTATTGACAAGAGACTGCCTATTAGCATCTAACATATTTGTAAATTCGCTAGAAGTACAAAGGTAAAACCATAGTATAGTTTTAGCCAATCTTTTAACGACACTGACATACAATGGAAACCCAATAATTGATATATAATTATTTATTACATACCAGATTGTCTCGATAAACAACGGATGTACATTGTGTCTTTGAACAGTTCCTGTAAAATATAGTTTTGTGTATACATTAACTGTATACTGTAATGGAAACTTAGTAAAGACTATTAAGGTGCATATAATGTCACTTAAAACCTTCTCGCTTTCAGGACTCGATGTGTGAGGAAGAAAACATTTGCGTTACCCCATTCAAAGTATTATAACTAGATGAAACAGAAAATCAGTCCATCTTCCGAACAAAATGCGTTCATATGTAATTAGGAATGTACTTATCCATGTTTTCCGTTAACATACGTTGTATGGCATATTCAAGGGGCTCTGTCAGCTTTTTTAAAACAAAATATCTCTGCACTTCATTAAATACATGGGCTGTGAGTCTCGGGAACCTCTGATACATCAGGGACTATCAAACTAGAACACAGGAATGTTTATGCACTTCATGTTTGGCTAAAGTCTTTAATCATTTAAACACACTCTAGTTTGACACCAATGTGTTTAGTTCATTGTCAATAATGACGAAGGGATATTATTTCTTACGAGGCATATTTTTCTTGTGCACAAGATAACAATCTACTGTAATCAAGTCTATTTGTTCATTTCAAAAGTAACATCACCGCATTTCATATATACCATGTCACTGTTTACTATGCATGCCAAGTAAGGTAAACTAAAAGACCTGCCAAATACGGCATATTCAAAGGACCATACACTATATACTATTTCATTTTTTATTATACCTGCAAAATACGTTTGTTTTCAAAGACACAGAATATACATATTTCACTGTTAACTATACGTTCCTTGTACGGTAATTTCAATAAGGGCACACAATAGCTACTATGTCACTGTTGACTTTACCTGCCAAGTACGGTAGTATCAAAGGGGTATATAATAGCTACTATGCCACTTTATGCTGCCCATGCCAAGTACGCAATACTCAAAGGAGCATACTTTACGTACAAATGACACTGTTTACTTTACCTGCCAAATACGGTATGCTCAAAAAACCATACGATACTTAAAATGTCACTCTATACTAGAACCGCCTAATACGTTATACTAAAAGGGGCATTTATATGCCATTGTTTGCAACACCTTATAAGTACGGTAAGACCATATGATACGTACAATGTCACTGTATACTATACCTGCCTAGTACGTTATACATATAGGAGCATACGATACGTACAATATCACTGTATACTATACCTGCATTGTACGTTATACACATAGGAACATACGATACGAACAATGTCACTGTATACCATACCTGCCTAGTACGTTATACACATTGGAGCATACGATACGAACAATGTCACTGTTTACTATACCTGCCTAGTACGTTATACACATTGGAGCATACGATACGTACAATGTCACTGTTTACTATACCTGCCTAGTACGTTATACACATTGGAGCATACGATACGAACAATGTCACGGTATACTATACCTGCCTTGTACGTTATACACATAGGAGCATACGATACGAACAATGTCACTGTATACTATACCTGCCTAGTACGTTGTACACATTGGAGCATACGATACGTACAATGTCACTGTATACTATACCTGCCTAGTACGTTGTACACATTGGAGCATACGATACGTACAATGTCACTGTATACTATACCTGCCTAGTACGTTGTACACATTGGAGCATACGATACGTACAATGTCACTGTATACTATACCTGCCTTGTACGTTATACACATTGGAGCATACGATACGTACAATGTCACTGTATACTATACCTGCCTAGTACGTTATATACATTGGAGCATACGATACGTACAATGTCACTGTATACTATACCTGCCTAGTACGTTATACACATTGGAGCATACGATACGTACAATGTCACTGTTTACTATACATGCCTTGTACGTTATACACATTGGAGCATACGATACGTACAATGTTACTGTTTACTATACCTGCCTTGTACGTTATACACATTGGAGCATACGATACGAACAATGTCACTGTTTACTATACCTGCCTAGTACGTTATACACATAGGAGCATACGATACATACAATGTCACTGTATACTATACCTGCCTAGTACGTTATACACATTGGAGCATACGATACGAACAATTGCACTGTATACTTTAGTCGCAAAATACGATATACTCAAAATACCATACGGCACGGACAATGTTACTGTCAATCTCGCCTCAAACATAAATGAAGCAACGCCATTAGTGCAGAACTGGTCACGCGGTGACCCCATATCTTTCCATATTGGGTCACCAAATTTATATCATGCCAAAATGGCGTCTATTTTACGATTCCAATGAATTAATCAAACATTAAAACATGTAAACAGGTTGTCGACGTACGTTTCGGGGTTAGTATGTAACCCGATATGGGATATACGGGGCGCATGAAACCATATTCGGAACCATGGTTCCAGTGGAAACCATGGTTTTCTTTGCCCCGTATATCCCATATCGGTCACCTTCTTACCCCGTACCTTATGATATTATACCTGCCAAGTACGTTATGGTCAGAGGAGCATCCAATACGTACATGTCACTGTATACTTTACCCACCAAGTACGGTATAGTCAAAACACCTTACGATACGTTTTATGTCACTGTATACATTACCCACTGTCACTGTAATCTTTACCTGCCAGATACGGTATATTCAAAGGAGCATGGTATCGAACTTAAGAGGAGCTTTTCTGGAGCAGACCCTATGGCACAATCTCCACCTAAAAATAAAATGGTCACATATTGGATGTTGTTTTTTTTCAAAATAAAGGATTAACTTTATTTATTATTTTTACTTCTGCAGGAGAACATTCAGTAGACACTTCAAATGTTTACATTATCAATACTGTCGAAATTGTCAAGATATTGATAAGACAATCAATACAACATATACAAGAGTAATCTGACAAGGCATGATAATGCTAGTACAAAAATGAAGGATTGCTCAAACAATCAAAAGCCGGTAATCTTTTGTCAGCAAGGATAAATTAATATGTGTGCATATTTCCGTACTTATTTACCAAGTAAGATAACAATAAGCACGGTAATCCGATAGGAAAGCCATGGCTTATCATGTCAAATTTATGTCCATGCACTATGGCTACAGGGGATGACAAGCACATTCCGGAGCTCGTGCATTTTAAATAGAAACTTTATAATTATCTAAAATTATAACATGTAACAAAAATAACCTAAACATAGCAGATTGAAGTTGAAATGTAAATTAAATTTGAGCTAACGACTGTTCAGACTTTTTGCAGTTAATTCATGATAACGTATTGATGACAGTTTCAAAGAATATTCTACTTAGAAAGTGAAAACCTTAATATTGTTTTGCTACTTGGTATAAACAGAATGTTTCTATTTCTATTTCACATTCAGCCCTGTTAATTGTGGAGCACTGGAGGCGGTGATAACCTCAAGGATATAGTGTAACATACCTATTTCACATTCTCCCCTGTATTATGTTGAGCACTGGAGGTGCTGATAACCTCACGGAAATAGTGAAACATACCTATTTCTCATTCTCCCCTTTATATTGTTGAGCATTGGGAGGTTGATTACCTCACGGACATAGAGAAACATACCTATTTCACATTCACCCCTGTATATTGTCGAGCACTGGATGTACTGATAACCTCACGGCCATAGAGAAACATATCTATTATTTCACATTCTCCCCTGTATATTGTGGGGCACTGGAGGTGCTGATAACCTCACGAAAATAGTAAACCTATCTTTTTCATATTCTCCCCTGTATATTGTGGAGCACTGCAGGTGCTGATAACTTCACGCACATAGTGAGACATACATATTTCACATTCACCCCTGTATATTATGGAGCACTGGAGGTGCTGACACGGACATAGTGAAACATACGTATTTCACATTCACCCCTGTATATTGTGGAGCACTGGAGGTGCTTATTACCTCACGGACATAGTTTAATAAACGTATTTCACATTCACCCGTTTATATTATGGAGCACTTGATATGCTTATGACCTCACGGCCAGAGTGTAATATACCTATTTGACATTCACCCATGTATATTGTTAAGCAATTGAGTTGCTGATAACCTAGAGGACATAGTGTTACATACATAGTTTCCATTCACCGCTGTATATTATGGAGCCAATCAGGTGCTGATAACCTCACGGACATAGTGTTACATACCTATTTCACATTCACCCCTGCATATCGTGGAGCCCTGGAGGTGCTTATTACCTCACGGACATAGTTTAATAAACGTATTTCACATTCACCCGTATATATTATGGAGTACTTGATATGCTTATGACCTCACGACCAGAGTGTAAAATACCTACTTCACATTACCCCATGTATACTGTTATGCAATTGAGTTGCTGATAACCTCGAGGACATAGTGTTACATACATATTTTCCATTCACCGCTGTATATTATGGAGCAAATCAGGTGCTGATAACCTTACGGACATAGTGAAACATACCTATTTCACATTCAACCCTGAATATTGTGGAGCACTGGCCGTGCTGATGACCTAACGGACAAAGTGTAACATACCTATTTCACATTGTCCCCTATATATTGTTGAACATATGGGAGGCGGATAACCTCACGGCCAAAGTGTAACATACCTATTTCACATTAACCCGTGTATTTTATGGAGCACTGGATGTACTGATAACCTCACGGACATAGTGTAACATACCTATTTCACATTCACCCAGGTATATTGTTGAGCACTTGAAATACTGATAACCTCACGGACATCTTGTAATATACCTATTTCACATTATCCCCTGTATTTTGTGGAGCACTGGAGGTTGTGATAACCTCACGAAAATAGTGAAACATACCTATTTTACATTCTCCCCTGTATATTGTGGAGCACTTGAGGTACTGATAAATTCACGAAAATAGTGAAACATACCTAGTTCACATTCTCCCCTGTATATTGTGGAGCACTTGAGGTACTGATAAATTCACGAAAATAGTGAAACATACCTAGTTCACATTCTCCCCTGTATATTGTTGAGCACATGAGGTGCTGATAACCTCACGGACATATTGTAACATACATATACCGTTTGATGGAAAAGGTCAGGTCTGGGAATATAACATAATTAGAAGCGTTTTGAGTCCTGTATGAAGTTATGAACAAAACTAAAGATTTTTTAGTTGATCTCGTTGTTAAGGGTGGGATCACCATTGAGAATGATATCAATGTCAACACGTGTGATTCTAGACATATCACGAATTAATGTTTGTCGAATATCCGTGTACAAGGGACAATGCAGGAAGAAGTGAGTGCTGCTTTCAACTTCCCCACATTCGCATAGATATGCGTGGAGTACTTGATGTGCTGATGACCCCACGGCCAGCGTGTAACATACCTTTTTCACATTCACCCCTGTATATTGTAGAGCAGTGGAGGTGCTGATAACCGCGCAGACATAGTGAAACATACCTATTTCACATTCACCCGTGTATATTGTAGAGCAGTGGAGGTGCTGATAACCGCGCAGACATAGTGTAACATACCTATTTCACATTCACCCGTGTATATTGTAGAGCAGTGGAGGTGCTGATAACCGCGCAGACATAGTGTAACATACCTATTTCACATTCACCCCTGTATATTGTAGAGCAGTGGAGGTGCTGATAACCGCGCAGACATAGTGTAACATACCTATTTCACATTCCCCCCTGTATATTGTAGAGCAGTGGAGGTGCTGATAACCGCGCAGACATAGTGTAACATACCTATTTTACATTCACCCGTGTATATTATGGAGCACTGGAGGTGCTGATTACCTCACGGACATAGCGTAACATACCTATTTCACATTTACCCATGTCTATTGTTGAATATTCGAATCCCCTGGCAACTAGTAGGTAGTGGAATATTGGTATCCCCAACTTCCAACTACCAACTACCTTCCAATTCTACCATCATTAATTACCCAGCCTTTGCGCAAATGGTTTGTTCTTGTCCCTCATTCAACGTGTGTACAACGAGCTCAGTCACGCAGACTTCGTTCAGCTCGTTCGTGACGAAGATGTGAATGTCGTCTCCTCCATAGCAGCAATGTATCACTAGGTCGCTGTTTAAATAAGAAAGTTAAGATGCTGTTTTTTTGTCATTCTGAAATGACTAGTTAAAAATAGTTATGCGATTTTCCTAATTGCTAAATCTGATTATGGACAATAGTATCACTAAAATAAAGTGAATGATTCCAGCTGATTAGACTTATTATAATATGTTCAATTAGCATTGATAATTACCATAACTGAGTTTTCTCCGTAATAAACGTTATGAAGGAGTCGCTGTTCTTCTTGTAAATGTATAGTGAATCCATTGGGGGTGATATTAATCGAGTGACCTAACATAATGTATACAAATCCTTAAACTCGTTTCACCTCTGAAGGTTCGTACCGGTATGGGGTTAAACAATAAAACGTTCTGAGTATTTCCATATGAAACTGTTATAAGGTAATCATGTTTATTATATGCCGATGCATTTACACAACACATGATTAAGACAAAAACACAGAAACAGTGTAGTGTCACATATTGAAGTTCATATTTAGATCATTCTCATTCATCAGAGGTTCGATCGTGATAAATGTAGTACGCATAGCATCATCATTCCGGTGAACGAGAATGATTAAGATGGACATGCAAAAGGAATTGGACCACTAGTTTTGTTAACATCAGCTACGGCCCTATCCCAAAATGTCACATAATAAACAAAGTGATTCTATCTTTACATAAGTCATGAAAACAAATGTCATATTTAATATGAGCACATGATATAACTGTTATACGAATCACTATAAACTTTGTCTATTGCACGTTGGAACGAAAAAAGTATCTCGTTTATTGTTCTGATAACTGTTAATTTTTTTTTCAAATAACTTTTTAAGAACAAACCTGACTACTGGAATATTGCCTGAAGAGAAAATATGAATGCGATCAACAACAAGCTATAAAAGCACAAAAAAGGGATAAAAACAATCCATATACATACATGAACTGTTTTGTAACAAAATAGTACATGCAAATCGAACATGTAAATATTCATACCGTCTATGCTTGGTGATATGTCAACTTCGAAACAGAACTCGTATATATTGTAACGACCTACGAAGTCAAGGCAAAACTTCTTTCAAGTCAGGGAAGATGTTGAAATACAACGAACACCGAGTTGAATGTGTAACGGTTTATAGTGTATTCTTTAACTTTGGATCATAAATATTAAACACATGTGTAGTCAATAGATATCAGTTTAAGTTGCATGGGCTCTCTAGTTTTCTATATTTGTCAACTATTAATTATCTTTTGTTTAAACAACTTGTTATAAATATTAAAGTAATGTCAAAGTACTAGACTAATAGATCAGATTTACGGGTGTTTTCTAACCCAAACGAGCTATTTGACATCAAAAACCCAGCTCAAACATACGAGGGTAACCTTACCCAAAACGAGCTATCCGACGTCAAAGATCAAGCTGTTGATCCCGAAAGGAACGCTGTTTATATAGAGAACCAGATATGCCCACGTGATCAAAACTGACCAATGGCGGCCGGACCGGTCAAACATCCAACCAATCACCGGAGGACCGGAGGAACGCTGACCAATCACCAAAGGACCGGAGGACCGCCCTGACAGAACAGAAGGACCGGTAGGGCGGTACTCACAGTGCCCACCGGGCGGTCCGGCAGCCATGACAGTTTGTTTACAATATTAAAAATACAAATTCAAGACATAAAATCAAGCAGTAGCGAAGTGGCTCAAAATATAAATGATTATCATAGGACAACTACTAATAAATAATGTTTATCTAATTACGAAGATGATGAAACAGTTATACTTATCAGTTCAAATTCATTCAACACGTACATGTAAGGTGGGTGGAGAACCCCCCTTGTATGTACATAGCAACAGGAATTATATGATTGGATGGAATTTAAACAGACATTACCTAAGGTAAGTGCAACTTTATAAAACATATCATAGTCTTTAAATATCTCTCAGTATTGTATATTAGTTCCACAGAAAGATGGCAAGTACATGTCCAGGTGAGTAACCTGCATAATGACAGGGTCATTACACACTCCCCAACCCTCAAAAATAAAATTCTCCTGAATTTTGCAACTTTGCCTTAAACTAAAATGTCAATTGAGCCACTGAAAGCAAAGTTATAATATTTAACACATATTTAAATTGTCAAACACAATATTATTAATCACCATATATCAAAAGTGTCTAAGCACCGTCATTGACACATTCAATGTCAAATATATAACTTTAATATCACATAATAAAATTGTTATCATATATATTTTAACGTTTATCATGAGCTCCGTATTACTTATGATAACAGACAACATTCATTTCTTAGGTATGATAAGGTCCAAATTATTTCCGTTCCGCTACCGCTTCCATTACGCATTTTAGGAACAAAGACGGTGTCATGGTAAAAATCGCACTCTATTGCAGCGCACATGGTCAAAAGAAAACAATGTCACAGAAATCAGAATGTTATTATTGCAGGTTGGATATATTAAGAAGGTAATGTACTGTTCATATTATATTAAAAAAAAGTTCAGTTACACGAGATGCATACTCAGTGACAATTCATCTACTCATGAAGACAAAATTTTCTTCACAATGAATTCTGTATGGACTGTAACAGTTCAGTAATTTTTGTCTTAAAGGAAATAATTTAACTTATGTGTAAATAACAATGTTAAAATTACAGCCTCATTGGAATGTTTTTGCATTTCAGAAGGATGCTGTCCAATGTTGAATCTCGTAACTGGCAGGCGTTTTCCATCATGGCGAGCCAGGAAAGATCAGTCGACTTTCCAAGGACCATGGACCGCAATTTGTTATAAATTGGAAATGATACTGGATCGGCTTTAATGTTAGCACTTCCTTCCAGGACAAGAAAGTTGAAACGCTCCATGAGGGTAATTCGATTATGGACTTGTTCGCCAAGTGCCTCGGCCATCCGCATGGCTGTATATTCGGCATGAAGGGCCTTAGTATCTCCTAGCATGGTCTTACAGTTAATTGGTGGCCAAACGAATTTCCCTGAGCCTACCCGAAACACAACTGATCCGGTAGACCAATCCCTCCTGGCAGCTGGAAAAAGCGGAAGGCCCCCCTTCTCCAGAAGACAGGCAGCGCGATGAGCGTCCGAGCAATGGACAGGTTGTGAGGAAACGTCTGACGTCTGAATCTGACTACAGGATGTAACAACCACTGGTTTGGCCATGTAAGGAGCTTCAGAAAAAGAAGATACTCTGTAGTTATCGGTGTTGGAATGTAAGTTGGAACTGGAACCACAAATTCTGGATGATACGCCATGAAATTAGAAGAAGTTTGCTCTTCTATAATAGGGGAAAAGTCCTCAATAGGGGTTGGACACGATGCTCCAGTAGGAAGGGAAGGTGAATCAAGCGCAAGAGACAAGTCCTGTTGATTTTCGTCCTGGCATGACGTGGCCGCAAGAGGAACTGCTTGAAATTCTGGGAGATCTTCGACTATAATCGAGCGAAAGCAAAGAACGGATGTCTGGAGATCTGCTGCTAAGTGTTGGGCAATTGGATGGGCACCGTGGACCTGTTTCCCTGCCAATGTTGGGTCGGAACAATGTGCAATTGGCAGAGCAGCCATTCGCTTTGATACGGCCTTCATTAGATTTGATCCAAAAGTGAAATTTCCTTTAACTTCGGCTCTGAATTTAACTGCACTGACACAGCCTTCCACAAGGATAAAGTCCACCATGTGGGCAATATGTGTATATTGGATGTTAACTTTAGGTCGCAATGCCTCAATCCAAAATTGAAATCCGTCTCCGCCCAAACACAACCCATTAGTTTTCCGATACTGTTCTTTATTAACTGCCAATGGAAACAATTCTTTTGGTACAAAGGCTTCCTTTGGAGGTTTAATTTCTGAATGGCTATTTTCCATATGTCTTCTGAAGTCCCGTGGACGCTTTACGTCGATTTTACAGTATGGGCACTTGACAGTTGAACAGGAGTGAACGGATTCCATGTGTCTTACTCTTAGTTTTGAATTGATGAAAGAGGTCTTGCATATCCAACAGGATTTATCCATGTTGACTAAAAACAATATAAGATAAAGTTATTTCTTATAACTAATAAATGTTGTGTTATTTTTCAATTCTTAATAAAATATGTTGTCACTTCACTTGTACTTAAACTAGTGTTCAGAAGTAAATGAGAGCCCTTGCAAATACATTAATCACCTCCAATATAATATATAACGTCATTTAAGTCAGCACACAAAACGATATATATACGCAAATATATCAATTATTCCGATATGTTATATTACCAACACATCAAGTAAACGATATTACACCAACCCTGGTGAAACATCCGGATAGGAAACGCCTTCCTACCCAAAACGAGCGCCCATCAGGAACACTCAACGTGTAGCATAATTAACGGCGTTAGGTACTACATTTGAAATGACTAATACTGCAGCAGAACTACAATTTTCTTCAGATTGTGTCGTTGTTATTGTTTTCTTTATAATGATGTTAGAATCGTTTTGATCCATTGTGGAATGTTATTTCCATTGTAAGTTATAAGCCTATCAACATGATATACTTTGGGTGGCTTCTTAGGACCGCACTTTACAAGATATGTGACGTCATCAATCATTTGGAGTACCAGATATGGACCCTTCCACTTAGGAATTAGTTTAGAACAAACACCTATACGTCTTGATGGATTGTAAACCCAAACGGGGTCTACAGACAATGTTCGCCGACGAGAACGGATATCGTAATTTCGTTTCTGCGCAACGCTGTGTTTCTTAAGTGATGCACGAGCAACTTCGTGTGCTCTTGTTAACCGGTCTTCCAAACTGCCGACATAATCATCCGTGTTTCGCGGAACATCCTCAGACCCAGGGATGCCCACAACAGCCCGCACCGGAAGTAGAACCTCTCGACCACCGGTTTGGTGTTACGCCCGTTGAACTATTGACAGACGACCGATAAGCCAACATAAGCTGTGGTATATACTCGTCCCAACGATTCTGTTCGTCTTCACAAAACATTGATAACATAGAAATAAAAGTTCTGTTGAAATGTTCTACAATGCCATTGGTTTGAGGATGAAGCGAGCTTGTTCGAATTTTGTCAATGCTCAATAAATCACATACATTTTTAAATAATTCTGAGCAAAAATTTGTTCCCTGGTCAGTAAGAATTTGTAAAGGAGTGCCAAATCGACAAACAAACTCGTTTACAAATACGTCAGCTATAGTCCTAGCTTCTTGATTTGGTAATGGATAGGCCTCGGTCCATTTTGTAAAGGTATCAACTACAATCAATACAAACTTGTTCCCTTTATTTGTTGTTGGTAGAGGACCCAGTATGTCTAGACAAACTCTTTCCATTGGTTCACCTGACAGTTGTTGTTTTAAAAGAGCTTTCGCCGGCAAGGGGCTCTTTCGTTTTGTGCATTTGTCACAAGCATTTATGTACTTTAAAACGTCTGACTTCATTCCCGGCCAATAAAATGACTGTTTGATTTTACCTAAAGTTTTTTCTGTACCTAAATGACCCCCAGTAGGAATATCATGAAAACATTGAATGATTTTATTTTGCAAACTTTTAGGCACAACAAAGCAAACATTTTGCCCATTATCAATCGGGTCGATAAATGAACAATGTAATAGTCCATTTATTACTGACAAACGATCCCATTGCCTCCATAATGTTTTAACAAAAGAGCTAAGACCAGAAATGGAACCCCAGTCCGGCCTCGGGTGGTCGTTTGACATTGCAGTCAACAATAAAGAAATCCCCGTATCATTTTGTTGGGCAAATTGTAGCTCTTCCGGTGAAAACCCATCGATGTATGGCCTGACATTTACGTTCCGCGCAAAATGTCCATCATCGCTACTGACATCAACGTCTATGTCATCCGCCGAGTGATTTAGCGACTGTTGTCTGCTACAAACTTTGCACGGCCGCCGACTTAAGGCGTCAGCGTTTGAATGTACGCGACCAGCACGGTGCACGACCGTTAAATCATACGTTTCCACTTCCTGGAGCCAACGCGCCATTTGACCAGTTGGGTGTTTTAACTGCTTAATCCAGCTGACTGCAGCATTATCTGTTCTCAATAACGTTGGCTGCCCATACACATAATGATGAAATGTCCGGAGGGCAGAAAGTGCTGCAAATAGCTCCTTCCGGGTGGTGCAGTAGGACTGTTCATGCCGACTCAGCGCCTTACTCATATAGGCCACCACGCGCTCGTGGTCTCCCTGTTTTTGGGATAGTACTGCCCCAACAGCGTGGTCACTTGCGTCGCTATCAATTATGAAAGGTATGTCCGGAAGGGGGTATGCTAAGACTGGCGCAGTGGTAAGAGCGTATTTTAGTTTATCAAATGAAATTTGGGCTTCGCTTGTCCATTTAAATTTAACACCCTTTTCACACAATTTGTGAAGCGGTCGAGCTATCGATGCAAAGTTTTGAACAAACCGCCTGTAATATGAAGCTAAACCGACAAAACTCCTCACTTGCTTAACTGACGTAGGAACTGGCCAATCACGAACGGCCGAAACCTTATCATTATCAGTGGAAACACCACTCTCAGATACCACATGGCCCAAAAACCTGACACTCTTTTGAAAGAATAGGCATTTAGATGGTTTAAGTTTTAAATTGGCAGTTTGAAGACGATTAAAAATGTTCTCTAGACGTTGAAGACCTTCATCAAAAGTGTGGGCCGGAGAAATAATGTCATCTATGTAGAGAACGAGCTCTACCCATTGTAAACCACGCAATACATCTTCAATGCAGCGTTCAAATGTACTAGGACTATTGGCAAGGCCGAACGGCATAACAGTCCATTGGTAGGGTCCAACGCTAGTGGCGAAAGCCGTTTTTTCTCGGTCCTCCGTTGCCATGCCAACTTGCCAAAAGCCGGAAGAGAGGTCCATTTGACTAAACCATCGAGCTCCGGCGAGGGCATCCAGACAGGCGTCCGTCCTTGGCAGGGGGTATGCGTCTTTCTTTGTGACAGCATTGAGAGCCCGATAGTCTACACAAAACCGAATAGAACCATCTTTCTTGGTAACCATGACTATTGGTGAACTCCAAGGACTATTTGATGGTTCAATTACTCCATGTGTAAGCATGTTTTCAACTTCTTGTCGCTCAGCCGCTCGTTTCCCCATCGGAAGGCGGCGCGCCGGCTGTTTAATCGGTAAAGCCTGCCCTGTATTAATCCTATGCTAAACCCGGTCATATCTACCTAAATCTGCAGGGCCTCTTGCAAAAATACCCTCATATTTCGCTAGCAAACATTTGAAATGTTCCTGTTGAAAAGTGTTTAAATGAACAGAGCTGCGCTCAAATAATTCACGAAGAAAGTCAGGCAATACTGTTTTATCCGAATTCTGCGTATCATAAGAGGAGTATGAATTGTTTTGTGAAACAGATCTAACTGACTGTTTTTCAATACATGTATCTTTATCTATATATGGCTCACAAAAAGCAATCTCTTGATTTACATTAAGAGTTACAGGGTCGTCACTACAGTTCACGTAGTTCACCTTACAATCAGGAGCCTGGGTATCTACAATCCCAGGTAGCAAGGAACAATTTGCCTGTTCACTATAATTAGATTCAATAAAACCATGCGCAGTTAATTTGTCATTATCTCGCACCGTAACTGGTAACCAAATGGCAGAATTTCCCGGAATGACTGTAGTTTTTCGAACAACAACGCGACATTTTTGTACTTTTTCTGAACCAACATAGCAGTCTACTATATTATACTTTGTTTGTATTTTGCCCTCTTTGTAATTTATACATTCAACGTGTTCTAATAGAAAATCCTGGCCTATAATGCAATCTTGTGATATGTCGCAAACTAGTACTTCCAAGTCAAACATTCGGTCACCAAAGTAAAATTGTAAGGCTGTTGAACCATGCGTATTAATCTGATTAGAACTCGCGTCAAACACTGGAACTTGAAATGGTTTAAGTAGATTTTTCTTTTCTTTTGGCAAATTTTGATACAAGTTACTAGATATTAATGAGCACGTTGCACCAGAGTCAATTAATACCTCCACGTCGGTCTTTCCAATTTTTCCTTTTGCATAAAACCCGTTATCCCATTTCCTGTCATTAACGATTCCGGTTCGAACATTCCCGATAGGCCTCTCGTCTTCCTGGATCAAGCCACGGCCTACTGACTCGACCGCCGGTCGTTTTCCTGTGGGGCGGCGCTTTGCATATGCCCCTGTCGTTGTTTTCGAGCCGGGCATTCGCGGTATAAATGATCCGGCGAATTACACTGATAACAGCGGCGAGTACGCTGCTTATTGTCGGAAGACGTTGTGTGCACCAGGGCAACGCTCTCTAGTTTCTCTAAACGAGAGTCAATCTTTTTGAACAAGCGTTCCATTTTTGTATCAAGGCCGTCGGTGTCCACAGCACGGACTACGTTTCGAGTCGCCCTGGGAAAGGATTCCCCTACTATGGCCTCATATGTTTCGATCACTCGTGCTGCGTCTGATACTGTCATGCAGTTGTGGTCGGAACAGCGACAACGGACCTCTACCGGAAGTAGTTTGTACAGCTGGTTTAATGCAATGGCATCTTGAGCTCGGGAATCCAGCTGTCTGTAAGCTTTTCTCGCTAACTGTCTCAGGTCATCGCACAAGGCGACAATACTTTCACCGGGTCTCCTCTGACGGGATTCCAGAACATTTAAGTATTTCTGGGCATGGTCACTTCCTCCAAAGCGCTCGCGCATGCGCTTCGTCAAGCGGCGGTACTCCCGTCGGTCGATGGTATCCAAGCTCATATAATATGTGCGTGCCTGGCCACGTAGACTGGACGCCATTAACAGGACCCGGGATCTATCGTCCCAACCCCCAAGCTCTGCACAATCTTCGAAATGGGAAAAGTAACTATCCCATGGTTCCTCTCCATTATAAGGCTCTGGTTTAACGAAACGCGATTCATGCCGGGAACGGTGTAAATCATAGTGGCTATTGTTCACATTTCGACGACTGCTCCCTGGGCCAGAACGGGAAATAGGGAAACGGGACTGCGGCTCATCATTATCAGATGAGGAGACAGAAGTATTTTGACGTACAGGTGCCCGTCGTCTCCGAGATGAGCGAGAACTAGACGAAAAAACCTCACTAACGGTGTCCATTTGAAACTCTTCTTCGGACGCTTGATTAGGTAAATTAAAGAAAACTTCATCATCTGTTGAATGAGCCATTATGTTTCTAATTGGTATCTTCGATGGAAATGAATATATAATTTATTCTTTGTAAATTGCACAATTTACCACAATTTACATAATAATTACTGTTCAATTAGGGTACATTTTATATAAATTGGCTACAAACGTCTATCAACATCACTTTCACAAGAAATGACCAATTTCACTTATTTTGCATAGTTTCGTTTTACATACACGTTTAATCAATTATTTTTTTAAGCATTTGTTTTAAAATCATTACACAGTAATTACTGTACGACCCAAACTGAGTCTGAACTGTATAGTAGAACGATGACGTCACACGTAGTAAAGCTCACGCTATATTTAAAAACATTTGGACATACAATGGCGAATCACATCGAATGTTTATCAAATGTGCATGGATTAAACACAACAGTCTTTGATTCCAGGCGTGGATTTAGATATTTAGACACTAATATCTATCCCACTTCTGACACCAGTGTAACGACCTACGAAGTCAAGGCAAAACTTCTTTCAAGTCAGGGAAGATGTTGAAATACAACGAACACCGAGTTGAATGTTTAACGGTTTATAGTGTATTCTTTAACTTTGAATCATAAATATTAAACACATGTGTAGTCAATAGATATCAGTTTAAGTTGCATGGGCTCTCTAGTTTTCTATATTTGTCAACTATTAATTATCTTTTGTTAAAACAACTTGTTATAAATATTAAAGTAATGTCAAAGTACTAGACTAATAGATCAGATTTACGGGTGTTTTCTAACCCAAACGAGCTATTTGACATCAAAAACCCAGCTCAAACATACGAGGGTAACCTTACCCAAAACGAGCTATCCGACGTCAAAGATCAAGCTGTTGATCCCGAAAGGAACGCTGTTTATATAGAGAACCAGATATGCCCACGTGATCAAAACTGACCAATGGCGGCCGGACCGGTCAAACATCCAACCAATCACCGGAGGACCGGAGGAACGCTGACCAATCACCAAAGGACCGGAGGACCGCCCTGACAGAACAGAAGGACCGGTAGGGCGGTACTCACTGTGCCCACCGGGCGGTCCGGCAGCCATGACAGTTTGTTTACAATATTAAAAATACAAATTCAAGACATAAAATCAAGCAGTAGCGAAGTGGCTCAAAATATAAATGATTATTATAGGACAACTACTAATAAATAATGTTTATCTAATTACGAAGATGATGAAACAGTTATACTTATCAGTTCAAATTCATTCAACACGTATATGTAAGGTGGGTGGAGAACCCCCTTGTATGTACATAGCAACAGGAATTATATGATTGGATGGAATTTAAACAGACATTACCTAAGGTAAGTGCAACTTTATAAAACATATCATAGTCTTTAAATATCTCTCAGTATTGTATATTAGTTCCACAGAAAGATGGCAAGTACATGTCCAGGTGAGTAACCTGCATAATGACAGGGTCATTACAATATTCATACTGTAAACAAGAAATAGCATGCTATATCAAAACGCACATGATATTTGAATAAAAAGTTTAAACAGTATTTGTTACTTGTGCTTACAATTAAAAAGCACACTTTATTGTTTCCAATCACATGTGAAACGTTTACAAATAACATTAGATCTGAAAACCATTATAAGTACATGACTCTAAACAGGGTTAACCGTGTTCAGATCCGTCCACCGTTGTCTGGTAACAACATACGTCTGTTCCAGATGATCCAACGAATGTGCAGTACGACAACTTCAGGTCAGGTGTTTCTGTCACATTGGTGACAGATAGGAGTATCTTTTCACCGCTCTAAAAATATTTCTTCTTAAAATGAGTAACACTGAACGGAAAAATAACTTAACATAGACTTTAACGTTTTAGTCTATAAAGGCTTGCATTCACAACTGTGTATTATGCAAAAGACCCGTTGTAGCATTTCAACTGCATCATTTTACGAGTTCTCGATTTCAACCTTTTTAAAATCGTAAGTTCATGAAGTTGATTGTTTTAACATCGTAAAGCTGAAATGTCGCTTAGGGTATAACGTATTGTTATTATTTTTTCTCTCATGTATTATCATGCATAGAATAAAAGTTCATTAATAAAAATGCATAACATATAATGTGATAATGTTTATTCAGAGTATTCCATGTTTTTTTATATTTTTTTTCAAATCATAAGCATACGAACAATACATGGAGATGCATTAATGGGCATTCTGGACTTCCCTACTTACCGGTGACTTTGGTTCCCGAAATAAGGTATAACAAAAGTACACATCTGAATTGCCAGGCAAACAGTTTTATTCAATTTACCTCGAGAATAATCAAACCGTGGTCCGTTGATACTAATGATTTCGTAGTCCAGGAGGAAAACCACTCCTTGAACTTCCTTGTAAAAACTGAACTGAATTAACACTGATCTTACTACTACTACTACTACTACTACTACTACTACTACTACTACTACTACTACTACTACTTCTACTACTACTACTACTACTACTACTACTACTACTACTACTACTACTACTACTACTACTACTACTACTACTACTACTAGTACTACTACTACTACTACTAGTACTACTACTACTTCTACTTCTACTACTACTACTACTACTACTACTACTACTACTACTACTACTACTACTACTACTACTACAAAAATGTCTAAAATGTTGTTATTTATTAAATAACTTCTTACTTATTTGAGTGTGCTAGTAGCCAAAAATAAAATGATTATTAAAAATACAATAAAAAAATAGATTCAAAGATGTGAATATATACATTTTTTTCTATATTGTTCAGTATATTTGTGTTGTGTATTAGCACTGTGTACTATACAAACAAAACTATCATTAACAATAAATGAAGTTTCGATATCAAAAATATGAAAACGTTTCCGAACAATTTATTTTGGCAATATTATTAATGCATAATTTATGCGTATTATACTCTTTTGGTTTGTACTAATTCAATTAAGCACGATTGTGATTACAGCTCTCGGCTGATATGACTTATTCTCGAACCTTTTCCCAGGTAGCTTGTCAAAACAACGTGTCTCTTTTGGGGACAAACCCACAACAACATGGTTGACTGACAACTATACCACTGTATCAATTTATGCGTATTCATAAATGGTAACTGTGAATTTTGAAAACAGGACTTTACTCAAAGTTAGCTACTTACAAATATATCGTTGCCTCTGTCGTCTAAGGTATATATCACATATCCAACTAAGAATTCTGGGGTAAAACACACAGTCCGTAAGAGGAAACGAAACAAAACCATGTGCAAACCGTCCTTTCTATTTCCATTTTGATATATTATTGTTATTCTTTTCATGTTTTATCATTAAATATTTAATTTAATTTTTATTTTAATTTTCAAAATGTTTTTGTTCGGAAATTATTGAAAAGTAGAGAAAATTTTAATACAGATATGCCAAAAGTCGATGTTTGGCTCATATAACAACATTAATTAAAACAGATTTTTTATGCTTGCAATGTGTCGGTCAGCATAGAAATACGCAAAGATTATTGTAAATGTTAGCATGTACATTTGGATTAATATGTTTGTTATTTTATTAAGCAAGATAATAATTTTATGAATGTAAACCAGCTATCACATTGAATGTAAGCATTCTGCGCGGACGTACGGAATTTAAAGTATCGGATTTAGGTTGAAGCGGAAGTGAAGAATACCTATAAATAGAAAAAAATATGGATACATTATACCAGAATAAGTATCATAGTATCGTCTTTGGTAAAAGTAAAATGGCACGGACAGTAAAGACAACTTAACAACTCACATTGAATTCAGAGGCATTTGTTAGAGTCGAAGTAACACATTTTAGTGCAATTGCTGATTCCCACTTAGCGACACGTAAAATAAATAAATCTGTCAAGATGTTAATGGGTCCGGAATGAAAAAAAAATATGGAGTAACTGTCAAAGATTTTCAAGGATTTCATTTTTGAATCGTGTTGAATTACGAAACAAAAATTTGTGGAATTAAAATCATAATATGGCGTGTTTTGATAATGATAATAATCCAAGAGTTCTGGAATGTCGTAAGATCCATTCTAATGCCACGTTTATATTGCCAACATATGTCCATGAGGGAAACATTATCACGTTGGCGAATTTGCACCAAGTATATTTTAAGATGCATGTATACGCCTATTGAATTTTATTGAATACTTTCAATTATATCCGATGGTTCGCGTTAAAAATGACATATACAATTCTGTTATTATAAGATATTATAAGAAACAAACTACAAGGGAGAATACGTGAATATTTCTTACTGCGATTCCTCTATTGTGCAATTACTTTGTTGTGCGAATAACGTATAACGTATAATAGCCACTGGCCACTTGAGATAAGCTTTTCGAATTAAAGCCTGTTGCGGTTAACGACAACACAGAGATCAAAGACTCTTTAGGGCTAACTTATGACGTAGTTCCAAATGATCAGTGTATCCATGGTAACTCACCGGATGTTTACATAACAAACAGTAACATACCTCTGTTATCCATCACAGCCTCCCTAGAAGCTAGTGTTCTAGACCTACTAGAACAATCATCAAACACATCCAGGAAATACCGTATTGGTATAATACTTCCACTTTGGATAACTTTGACCAGATCTTGTTATTCCATTACTACAGTAATTGATGGAGACGACTTTAACTTATTGAACAAGCTCTCTAGCAACCCAAAGAAGCAAGCCCGTTTACATTTCAAACACTGTCGTCTCAAGAGGAGACGTAATGTAAGTGTGCCGCCGATGTTTAGGTTCTTAAAACACCATTGGTTACTTTATGCACACTATGTTCCGAATTAGTGTAACGGAGTGCTTGAAGAAGTTAGCACAGTTGCTGCAGCTTGGTGTATTCATTAAACGTGGTCGTTAAGTATTTGGAAATGGATCAACTAATTAGTTTGTCTGATTTTACTCTTCAAGTTTACGCTTGATCCGATATTGTTTACAAAATAGGGTTCTATAAATAAATGAGGGAACAAGACAGTTACACACATATGTTTTGCTGAATTAGGTCTGCCTTATTCCCGTTTGTTGTGCCTCCCTGCTATATTCATGAATACAAGGACAAGTGTCAGGTGGATATATCATATTTTATTCACCAGTTATTTATCACTGACCGTTCCGAGTTATCACCCAAACATTTATTGCCAATTTGATCATTCATGAGGTTTGTGGGTGTTGCTTTGTGATCTTGCGGCGTTCTGTTTCTCATTGAATGTTTGTTAGGCTTTTACCTCTTTTATTTTATGCATTGATGTGCGGAAGGCATCTCTGAATTTCTTTTCGTGTTTTAACAATGCAAACTCACAAACTTTTTGTTTCACATTTTCAAGTAACTGCTTATGACATGAAAATATCATATCTGTCAAAGGGAATGCTTGGCAGCGTATCTACTTTATGTAATTATTTAAATACGTCCTTGGTCGAAATTCACTTGAAATGCTTTACACAAAAGTCATTATACGTTTGTTTGAATATGCAGATGTTGTCTGGTATAATCATACTCAAGCTGAGCTGACGAAGACGACTTAGAGAAAGTACAAAACGAGGCGACACGAAGTATTTTCGTTGCAACACAACGTGTCTCCATTTAAATCTTCTATACTAAAAAGGGACTTGAATCTCTAAAGGAAAGAAGACTAAATCATAAACTAACCTTCAACAAGACAATTTGTTCTCTTACTCCTACGAACCTTTCAGCACTTATCCCATTATGTGTTGGAGATTCAACCTGGTAAAATCTTGTTACACTCTACTAATCTTCCGAATGCTTGCATGTAAATCACCATAACTAGCGACCCCCTTTTTGTCATATACCTTATATTCTCGGAATGCACTATTAAAGACTTACGTTTTTCTCCATCGTTACCTTCATTCAAGAATAACCTAAAGAAAACAGAATTACATTACACCAAATATATTTTGAATTAATGCACTGTAACAGTCTTATCATTGGTTCACCAGATACTTTGTCAATAACTCACACTGCCAATGCGGAGAAATTGAGGATGCAACCCATAACTTCCGCACCTGCCCGCTATTTCATACTTAATCAGTTATCTAATATCGACCCTTGTCCCTCCAAACATCACTGTCTGGATCAAAAGAAGCCATTCTTCAGAGAAACATAATGTTGTTCTGAAATGTGAACACCTCCCGTACTATTGATTGACCATATAGCAAAAACCGTTGACTTACTTAGGTAAGTAATGTGATGAATTTGATGATTTTTCTCTGTGTTACAGGCAGGAAAAATAAGGATTTATTTGCATTCCCTCGCACTGGCCACAATAATGAGGATGAAGGTTTCATGGTGTCTTTACCAGACTGGACACCGTTGCCCAAGTGAGAAGTAAGATGACGGTTTTGTGTTTCCTCCCCTACACTGATAACCATTACCACAAATTTGAAACAGATATATTGTTATTATATGTTTTGCATCGTGTTTGTTATTGTTCCTGAGGCATCTTGCTTCTAGGGAACGACATAATAGCGCCCGGCAGGAAACCCTTCAACCAATGTAGTGTCTTTGTTACGTTCTTATGTTCTTATCTATCTATTACTTCAGCGAATACTAATAGTTTACATCAACTTCTAAAGATTCATTTTGGTAATCGAATATCAAATATTCGATTGAAAAAATCACCGAATATTCTAGTATCAATTTTGCCATTCGTTTGCATCCGAAATATATATCTAATAACTCTTTGAATATTTTAAAGCCGTATGTAGTGACTCTTCACTTTAATTGTTCAAAGAATGACCCTGTGGTCAAAACTGGCCCCGCGCAGGGGTACAAGATTTTATATAAACGTGTATAGTAGTTTTAAAAATCTGCTCCGAAACTGCAAAGCCAGAGCCTTGATATTTGATATGTAGCCTCATGTAGTCGTTCTAAGTATTGGTTCCGAGGCAGAAAAAAATGTGAAATATAAGGACATTTACTGCATCCCTCTGCTGTACACACACATGTCATTTAGTTGGTTTAAATCTGTAAATTGTGAATTTGGCGACTCTTGCGAAAATGAAATATCCCCGATGGCATGCGAGATGGCCACCATAAATTCAGCTTTCAGTAAACATGCCAAGTTCGAATTAGACTATTTTCATTTAATATTTGTTAACATCCACATGAATCAAACTTCTCTTATACTGTTTTTCTAATTGAGATAATACATTAAGCACTTCAACGTTAAGCTCAAGACTTCAAGACGGTGGAAGGCAGCGTCTTTTTTATATTTTTTACTGTCTTATGAAGTAAGGCACATTGAAGTCATTAATCAAAAATGAAATTGCATTGTAAAATAAAACAAAACGTTATGACGACTAATGATCAAAAATAGATCTTAAATCGATGCTTTAAGAATAAACTACTTTAAGCGGGTACTTTAAGATGGGTACCGTAATGGACGGAAGCCAATGTCTAAGTGTAAAGCATTTTGCTTCTGTGTAGGAAATAGTTCAATAAGATGATGGTAAATGGTGCTGGTATACTGCTGAGTTTGGATTCCGGAGTAAATTCAATTCTAGCTAAGAAAGGTGGATTAAAACGGATGGTTTTCTGCAACATGAAATTTTCTCTACCAATACACATAGGGGTGCGTTGTATTTCTGAACATATTTGGTTTTTGGGCTTGAACTGCGTGTCTATTCAACAAAACATAAATTTGAAGCTTTTTGCATATGGACAAAACGCATATATCGTCGTACCCTGTGCACCGGGGGATTCTGGCTGTATAGTTTTGCACATTACGAATGCAATAAAAACTAGGTCGAATGTTTTTTCACACGTTAGAAATAAAATAATTGTACATTTACAAAATATAACTAAAGATCAAAACAAACATATTTGCAAAGGTTTTTTAATAATTAGTAATACTACACTAGTAAATTACTTCTTGATTAAATGTAATCATTTGTATTATTATTTTTTCATATTGAATGACACATCACATCACATTGGTGCTTCAGCATATATGCTACAATCATAGTTTAGATAAAAAATGAAGAGAATCAGACACCGTACTATGTAGTTCAACATAATGTCACATGATCGATTTTTCAACAATAGGGACCGAAGTAGGCATGGGTCATGTGTGTCATGGTAAGATTCCTCTTGGTCTTAAATCCCTTGCGAAAGTGGACCATCAAATGTTATCCAACAATGGAGACCTCGGCTGGTCTGGTGCAGTTAGTGTTACACATATCCTGGTCACAACATGACTGGCAGAATCCACCAGCGGATGCCACGCCCGGGCACTGGAATGTGAATTTCAATACGATATGATTTGTAAAGGTAAACGTTAAACCCAAAGAAATGCAGAGAATTGAGCATTGTTACGTACGCAACAGAATTTAAAACATATTGAATTTATGCTTTTGTCGCAGGAACGTTTGTGAAGAACTATATACTAAACTACGGAAAGGATGAGGTTTTGATTTCAACATCAAAACTTTGCTTAAAGTTAAACAAAAATATGAGCATTGTTACCTGGAAGTTCTTGCTCACGCATTTTCCGTCAAAGTGTGTAAAAGGACTTCCGTAGATGGTGCAAATCTGTAAAACACAGGCGGGTATATAAGAAAACCTTATTACGAAAACCTCTGTTATAAAAAGCGCTCTGTAAAATACTAGGTACTGTTGAATTATCGTTTTATTACAATATTCACGCATTATATCAATTCAAAAAAAATGTTAAACTTATCCCATGGTTTTGTTGCAGATTTGAGGGCAATCGTTTCGTTTCTGGCATTCATGTGAATAATACGATAGCACAATATCAACAGCCTCTATGCTTTTGCTTGTTATGGCCATGTATAGACTTGTTCTTACTTCGTCCTTGGCGCAAGGGGCTATGTTTTTGCAGAGGGCCATGTTTTCTATGTCATCACAGTCTAGACACAAAGGTCCGCGATCACTTCTAATGCCGTGTCCTACAATACAAATTTTCCTGTGCAAAATGAAAATTGCAAAGAGAAAATACTATTGACGACACAAAGTAATTGATGTTTTGATATTAAAACTTCGGTTCAATACGCGAATATCACCATTCATGCTTTCTGTGAATGTTTGATTGTGACTGTTCATTCACAGAAATATAATTCAATTATACCGACGCCCCTTAGCACAGACAAAGTATCTAATTAGAATTTTTTCTCACCCACTACGCTACATCCTTGGTGGTTGCAGAAGTTTGAGGTACAGCAATGAGTGCAGGTGCCATCAGAAGACCCGGACATACAAACCTTCATGTGTACAAATACATACTAAGATGGAGTTCTTACACAAATAAGATGCACGCTTATATAACATGTTTATGCCGAAGTCAAATAAAGATTTAATGTTAAATGGTTATTTTATTTATTCCCTGTCTTGTTTACTGTTGCAACAGCCTATGCTGTAATGCAGAGTTATTCAAGCAGTACTTACATTGGCTTTTCGACATCCAGTATCATATCTTCGAGATCCATCAGATTTTTCATATGTTTCAGTTACACAAACCTAAAACGTAAGACGAAATTAAATAACATGACCCGATAATGTTGGTCCGTATAGCTTATTGAACATTTTCCCCGAGTTAATGCTTCAAACTTCATTAAACGATCATACAATACGACGCTATCATATTGTTTAGTCAAATTTATTCAGTTCTATGAATGTTACAAATCAGTTAATTGCCACAGTTTGATTTCACAGTCCTGAGATAGCACAGGTATTTGTATTTTATATAATTAGAAGCAACATGACGCATAATACAGAATCGGTGTATACATAATAAGTATATCAATACTTATAAAATAAAATATGAATCTTAAATGTGTGTTTAAAATGTAAACGCACCTCATCTGACTGGCATGTAGTTATAGAAGTACATGTCTCTGCCATTCCGAGATGAGCGCAAGAAAAACACGTGGGTCCGTTACCTGACACAAATTCAAGAATATGTTAAACTAAGGCAACGGTTAACACTGCTCAACATCAATTGCAAATATTGATGAACTCCGTTACGGTTACAAGTAGAGGAAGTTTCCAATCCCATGAACAATTACTCAACTTTAAGTAAACAAGATATGACATGTTAGCCTACCATCAGAGCAGTCGACGCCGGCGAATCCAAGTGGACAGTTACAGGTGAACGAATTTACCCGGTCTAAACATACACCTCCGTTTCTGCATGGTGAACTCTCACACTCATTTATTTCTGGCATGAAGTATACATCATATGAACAAAGGATAACAATGACTACCATCATCTTTATCTGTTATGAAATGAACTGTATGAATATTTATATGAACAACAATGAAAACAAGTTCAGTAGTCGAATGTGTACACATAAACATATAAAAATGTACCTGACTACCACTGTGAGGAAGTAAAATATCACCTAATAACACATGTTAACGATCACCGTGAAATTGACACAACACTCGCAACTTTTTTTTATATTTTCTTGCTTATTGGCAATCGAATGAAAAAATAATCAGCAGCCAACCGTATGCCACTCGATTATGGCTTTCATGCAGTAGAATGTTTGTCATTCTTGATGTTGTGATTTTGAGAAGATTCAAAATCGAACTGGAAACGGCGAAGCATGATAATGCAATAGGCGCCTAGTGGTTAAATAAGTGTCCGATAACACAAATAAATATCTAATTGACATCAGTTTTCTAAACTTTACCAAAATAGGTCTGAAAGTGAGACCTGGATAATTCGCAAAATAGTGTAGGTATAAAATAAGTCGACCAGGTTATTGGTCGGGTAAGTAAAAAAAACAAATTATAACGCCTTATTGAAAATTTAAGTTTGCAAGAGTACTCGAAACGGTAAGTATTAGATTTTTAGATTTTTAGGACCAGTTGCCAATACAATAAGTATCCTTTTAAATATTGTTTTCGTAAGTTATACAAAATGTGTGTTTGTCTGGATCATCCATTCCAAATGTGTATAATAATGTTTTCAAAGTGTGAAACATCAGGGATGACTATATGGGATCGTACTAAGTGAACTCGGTTATCAAGTGGCATACGGCAAGGAAGGTCTTGTTTAATTTAGATACCTTTCTGAAAATGATGTAAAAAATCCTGTGCGTTTTGTGTGTCAATTTCATCATAGTTGTTCACATGTTGTGGTCGAGTATTTTGTTTTTGCTCATTAACAAGTAGTACAATAATTTCAGAAAATCCGATTGGCAAGCACTTTTGTCCTAAAATATTTTAAATCTTGCCTGATATCATATGTATCAAAAGCTAAGTTATTTTTAAACAAACGAAAGCAGGAACAATTTATAAAATATCTATGTCAATAATGTATGTCTAATACACTGATACCCTGCTTCGAACGTTTAGTGAAGATAAATATGAAAACACTTTTGGTAAAACGACTAGTAATGAATATATAACCAAATGCAATAACATACGATGAAAACTATAGGGAAAAGCCCAGTAGTACGACATTTAATATTAACCCTGTTTAGAAGCATAAGGTAAAGGTCACAACAAACACACACACAACACACACACACGCACACGCACACACACGCACATACACACACACACACACACACACACACACACACACACACAACATACAGACCAAACGCGCATTAGAATTGCTTTTCTAACAATAATGATGTAACGACTTTAAACGGTCAGTGAAACACGATTTCATTGGAGCAAGCGTGTACTCAAGGTATTAACTATTTTATATGCGCATAACGTCACACTAGTTCGATAATACAAGGACAAATAGTAAATAAAACGTACTTGAATTACAAAGCGTTCCACTGTATCCAGGCTGACATTGGCAAGTAAATGTTGCCAATCCATCAACGCAGGTACCATTATAAGCACATGGGTTTGACAAACACTCGTCGATATCTAAAGACGAATAAAGGTAACGTTGTTATAATTCATTGATAACCACCCTTTGAAAGATCTGGCAGTTAAAACTCAAAACTATCTATTTAAAATCGTTGAAGGACCTGTTAACAATTTTTATTGTGACCAGACTGTAGTATTTCATATAAGGACCTAAACAGTTCGAAGAAAGTGTTTTTGTATTGCGCGCGCGCGCGCGCGCGCGCGCGCGCGAGAGAGTGAGAGAGAGAGAGAGAGAGAGAGAGAGAGAGAGAGAGAGAGAGAAAGAGGGGGGAGAGAGGTGGAGGAGTGGAGTTATGCCTAAATAAGGAGAAAAAGGGAAAAACAATGTGTATTTTTCAGTTTATTAATGGCCCATCCTGTTGAAACTTTCATTGACAACACAGTGCTGTTTTACAAATCGTTCTATTATATTATTGTAAATTAAAGCGCAATTTAATTTTTTCAAAAAAAAAAAACGTTGTTAAACATGAGTTGAAAACAAACATGGAATAAGGATACCCCAACAAAGAAAACACAGATTTAAAAACGGTACATTCATAATACGTTCAAAAAATGATATGTACCATGCTCGCATCTGGTTCCATCAAATCCCTCAGAACAGCTACACGTTAAGGTGTCTACACGGGAAGAGCAGGTAGCTCCGTTTAAACAAGGCATGGATGCACAAATGTCTTGACCTGAATTAACAAAAAAAAACATTACACAGAAAGAGTATTTGAATTCTGGTTAATATTGACGGATTTACAGTAACTCAGCCGCTTACTTATTTCGCAGTACTTCCCGGTGTAATGCGCTGGGCAGATGCACAGAAACAGAGAAAGATGGGAGAAACATTTTCCATTTACGCAGGGATTGTAGAAGCATGGGTCCAGCACTGAAACATTGAAACGAAATACTTACTCATGTGAAAGTAAATTTGATTGTTTATATCTCTGCAATGGCTCTAGTGTGTATTACTCTCTTAGTATCTCTAGATATGTGCAATACATCATTTAGATAACTTGAAAAAGGAATAAGTTGAGAACCTATTATTTATATAGTTTTTGGAACAAATATGGTCACAGGAAAGGGTGACAGCAGTACTTATATAGTCATTTTTATCATGTGTAATTATTCGAATTGATCAACATGACATTTTCATTTCAATATGAAAAACGAACGTCTCCACAAATGTATACACATACTGTTTTCGCAGTGGTCACCGTCAACACCCTGCACACACGTGCACGTGTAACCGTTCACCTCATCCAAACATGACCCGCCATTCATACATGGACTTGACAAACATTCATCAATCTCTGCAATTTGATAAGGTGTTAGTTGGTTTTCTTTTTCGCATACGATATTGGGATGTATGGTGTATGAAATGCGGCGTCTAACTGTTGCTTACTAGTTTATACTTGATTTGTTTTTGTAATTAGCACAATTTTATAGTAACTTACCTGTTTCACATAATATCCCTGCATAGCCATGTTTACAATGGCACACAAAGTTGTCAACGTCATCTTCACAAGTCGCTCCATTCTTGCAAGGAGATGAATTACATTCGTCTTGATCTAAAATTTGATCAAAGGACTTTGTTAGAAAAAATATTAAATTTGTCCTAAACAGCTATATCAATATCACTCCAAACACTGAACCGCTATCGATAAACACAAACTGGTACCACTTAAAACGAATACAATATCCCATTCTCATTCTCATTTATTCTCATTTATTTATTTCATTGATATAGGCCACCGGCCCAGAACAACATTATGTACACAATAATATACATACAAACATAGTGGTGAATGGTGAACATAGGAATTCAAATAAATTGTATAACATACAATAGAGTAAAATGGTAAACATAATGAAATTACTTTTAATATTTCTACTATGTAACAAAAATAATGTCAATATTTTTGACCGCTAACACAGATTATCTCTTTGTGTAGACCCCCAAACAATATTAACTAAAAAAAAGAAAACAGAATAATACATGGAGAGTAATGTGCCTAGATGTAATATTACTGAGCATTTCATCTCTTACTTTGCTTGCATAGAAAACATACTTTGCTAAATTAGTTATGGTATTCTTTGATACAGAGTTCATTAAAACATAAAATTTATGAATATTTGAGTTTGTAAAAAATTTACTTGGAATATATTTGCTTCTCAAGTCATCATAAAAACTACATTTGATTATAAAATGGAACTCTGTTTCAATATCTAAATTGCATAATTTACACAGTCTATTTTGATAAAGAACATTTCGATATCTGCCAGATTCAACTTCTAATTTGTGAGATGAACATCTTATTTTTGCCAATGCACTTCTAAATTTCCTTATCATCACACAATTCAAATAGTTTGCATGGTTATAATCTGTATTCAGATGCTTATAGAGACTTAACTTATGAGATTTAGATAAAACCCTTGACCATTCCTGTAGATATTGGTCCTTTAATCGTTGTATAATATTCTTCAAAAATAATGATTCATTTTGTACACATTGGTCTCTCCAAATATAACTATACCCTGTTGAATTCAAAAGATTTTTAACTTTAGTCACCCAATTCTCATGGCCTCTTTCATCCATATATTTCAGCATACCATAGACCAGCCGGACATATCTATCTTTTGTCATATTGAGTATTTTTAGCCAGTACTTCAGAACATATTTGGAAGTTCCAATATAAATCGGATAGCGCCCACAATCACTCAAAACTGCAATGTTTGTTGTTTTATGTGGAACACACATGTACCTTTTACATGCATATATTTGAACGGCTTCAATAGTCTTATATTTTTCAATACCCCATAATTCCGATCCATATGATAATATTGGTGCAATTTTTGTATCAAATAATTTGAAATATGTGTTTTGGTTCAATTGACCAAACTTATATAATTTTGATAATAATGTCATTAGCACTCTTTTTGCAGTTATTGCTTGTTCACTGGCCATTTTTTGAAAAGAAAGTTGCTGGGAGAGGAATACTCCAACATATTGGAATCCCTTTAGAACATCTAGGCGTTCATTATTATAAAACCACTTTTCACTTTTAGATAATTTGCCTCCATTTTTATATACAACAACCTTTGTTTTCTTTGTATTTACAGTCAGGCTAAATTCATTTGTAAACTCATGTAATTTATTTATTAATCGCTGTAGACCAACCACTGTATCAGATGTTAAAGCCAAATCGTCGGCAAAAAACAAGCACAAAATTTCACGTAGGTTTGGAAAAAGCTGTATGCCTTTCAGCTCACTGCTTTCAACTTGTTTAATGAACTCATTGACGAAAAATACAAATTATATGGGCGAACATAAACACCCCTGTTTTAAACCAGTTGGACATTCAAATTCATTAGAGAGTGTATTTTTATTAGCTCTAACTCTAGCTCTTACTTTTGAGTACATAGCCTGTAGTGATCTATAAAGCTTCCCATAAACACCATTAACAGCAAGAATTTCAAACAATTTTGGCCTACTAACAAGATCGAAAGCCTTCAAAAAATCTATATATGCTACGTACAGCTTACTCCCCTTTTTGCTGAGTTGTTTTTCAATCAATCCTTGTAAAATAAAGGCATTGTCAACTGTACTGTAACCCTGTCTAAAACCGACCTGGGGTTCCTTAATTTTGTCAAAAATATTAGCGAAGAATGTCAGCCTTCGATTTATTTTACTTGTATAAATTTTGCCTAATACATTAAGTAATGATATCCCTCTATAATTACCAGGATACAATATCAACGCCATACACGAGTGTTCATACGAGCTGGGTGTGTTATTGTAACGGCATTGGTGTTAATTATTAAAAAATAACTCAGCGTTGAGGTACATTCATAACTAATGATAAATCACCTATCTGGCAGTTTTGTCCTCCATAACCGGCATGGCAGAGACAGAAATATTCCTTCTGATGGACGTAACACATTCCGTGAATACATGGATTGCCTTCGCAACCGTTTACTGTAGGTGATACGTAACAACGTTTACATTGAATGAACATAAAAAAGATTAACTCATTTGCGTTATTGTTTAAGCACAGGTAAACCAACAAAAACAAATTTTACATTCATCTAGAGAAATAACAACAGAAAGACACGAACTTAAATAGTGTTAAAATTGACAGTGATAAGATTATAGTAAAGTATTTAAACGTTGAATAAATCTTCTTACTAGGTCCAGATGACGTAGTTGAAAGCCACGTTGTAGCTGCGGTTGTTATGACAGGAGCAGTTGTCGATGATAGACCACATGCTCCATCAGCAAATGAGATGTCATCCAAAGCAATGTCTCCAACGTAACCGTCACCAACAATGCCCTCAAACACGATCTGGAGAACATATGATTTTACCTGTATTCAATATTTTCACTACGAATAATAATTTAAAATTGTCACAAAACAGGCATGTTTCTAATTGGCAAAAATGTTAAAAGAAAGTACTTATGTGTTGTTACTAAAACACTTTTGCGTTACCTTAAGATCTGAGTAAGAGATGATTGTCACTTGTGCAGACCGCCAAACAGGCCCTTGATTCCCTATTGAAGACCAAACGCGTTTTCCAGGGATGTTTGTTCCATCACCAGACTGCAGATAAACGTTCAGTGTGCCTATGCTTGCCCCAAACATGTTGTACCAGAAATGGAGACATTGAGCCTGAGCACCCCTGTAGCGGATCAACGGACTGACAAGCCATGCGGTCTCGTTTACAATCCTCGGAGCACTTGTTTCGATATAAATGTAACTCCCTACAATCCAATTTAATTAAATTAAAATGTTCATTTAAACACGTAATTTGTGTTTTCAATATTATGTTTCTGAAAGTCCTTAAACAAAAATAGTTTGCCTTTTGATTATCTACTTCAACAGTTGTATATGTATTATGAATACTACGACTCTTGATATTCTGCAGAATGTCTGGCATATTGTATACGTGCAGCACTCAATTGCCACTTACATAACATATTACATATTATATATCATTTGTCGTATTATTTAAACTGTTACACGTTTGTCTAAGTCATCATTCGTATTGAAATATTATTGTAAATCCAACATATTGGTGTATACCATTTGCTGTGCCAACCGTGTGGTCAGCATCGGGACCAGTATCCATAGAAGCCGTTGACATTCGATGGAGTGTCCAATCAAACTTATCCAACATTTGTTCATTGTGCCAAGAACAAAATGTATCCTCATCAAAGTTGCAGGACATGTCTACAAATAAATAATTGAATAATATGCTTTCTATTTTTTGTCCACCGATGAAAACAAAAAGTCCATTTTTTATCGTTTTTAACAATATAGATCTAACACCATATGGTAAAGGAAACAGCCTAAACTAGTTTTATTTTGGCCTTCGGAAATTTCTGACACACTTACCAAATATTAAACTGAACTACACAAACTAAACTACAATATTCACCATACGAGTATATATTAAAAAAACCCAGTTTATTTTGCAAAATATATCTTTACGTTACATCAATTCAATTTTTATTCGATTGTCAAAGCTAAAATAAAGCAAAACACAATTACTCAGACAAAATATACCTATTTCACAATGGGTTCCGGTGCGTCCGTTCGAACAGTAGCACTCGTATCCATGCACGTGGTCCACACATGTAGAATCTAGGGGACAGGGACTGGAGGCACACTCATCGACATCTTGACACCAGACAAACATTAAAAAGTGGGACTTCAAATGTTTACAGCACAATTTAATAGACAAGTTGTGACGGTTGGTTTCTTTTAGATTATTTAGAAATCATCGTGCAACTGCTTCTGAGTGACTGAGACAGACCGGAACATGTTAAGTTCACGGAAAAAATAGAAACAAAACAATTTAACGCAGAATTTTCTTCTTATTCTATGATTTATGTCATTTCAAAATATAAATAGGACTTTATTAGATAACTATTTCAGTTATAATTAAATGAGCAATCATTTCGAAAGTCCAGGAGCCTAAATTCAAAGAGGAAGGATGAGGTCATCAAACTGTTAAAGGCCGTATACTTAATAATCACCTGTTTGGCAATATACACCTCCGTAGCCCACTGTACAGTCACAAGCATATCCGTTTGCATGATCTACGCATGTTCCGTTGTGGAAGCAAGGATTAGAAGCACATTCGTCAATATCTGCAGATACATATTCAGTAAAATGTTTATGCAATACTACTGTTAATATTATCTATGCATGGATGAGAAAATCAATACAATATATTTAAGAAACACGGCGCATGGTAATGCAAGGCATCGAAGACGCGACTGAAAGAGTTTTATTATTAAGAGAATATTGGTTGAAGAGCACTACTCGGAGGGAAGCAGTAGTGGACAATTTTCTCATTTTATTTATGTTTTCATGGTAACTGATAGTGTTATTTCATTATGTGTATAATTGTGCCTCAGAGTTCAAGAAAATATATGATCTTGTTTAGAATGTTCCAAACTGTCATAATATTCACAAATTGTCACGTATGGGAATGGTAAAATATGATTGAGTGCACATACGTCATGACTAATATGCATATTTATTCCGATTTCCCACAAAACATGATCAGTATTATTTTAATGTTTGTTCGACAACATCCAGGAATGGTATTTCATTACATGATTAAGAAAAATGTATTAATGCAAAACGGACGCCCACATCCAGAATACATTGGTGATTTCGTTTATCAAGCGAGGCACCTCGTACAAAGTCATTCTTGCCGAGAATATATCAGATAAGTTTAAAATTGTCTATTAATATCGTGTTTGGCTTTATACTTCAATTATTTATTTCAACATCTTATGAAAAACTACAGCTCAGTAGTCCAACGTTTAAACGTTAATCCCGTTTAATGGCACAGGGTAAACGTCGAAGATATAGAACACAACAACAAACAATCACAAACCAGAAACATGGAACAACAGCTCCACAACCAACAGTAGAGTATATATTATATAAAAACTAGGGTTGAGTATCAAGGATTGTTAGGTACCGCCATGGAACGGTCAGTAAAATGTAGATTTACAAGCAAAACGTGTATATAACGTCATTTTTATAGAAAGTGATTTTTTTTAAAATAACGATCTCGTATGACCGATGACAAGCAAACATGAAAACATAATAGGTCACTTTCAAATTGCTAGTATCAATCGTCAGGCTAATTAATTTTTTTGCTAGATGTCACATACAGTTTTCGGAGTTTTACACGCATCAACACGGTTCTTGATCACAATTTATTAAAAAAAGTTGAATATTTTTTGTTATATTCAATGAAAATACATTTTTATTATACAAATAAAATTAAGCTGTAGCCATTGAAAATTGCAAACAATAGACACCCTAAAAGACGCGGCCTATTGCTTTCGTCTTTGAATTATAATCACGAATTAGAAATTGCAACAGCCTTAAGTCACAAGTTATTTGTGAGAAATGATAACACAATAGATATGCAAATGTCCATACTTATTATTACAATCGAAAGTGTCGTAATCCGTTTGGACAAATCCATGGCTAATTTTGTGAATAATGCACCTCAGTCAACCTAGCTCATACGTCAAATGCATAGACAAAGTGTACACATCCATAATATGATTTATAATTTAAGATTAATACAATTTATATAAAAAGAAGGAATCGCATGAAACGCATAATCGCGTTGTGAAACACTAAATAATGTCTTCCCACTTTCTGTAAACGGAAGTATTATTTACCTGTTTCACATGTCATTCCTGTATATCCGGGGAGGCAGTAACAAGAGGCAGCCCCAAGTTTTGTCACGCACGTTCCTCCGTTCTCACAGTGCAGCTTCTGGCAGGAGCCAAATTCTGAAATGTACTCATTTCTATGTACTTATCTGTTTTGGTAAGTTATAAATTCAACATACTATAATTATACTTCACATCTTATACTCTTTTTTTGCGGATTCACGTTTGTGTGACATTTTGAACTGCCATTTAAATGTGATTTAACGTGAGTATGTTTAACATCAATAAATCCGACGAATGTATCAAACATATGAAAAAATAATTGACCTAAACAGTTTGCACAAAGAAAGAGTTAATGGATCATTAATCAAATTCCATAATTAACTGGTATAATATCTGGCAGATGTAAAAAAAATCAAACGTACATAAAATTCGTCATGATACATGCTATTAGCTGATATCACTTTATGAAAGAAACATTGCGAAACACATTTATATAATATTTGAAACTACAGAGACAAGTCCTGTTAAAAGACACAGGGATCATCGTCGAACAATAGTGACAACTTGTTAAGACAACCTGTTCATAAACAAATTGTTTTTCACGCGCAGAAGATATTACACAATAATAAAGTACAATCAAATACTCAATACAAATTTCTTTCTTTGCCTTTTATATAAGATGAAGTCTACGAACAACCTTAAAACAAAAAATATGTAATGTACATGCTAGATGTAGTTTAAACACACTATATTACCTGCAGGTGTTAGTGCAAGTACTGTGAAGTTGAGGGTTGTACCGTTTATTCTGAAAATGCAAACCACTTGAATATTAAAGAAAAGTAAGAGAAAGATTCATATACAAATCTAAATGTGACTACTAAATAGTTGCACATTGCATGTTCATAACACAAAACTGAGACATTTCTATGATTTATGTTTGACAGAATAGGCAAAAAAAGTATCGCCAAAACGTCCCGTCTCAAACAAAGTGTTGAGGCAAACATTTGAAAGTATACTGTTGTCTCATTTGATGCCAGCTCGGTCACTCTAATTAAATAAAATAACTATATAATTAAGGACATACTGACTCACTTAAGAAGGTGAATGAATTGATCATAAATGACTTAATTACCCAGCTTTCGTGCAAAGAGTTTGTTCTTGCCCCTCCTTCAATGTGTGTACAACGACTTCAGTAACACATACACCATTTCGCTCTTGTGTGATAAAGATGTCCATGTCATCTCCTCGATTACAGCAATGTATCACTTGATCGCTGTTTTAAAGTATAATTTGGACACTACATAAGTTTAAGTTTAGTTATTATCCAATGAGTACGTTTCACTAAAGAAAAGCGATTTTACTAATTGGTGAATCCGAGTATGAAAATGTCACTAAAATAATGATAACAACCGAGTAGAAACATTACGATTACGAAAATAAATATTTATGCAAAAAGCTACAGAAACAAGCTCAGTAGCAAAAAGTTTTAACATAAACCCGGTTTAGATAACTTTTCCATCATTCAACAAATAAACTTATTGATATCTTAAACCACATGAATTAAAAAACAGGTTTGAAAAAAATCTTTATAATTACCATGACTGAGTTTTATCCGTTATAATAGTTATATAGCAATTGTCATCGGCCATACAAATGAATCGTGTGCCCATAGCCGGTGATATAAAACTAGTTACCTAAAATAGTAATAAAATACACTAAAACTTATCCGCTGGATTACAAAATATTGAATATATCAATATAAGGTCAAGAATAAACCATTTCCGAAATTGTTCTAAAAAAAATAATAGATATAATATTTAATTTTATGCTGTTTGGCCACATGGGTATCTCCTCTTCTGTTCTATAAATGTTTTGATTTGTTCTCTATTTATTCTGATCTTGGACTATAATTTATAAATCTCATTTAACGTTGATATAAGTGTTGCTCTTTTTGGGGTTTTAATATGTATTCCCAGACATCGTGTAGCATTTCAAACGTTCAGTGTAAAACCGTACAAAATCTGTAATAGGCTTACTAATACAGTATATTAATACCAACACACCTGGTTGCCAGAATTCACTTCGATGTTGCCTGAAGGAAAGACAGATGAGTGTGATCAATAACAAGTTATTCAAGCAAAACATTGCAAGACAAACAATGTACTAAATGATTTGTTTGTATGAAAATAGTTACATGCGATACTAGTTCTAGAAATACCCATACCTCCTGTGTTTGGTGATACTTCAACTTCGAAACAAAACTCATCTACGTTCATGCTGTGAAGAAGAAATATCATAATATTATTTCGTTAACGCATATGTTTGTACATTGTTAATTGTGAATACGTTAAAGAATAGATATTGTGTTGGCTCTATCATACTTGAAATGTTATATTGACATATAAAAAATAAAGTGGTAAAAATGCTTAAAGCCTTATAAATACATGACTAACACTTAACTAACGCACCCGTGTTCCGATCCGTCTGCTGTTGTTTGGTAACAACATAGGTCTGTTCCAGATGTTCCAAGAAAGGTTGTATATAACAGATTCAGGTCCTTCGTTTCTGTCACCGGGGTGATCACTTGTCTGCCAGGTTGTTCTATTATTGACGTGTTGCAGTATCTTTTCACCGGTCTACAGAGATAAAAAAAACAATAGAGTTAGCTGTGGGACCACCATAGATGTCTTTCATCGCAGGTTTAGCGGTTTTGGGTACTTAATTACTCCTTTGGCGAACATCCCATCAACCGATGGGGTAAAACTCCCCCTTTGACTTTAAAAACTTTGTTTAAGTCACACAACAACAACAGAGATCACAAGTGAACAACATGAAAAACATGAAGTAAACATATAAGGTATTGACGGTCAGACATACCAAATTGTACATTGTTAATACTCAATGAGATCATTGCAGTTAGCAGAAACAAAGGTCCAATGATACTAACCGAGTATTGTTGCTCCCGAAGTAAGGTATAACGAATGTACACTTCTGATTTTCGATGCAAGTCGTTCTATTTAAAACACCTCTAGAAAAATGAAACCTAGGTCCGTTGATAACTAAAGATGCATTTAGATGTTCGACACCGGGAAGGAAACCATTTCCAAAAGCGTTTTGCAAATCTAACAAAAATAAACTGAATCAAGAGAAATTTTAAAACGAATTATTGAAACTTTGATATAAAAATTTCTTATATGGACGTCGCTATTATTACTGATATAAACACATAACGAATGAAATGTTATACGAAAACTAACTCTCGTATTTGAAAATCAATATATACACATGTATAACATACATCAACTTTGAGTGATAATGCTTTAGCTACTAACCAAATAATGCACATAAAGAAAGTACTAATTATTGATAAGAAGATTGTAACCGTGTATCAAATGACTGGTGAATGCTAAAAGATTTACAGTGATCAACTGTCGTCTCATAAGGTAGAAATACCGTGTTTTCTGCAACTTGCCTTCAAACTCAAGTATTCATTGTACAACTACCACTCCTCCTCCTACTACTACTTCTACTACTACTACCGCTACTACAACTGCTCTAAAACTAAAGTCTAAAACTGTCTTAAACTGTTGTACAACTTACGGCAATCACTTCCTGTAAAGCCGTTTTGGCAAATGCACTGATATGTGTCGATGGCTTTGTTTGCTAAGCAAAGTGCTCTATTTGTGCAGTTTGAAAATTTGCATGGTCCAAAAACTGAAATTTACATCTAATACACTTACAGAAATGCAACATTGAGACACCAAATATATCAAATATAATACAAAAATAAAGAAACGTTTAAACGTTAATATCATACACATATAAAACAAATTGATAATGTTAACCTTGAAAAGGGCGGAGTGTGTTTCTGATGTTGATGATGGTACAATGTTCTTCACCGTATACCCTATAAAGCAAAAGTGTGACAAAAATTGTATACTTACAATTAACTCACCATAAATAAGGCAGAAACTTATTTGGTCATTCTCAAAACAGTAAATTATTCACACTTATACGCCATATCCTAGTCGTTTAATTTCTACATTAGGATATGGCAACTATGTTGAAAAAAAATGAAGATGTGTTTAGAAGTTAAGTTTACAATTAAAAGAATGTGTAAGAAGGCATACCGCGGCAATGACAGTCTCAAGCAGAGCTTCTGTTTGTCACCAACATTTGCAGTTGTTGGCACCTTATATGACACGTCGGTCACACATTCGTGGACAAGATGGCTTGGTGGGAAGATATGTACGTTTCCCATGTATCTTGAAATGCTAAGCGTTGGACTGGAATTGAAGTAGAAGACAATAAACTTAATATTTAAGGCGAATAACATTTTGACTGGAGGTAACTATAAACTACTTTTATCAAAGTATTACCAAATAATACCTGCAAGTTTTTCTTTACAAATGAGTATGGAAACGCATAGGCCCCTCGATCTCATAAAAGTATTTTTACACCGTATTTTTTGTTCAAGAATCATGTTACATGTTCGCAAAAAATCGTAAAAAAATCGCATCAAACGTCAAAACTCGACTCCGAAAATATCCAGCGTTATACGACATCGTGAAATCAAAAACAAAAGAGACAACGTAAAATGATCGCGTTAAAGAGATGCCATTTTCCCTTGAGTTCCCGCGCTCGACATGAGCAACAGAAATGGCTACCGAAGATGAAGAAAGAGCCAATAAATACCGTATGAGTAGAGTATGGTTGGCAAACAGATCCGGGAAGAAGAAGTGTTCTACAGTATTGCTGAACGTATGATACGCGTTATATTTAGGAATAGAATCACTTTATTTTGGTTCACTTGCCTGTATCAAACTACGTTTAGTACTCTATATTATAATAATTGTATGAGCATCAAATGCAATATTTTAAATACTTTTACGATATTTTCGTGCAATATATCTCACATTAAATTTGATTTTTCTTAAACAAAGTTTGCCTAAATCATAACTCAGTAACTAATGCAATACATTAAATTAAGCTTTGAGCATTAAAGAATTACAATGTTGTGCGCAGCGTACGAATTAATATTGGGCGCTTACCCCATAGTTGAATTTCCTATTGATTCTTTTATCAGTGTTGGTATCAGTTATCGATGAAAAAGTGCTGTCTAGTGTTTTGTTTATTATCAAAACAGAATGCTGAACGTATGATATAGACTATTATTTCTACTTTTTCATTTGCTGTTCCCTACTAGTTGTTATGGCGAATACCTTGCCTCTAATGCCAATTAACAATTGAAAACACGTTTAAGAGAAGCGAAATAGCGATGTTATTCACTTCAGATTACAGTAACTTCAGGCCATAACTTAGAGGCTTGAGGCCACAATTAAGTAACGCAAACGCCCACAATCAGCAAAATTCTTACAGTCAAATATGCGTTCATTTTCATGGTTTTCTCGAAATTATAACATGACTCGTCCATAAAATGCAGGGGAGCAGATTAAATAGCGTGGGCATGGATAATTCCTTTTTCTAAGAATGTTCTACACCAAAACGTTCACACTGTACGATCACTACACGATAACGTTATTCAACGCACCTCCTTCGGAACCTTGTTGCTGTGTTCAGAATATAGTACGTTTAACATTGAAACCTCATTGTGCATAAGAGAAACAAAGGAGGTACCTACCATAGCAATGGTGTCTGAAACCTCGCCCCATCAGTGTAACGAATATCAAAATGGCAATCAGTTCCTTTTATGCAATCGACTTGTTTAAGAAAGGGTGACAGAAAGAAAGGTTTTTCCTGAAATATTGTATTTTGAAAAAAATATAAATCTTTGCTCAAATGATGTCTTATAACATTTTTAATGCCAATTAATCACGTTGCTAGTTTTTAATCGTTATAATAAATTACTGAAACAGTTTGAGAAAACACTTCATTTTCCCCTAAAACTTCTTTCATATATTGGATATCAGTTTAAATAAACATAAGCATGCATAAGCACCTATTACATAAGACAGTTTTGACTTAAGGAACAATGTCAAACCCGTCATCAAAGCCTAATTGATAAATAAAGTTATAAAGGTTATGGTGCATTAATATTTACATTTACTGCTTATGTTTTTTTGCAAGAAAACTTTTGTATCCAGCTTATCGTTCTGTTAAAGTTGAGGTAAATGAGTAGATTACCGTCTCTATGGCATTCTCCCGAGGGATTGCTGAAACAGATATATAAAGACCAGTTACAACTATAAACGCTCAAACTTGGGACTTTTATTATGAAATTATGTAAACATGCAGTATGTTCAGAGTTTAATATTCGAATAAATTTAAACATACTTGGTCTTGCATATGCTAGTATGTCTCACGTTTCGAGAATACCGTAATTTAATTGGCTTATCTAGGACATAGAACTTGGACATTGCCAAAACAGCATAGTTTTTAATGAATAGCGTTTTAAAATGAACTCAGAGCACGAAAGATAATTCAAGTGCTATGAATACAAACGCGTTAATTTCGAAACTCAATCGAGAACATTACATCATATGGGTGGTTGCTGTTTTTGAGCTTCATTGAAAGACAGATTGAAATCAGAAAGACATTTTAAATAAAGTACAATACAATCTGAAAGGGAAATTACCGGAAAATCAAACTACACCCAAAGTTTGATATGAAACAGTGTAGGTTTGACAATGTTCATTAGCAGTAATTAACAGTTCCAGAATATAAATAACTACACTGTGTACAACGCATTTCACAAGTCTACTATAATTATTTCAAAATGCGAGTGGAGCAAAACGTAAACACATACCTGACAAGATGATGTTTGGACATATCTCATCTTTGACTAGTCTGAATTATTTTAAAATAAATCTATTATTGAGCAGTATAAAATGCAAAAACAGGGTGTTTAAACACTTCTTTATCTGGGTACTGGATTTTAAATCTATATACAGGTTTTGTAGAAATATACCCAAGGTCAGCAATACGTAGTTCTATGAATTTAAGTAGATGTTTTTTCATACTTAAAATGATTTCTCTTGTGGTGTATATTCACTGTATAACGTGTTCATGTTAACTAAAACACAAAAGGGTGTAAATATAACATGCTCAGATTCAAAGATGCGCTGCGAAGCAGCTTAGTTTCAAAAGCAAATGTATTTAAATATGTTGTACCCTGCAGAATCCAAAATCTGCAAACAAAAGTGCAAAGTATCATTTGCTTGCTCAGAGGGAGAAAGTAGAACAGTTCCGAATGAACAGTGACAGTCAAAGCTGGTATTCGGGTAGAAAATTGTGGGTTGGCTGACAAATAAACACGGATCTGCACGGCCGATGATGAGCTTTGTCAGTCGCCTGAAGAAAATATAACAAAGGTTAAGCAGTTATAAAAGCAAAGTATACAGTACTGTATGCACAAAAATCTTAAAAGGCCCATACATTGTAGTATTGTAGTATTAAAATATAAAAAGGGAAGATAGCCCTTAACGAAAGCCAATTAGCTACAAAGGATCGCGTATATGTTGCGATGCTTTATGGGTTTAATGATCGAAAACAATAATTAATAAATTCATTTTGTTTAAAAATCTTCGACTTTTTTCATTTCTGCAGTATGTATAGTGCAGAAATTACCATTGCTTTATCAGTTTGTGGTAACCGACTTAACATTAGCGCAGGTGAAACTTGTTTTTGATTTGCAACCAGAAAAAAGGCATGTGATTAAAATAACCTGACTCTCCTTATTATATAATGCATATTGTTTGTTTGTTCTCTCACCAAAGACCCGCCTAAATAAAATGAAATATGTGGCGATTCGTTACATATCCTATACATATCACACTTTTCAAGAGTTTCAACGAAAAAGTTGTAAACATTGAAAGTTCAATCAGGTTTAGTGGACATAGATTTTAGCAAAGTTATCTAACAAGTCAAGTGAACATAGTTTTGGGCAAAGTCATTTTTCTGTCGATACTTCGCATTCAGGCAAAAGATTTTTAAGAAGCTTTCAGGGTGCCTTTTGTAACCAGTATTCTGTTTCTTTACTTATTTAGTTAAAACATTTGCTGATGCACAGTGAGTGCGGGTTGAAGCGATATGCAAATGTTTATATGAATAAATAAATCCCAGCACTTAGAAGTAAAATATTATTACATGTTTGATCAAGTTTTAACGTTATTTCGTATGCGTATACAGTAAATGAATAACACACTTGTCTTTTGTGCAAAACTTGAACGGATACAAGCACTGTTCTCCTTTTTGACAATAGAAGGTCTCCGCAACTGAGCTTTTTGGAAAACTCTGAAAATATATGAGAATCAGATAAGGATACTTTCACTACGAATGCGCACTAATCCATCATTAACTTATGACGATATGTTGTTTGTAGTTTAAGGTGATGAATTTCTTGTTTGATGTTTGCTTTACGTACATTGAATCATAATAAAATCTAGGCTACTGGGAATGCCCTTGAAGATTCTAGTGCTTTATTGTTATATATACACGCATGTATATATAGACTGGATCAGTAATGTAGATAGGCATTCTTCATCTGGCTCAAGAGCACAACTGGACCTTTATGATTGGAAACTTACCTCGACGCAGGACTGGTATGCTTAAATGATAAAAGGAAAGTATTCAAAAAATAATAATTGACGATTCTATAACATACGATCTAGAATTTATATGCTGTGAAAAGGAAATAGAACACTCAATTTACGACAAATGCAAAAAAAAATCAGACAGGTTTTCATCATTTGATACGCATGTATCATCGTCATTCTACAATTATATATTGGCAAACGCGTCCTTTTAAAGAGTAACCGGACATATAGATAGTTTCATCAAATTAATGACGTTATTTCCTCTTGGTCACCTTGTGAACAATTTTCCCCAGAAAAGCCTTCTTTGCAATAACATGTAGGCCTTAAAGGCTCGTGACCATCACAGAAACCGCCATTGTAGCATTCAAGTCTTTGGCAACCGACTTTGGCTGGAAAGGAAAATTATAACAAAACTATGTCGATTTCAAGTTTTATTGGATTATTTGAAATACAATTAATCTAATTTAATCATATCCTAATTTACGCTTTACCATTTAGACCCATAGGTTCACACATAGGCGGTCATATTTTGGATCGCTTTCCGTAAGCCAATCAGATGCCTTAATACGACATAGACATAAACATCAATCACCTTTAAACTGAGCACTTCACAATACAATGAAAAATCAACATGCTGCTAAATATGCTTGTGATTGACATCGAATTTTTAAAGATAAGATTAAATATAATTACCCGGAATTTTAAAGGACAAGGAGACCTTGTTACCTATTCATAACTTGTGCGCAACAATATTTAGTGTTTTGACGATAACCTTCAAAATATGAGACAACGAGCACATGACCAGATTCTCCCCTAATCAAATCGATTAAATTTTATACATCACGAATGATTTTTTTTTGTATTATTATCACAGACATGAAACAAAATTTGTTGTCCATTAAGCATTTTCGGTAGAAATTAACACAGTCTTCTAAAACCCGTTAAACTACGTCACTTTCCCGCGTTTAACAGCACCCCCTTTGAAACGGACCCAAACAGTTTCCGTATGAATATTTATTTACTTAGATGAGTTTTTAATAACACAGAAAACGGCTAATGTTTATCAAGTTTGAGGCAATTTTTAGGATTCTTGTATTGACCCGAGGAAAAATCCGGGTGGTGGGGGGCGATGTTTCCTAGATGTTTCAGACGTATAAACATATGAACCTTCACCCACACAAGCTCTCAACAGGCGTGAAGCCAATACGTACGGTCGAATGGTGGTTCGTCATCAGGCTAGTGTATCGCGTTGTCGATCATTAAGAAATCACACTTTTTTGAAGGGTTTAAGGGTTTAAGTACCGAAAAAAGATTAATTTGGCCTTATGCAGATTATATTGGTTGATATTAAGTTGGATTGTAAATATCATTGTATACCATAACAATCGTATATAATTGATGAGAAAACAAGCCCAAGACATTTGGAGAGTTACTTAGATTTAGAAGTATTGATCTGAGTAATACAAAATGATAAAGTTTAGAGGACATATATTGGCATGATACAAGGTCGCCATTAAAGCATTGCAAATAAATAATAAAATATATTAAACAAATGCACTAAATGATTTCAAAATAACAAACATTTTAACATCATCCTTTATAAGGTTAAATTATATTATTTCGTTTAAGAATGTTTATGCAACTGTAATATCAATTTTGAAAACAAAGACCCCTCCCATTAAGATAAAAAAATCTAAAAATCTACTAACGCTCACTATATCGCTTACAAACAATAGTCCCTAATTGTTAAAATTACAAATTTGGTTCCATGCTGTGTTTTACTAAAGCTATCTTAAAGATATTTTAAATGATATGGACTTGTATGGAAATGAATGCTATATGCTATGACGCATACCACTACCATAACATAATTAAAATAAATTGTTTTTACTCCATGAACGCCAAGAACATATTTACGCAGTGAGATCATTATCCTTTTAACAAGGAAATAAGTACACTTTTGAAGATACGTTATCGTAAAAGATGGATGAATTAGAAATTATTAGTTATAGAATAGTTTAAAATAAATGTAGCAAATCTGTGTTTGCTTACTTGCAGAAGTAGTATTAGAAACAACCATGGTGAAACATCTTTCCTCACCAGGAATTCCTCCCCTTCAAAACATTTCAAAATGAGTTTATGAACATCGAAAATGTGAACAAATGAATAGACCTATGCCATTCACTAGAAGGGTTAAATGTTATTTATGATTGTTATACTTTTGATAGTTTTGTGTTAAGTAAATATTTGCAGTGAAGAAGTGATTCCATTTTTTATATGCAAAGATGCATGCTATCGTTCCTTCGCGTTTGCATTTTCACAAGGTTTTAAAATATTAAAATGCGTCTGTGATATAACAATTGACATAACCCTGGCATAATACTAAGAAATATGTGTTTCTTACTTTGCCAATGATAACTCCACACATATTTTGCGGTTGCCGTCTGCATAAACTGGCTTAAAAGCAACGTCAATTGTACAGCGCTGGTTCGATGAGTTCCCATCAATGCAATGTCCACATGTTGAAAACGCGTGAATGTTCTCAAAATTGGATGACATTTTGTTGACTAAGTCAACTTTAATGCTGGAAATATATTTCTTAAAATGATTTAAGTAAGTTGGCCTAGCCTTTCAGCGAAAAAGGTTAGCGCTTTTTTCAGAATCGAACGCCAAAAGACACGTCCGCTCCGGATAATGACAAACACATAGTACGAAATCGCGGTAATAGAAAAGGAACGGACACACGGTAATGGTAACATAAAAAATGCTCCCCCTAGTTATTTTAAATGATATTTTAAGTGTGTTCCGTATAGCTCTTTACAGAATGAACTGTAACCTACATGTAAACAAAACGAATACATATATTAAAATACTACCATTCAGTTTCATGTCCAGCCCCGGGTGTAATTGTGTATGTCACGTGACAAACATCATTTGCCTTGCAGTTAACGTCAGTTTTGGGTTGAAGACTAGGATGTATAAAGTGTGCACGGTCCTGTGGATGTTAAAATAATAAGTGTACCGCTAAAAGGCACTTATTAGCAAATTATCATATAATAAAGTTACCATTTCTATTTGAATTTATAAGCCATGTATTACTCCTTTTACTTTTGGTGAAATAAGAATTGAATATCATCAAGTGCATGTATACCTATAAAATATCACATAAATCATCCTGAAGTTTAATCTACTTACCTTAAAACCGAAGACCAAATCAACGCCTGAAAAATAAATAATATCTCTACCTAAGAAAAACATATTTAGTCGAGATATCTAAGAAATGCTTGAGTAAATAAGTGGAAGAAGTCTTTACTAATATAATTATTGATGCTTACAAGCTCTAGGCAATGTGAAAATATAGATAGACTGAGATCAGGTGTTTACCATCGGTGACTGTAACAGTAAAGCAGACCTCGTCCTTGTTTACTCTATAACAAAACAAAAAGGAAAGTAAAATTATGAGAGCTTTACATCTATTTCGCCCCCACTTTATTCGGCACTTCAACACTGGATGTTTCTTGTTTTAAAACTTGTAAAAAGAAAAACAAAGAAAACAATCTGGCATTGAACCGTCCCTCAAAATGACACGGTCTTGTTCAACGCAATTTTCAAGCATCATTCAAAATCGTTGATGTGTATATCTTATTACCTTAATTTGTTAAATGTTTGCAGACAAACATGATATTCGCCTACTTCACGGGGTAAAAAAGTCACAGCTGTTTGGTAACCTCCTGTTATATTCAGCAACGGCTTTGTTTCCATGGACGTTATTTCAAGCTGCTGACTGACAAAACCAAGTTCAACAATAGGACTGAAATAAAATAGGACACACGAATGAATTAAATCAATTGATAATTCCTCATAAACACATTTATGTTAGTACTATTTTTATGTTGATTTATCTTCAGGCGACAATGATTCTTCGGTCAAAGTCACAGACACAAAATGTTTTATTACGTATGCCATTTATATCACATGATGAACTTTAAGAATGTAACAGTATTGTATTCATATATACGTGTTACCAGCTTTTAGTGACAGAATAATTTAATGCTTGCCTTTCGTGGTCGTTTTCTCCTACCAAGGATGCGTACAACCCGCAATCTCTGTTTTTGTTGCAGTTGATTGACACCGGTTTCGCAAAAATATCGAAAATCGCCTACGAGAGACGTTGAAATATTAAAGCTAAATCAAAATACAGCTAAAATAGAAACTGACAAAATTCAAGTATTTAATGGCCAAAGATGCGTTTTTGTTCAAAAGAACACAATCATTGTAATGTGCCAGTAACCAGATGAACTTTATATAGATCAAAAGGTAGCCCAAGGAGACTCATTATACTAAAGGACAACACACCAAGGTTAAACATATATTTTTGTTCCGTTATCAATAACTGTTAAGAATTCTGCTTCTAAACGGTCTGACAATGCAAACAATTTTATCTTGGGTTATTAACAACCAGATCTCAACTTTGCACTTAACACACAAAATTACGAACAAATGGGAGTCACCAGCGACTTGAAAGAACATGAAGTAAACAAGGCTACGAACGAATGAATGCTCCCCGAAAGAGTACACATACAGAGTAGAAAGCGAATTGTAAAATGTAATGTTTCACGGTTTGTTAAACTACCAAGTATTGCATATTGCAAAGTAGGTGTTTGTGGACAGAAGAACCATCATCAACACTTAAGTTCAATATTGAGGGAATATGTGCTAAGCGGTTTTGAAATCATACATTTCATTAGCGATCTTAAGGAGCATACACAAACAGTTTGGAAGAAAAGTGAAAATTGGACAAGAAACACTGACTACAATATTCTCCGCTGCAATAAGTACAGAATAATCTTAAGTGTTTGATGTAAAACAATAAAATATGCTCTGACAAAAAATAAGGTTTTTGTGGGCTGCAAATGTTATCAATACGATTGCTCTGTTTTTGAGGTCAAAATCTCGGAGATATTTTGAGTTTCCCCCCGAACAATACATACTTATAAACATTATACCAAAGACATAGTTATGGTTGTTTGAAAGCACTGCAATCCATCTCCAAAATACTTTTCTATAAAAGAAGTTTGAATTTATGTGTCTTTAAAATAGTTCAAGTTTGCTGCTGTGTGCGTACTTGAAGTAACAAACAGCCACCACATTATGCCAAATTAATGAAATCAAAATAAAAATAAAAATGTGACTGTTACTCACCGCGTTAAAAGACACATGTGGCAAAGCGGTAACAGCTTCTGAAATTGTTGAACATACGCCTATTTTTTGAAAACTAATGGAAAGTATATAAAAAACGATATCGTTCTAAACAATTAAAGGTTTGCTAGTGTATAATGACTTTAAACATTAAAACACAGCTGAAACATTTGTAAGCAATATTGCAAATATCGAGCATGAATCGTCGAGAGCAGTACTTAAAGATTTAAAAGTTAAGATCGATGACGTCAACATTAGTGCTACCTTGAAATTTTGAGCAATCAACAAACTAATTTGATGTTAATAAAATAACAGAATTTTAATCATTATTGATGCATTTTCATGTAAAAACATAAATATGTTGCCTTAATAATATCAATGAAAAACTGAAGCAGATTTTAAATCAATTTAGGTAGTATCTGTGCTTTTTAAGATTGACTACTTGATACACTGTGTACATATAAGTGAAGAAGAATTAGAATCATGATTCGGTATAATGGCAGTCATTACTTGTCTCAGTTGGAATGTAGAATCTTTGCTATACCATGCAGTCAACAGTACGCTGTGCATTTCAGCAAGAACGATTCGTAAGTGCATTATAAAATCGTTTAAAAACAAATTCAAAGAGCAATGAACTAAAAATGCAATGATGTTACCGCTAACTGTATCCGTCTATATCCTGTGTGCTTATTTAACATCGACTACTGTGTTTGCGTCTATGCATATATTCAAGTACATGACTTTTACAATCACTGTTAGCATAGTGTGCACGTGTGCAATAAGTATCTTCATCAATATAACTATCATGAAATTATGCTTTGACAGGAACATTCTTCTGTGCAAATATAATTGTATTCATTGTGAATACAGTAACAAGACGCGGTGTAAATAAATTGGCTTTCGACACTTCCGTGGTGCCTTATACCTATTTTTTATTTGAACACACTGTTGAATTATTTATAATTCATTTAGTATCTCCATTACATTGAGAAAAATGAAAACTCGGAGAATGTGGTTCCGTGTAAGAACACTTCTACTACATGGTTGATACAATTCCGTTTCAATATAGTATGCATTATGATCCTAGGAGTTTTCTCACGCTACGGACTCGCGCATATTTTGAGATCTGCTATCATTTCAATAATATTTCGGGGCAAAAGCACACTGTAAATAACACCATTATTTCTCATTGTGTTTTGTTGTTAATTTAAATCGAATAAATTAGTTAATTTTCCATGGAGGTGATTAAACAAAATTCGGATATTTTCATAACTTTGTCACTTCATTTTATGAGAACGAGTGAACATTTAGTCCAAAAACTTCACTAAGATAATAAAATAGGTGTAGAGATAATATTACAATAAAAGAAAGAACAAACAATCCATTCCTTATGTTAGAAGAAATAAATGGATGTTTCAAATGAAGAAACAGCAACAAATTTAAAATTGACGTGTAAGGGTTTGCCACATGATTTTGTCCACGAAGCTTTTAAGTTATTGTTACAGTGGATAACATATGTACATTTACTGTCATTTGAATGTTCGAAAATATCATCTTATTGTGCCTACCGATTTCACAGTTTGTTCCCGAGTATCCCATCTTACAATGGCACGTGTACGAAATAATGTCATGAATGCACGTGGCGCCGTTCTGACAGGGATTGGACTTGCAGTGGCGCCACGCTATTGTATCTGAACCTAAAATAAAGACATTTCAACAGCGTATATTATCGTTTTTTCGGTGAATTTAATTCCCTCTAGTGTGTTTTAAAATGCTGATTAATAACGAAAGAAAGTTACGTATAGAGAGAATTTCAATATATCAAGGACTATAAGTATCTTCCATGGCCAAGAGTGTAAGATAGGTTCATCCCGGCCCGAGTGCCGGGTTTTTTGCGGAAACGAGGTTTACCTATCTTACACGAGTGGCTATGGTAGATGCTTTTTCTCCCAAATCAGTTGAACAAAATTAAGCAAAAATGCATTTGAAAAAATGCCAATGGATATGGGATAATTCGTGGTTGCCATGAATATGTCATGGGTATGCGCGCAGTGATTCAGATTATATTATCGGTCTTAAAATAGTTAAGCATAATTTCTTGAAAGGTGCGTGAAAACGTTTTTATGGTGACATTTGAAGCGAGAAATAATAAATACGCATTCTAAATGTTGCAACAAGACAAGGTTTCTATGATGCTATTTCCTACCTGCACATGTTTGTCCAGACCATCCAATGCCGCATTTACACACATGGCCGCCCGGTGTGCCAATACAAGTACCGCCGTGCGAGCAAGAGTTCGAGTGACAATCACTGTCGACTGGATAAGACGTTTGGTTATTTTGATCACGACGTTACCCATACAAACATCGAGAGGTGTTTTTATTAAACTTATACAAACGATGCATGTTTTGATGTCAGATAGTTATTCAATATCATAAATAAAATATTACTTTAATAATAAATATAAAACAAAATAATAAGTCGGTAAACAGAGAGTTTTGGCAAGTCGGCATATAACCTTTTGCCAACAAATAAATATGTACAATTTCTATGGTAATAATACGATTCTGTCTGAGAAAATTTAAGACCTAAGAACCACACTTAGCTGAAAGAGCTGAAATCATTGGATCAGGATACATGTGTGTGTGAAGTTGCATGAACATGGACTGCGTATTTAAACATTTAACTGATAATCATACCCAGTTGGCATTCCTGGCCCGTGTATCCTGCTGCACATGCGCACGTGTAACTATGAAAACCATCAATACATGTGGCACCATTCAAGCAGGGGCTGGATAGGCACTCGTTTATATCTGCTAAAATACATACCCGGCAAAATAGTCATAAGAGATGGCATGTAACTTCAAAAACCTTAAAACATGTGTATACTATAAAGGCCGCTTCTGTTTATTATTCTATCATACAAAGAGACACTTTTCGCTAATTACTTTGCTTTACAATGATTTACTATAAATATGGTTTATTCTTATTCCACTTAAAAACATAACGGTAAGAATGAAAAGTCATAAAACAACCCTCTCTTTAAAGATTAATTTAAGTTCATATAAATCGAAAATGTGACGAGAATTAAGTCATCTTCATTCCCAAAATCGTTTAAAACTTGCAAGTGATAAGTATATGTTATAAACTATCGTATTTTTGTTCAATCGCGCTGTCGCATATTATTCGCCAAGTATAGTATGTAAAAAAGGTATGAACGTGTTGTGTGATCTTGATCTTTATGGTACGGGCCTGGGTTTTGTGCGTGACATGCCACCTCATCATGGTGAACCTTCATGGCAAGTTTTTGAAAATCCTATAATGCTTGGTCAGGATACAGCCCGGACATGGATAATTTTTTCCTTTAACCTTGAACTTGATGTTTGAGGTGCAGATTGTTATTTTTGCGACACGCCGCAATAGTGAATCATGGTAATCATTTGACCCTTAACCCTGACCTCTAACTTTGATTATTGGTCTTTGCGGTACAGACACGGGCTTTGTGCGCGACAAGCTACAATGGTTAATCATAGCGAACCTTCAGGGTGTGTGTTTTGAAAATCCTTTTTTGCACGTTCAAAATACAGCCACGAAAAAGTTCAGTCCGGACGCACGCACGTATATACACGGAACCGCCATTGTGACAACAATGTTTTGCTCACCATAAGCAGGCTCGACCAAATGAATTCTGCAGTGCATATGCACACGTGCGCGTCCACGAACGCGATTCACGTGCCACCACACCAATGTTACAGAACGATGGATAGCAGTCGTTCACATATGAACAAAATATAGTTCTAGCTCTTAATTGTAAACTCTATTTCGGTTATTTTTCCTCCTTATTTTAATTTAGTATTAAAAGGTAAATATTTTGTTCATATCAAAACACATTTCTATGAGCACTGTTAGGCCAAATATAACTCGCGCCGATTGGCGCTACATGCGTTGTGGTTTGACCCATACAGCTTTTCAATTTCGCAGGGTAAATAACGATAGAGATCTCGGCGATACGTTAATCGACAGATATTTTTTAACATGTATTAACGGAAGACAACTGGTCGCCAGACCCAATATTTAGAACATGGATTAGGATAACTCGGATGATGGTTGTATAATCAATCGCAGGATACCAGTATTCCCCCTTTCAATTTGCATTCGTGTTCGTCCATTTATTGCGTTGCCTTTGTCTACACGTAATTATGGCAAGTGAATACTGATGTTAAATTTTTAATGTGAAAAAAAAGAAATATATGATGTACCCACATTTATAATATTTTAACAAGTTTGACTTATTAACTCTTAACATAAAACATAATGGTCACACCTCAAACCTTTAAGCATCGATTATATGTGGATATTGTCATTGATAACATATTAACTATACTCTATAGTCTGATTAAAATTCTTGAACAAATATGAACTTTTCGGTAAAAGTAATAGATTTTGCGAACGATCAAAGGGCGCAACTCTACAAGTTATTCCAAAAGTATGAGCCTTTCTACACATGTAGACGGTAACCTGTGTACATCTGATATTTTTTTGAGTAAGAGCCAATGTTAATGCTTTGAAAGACGAGACTAATGCTATGACAATACTATAACTTCTTTGTGGAGAATATATAATACTAATGAAACACATTGCAATGAAGCATTTATCTTCAACTACTTAATTCTGTAGATTGTACAAACATGTTTGCAACAATGTGAACGCCATAATACTAATATGAGCACCAGCAGATGAATAATTGTTTGACAATGACAATAATGTTTAACGTGTTAATTGCATTTTTAATTCGTTAAAGGTCTGTATAAGTATTTGCTTTTCTTGTATAATGGTTAACATAATGTATTTTCAATAACACAAATTCAGTTACTTGCATCCTTGTGGGTCTAAGCGAAGGTCTTATCAAAATATATACAGCATTGTTCATATATATTTTATCATGTTTTAGCGATTCAAGTTTATTTTTATTTTAAACAGTGTGTTATTTTAAGGGACTCATTCACGTTGTAACAGTTTCGTGAATTGACGGTATCAAACGTTCAGATTAAAGCTCTATTTATACTAAATACTTAAAAATGTGACAAATATAGCTCTATTTTAATAACACTATTGAGTCTATTCAATAACTGAATTGTGCTGGCACAATAAAATACAAATAATATTTTTACCTGAATTTCAATACTAAACTATAGAGCGGTTTTTGTTTAGGCATTACAAAATGAATGAACATCATACTCGTTAATATTTGTCGCACTTATGATCTCATCCTTTTGTTTAATTTTGTCATACAAGTTATGCATCTTATACTTCACTGCAGAGATTATGTTCAACTAAAGTTCAGTTATGCTATTCTGAAGTTATGTACAATGTTTTATGTCATGCTTTTCGATGAAATATGGATTTTAAACTTTGAAATAACAACTAGCAAACTAAGGATAGAACATATCAATTTTAAGAACTGCTTTAAAAATCCATTGTAGCTAATTCCCCTTGATCAAAACCAACACGTCACTTTAAAAACAGTGTTACCCAATTGCAAAATAGTGGAAATACACAACTTCCCGTTTTTTTGAAAAAAGAAAAGGTAATCATGTTTTTCAAACGCTTTCTTGAACTTTGAAGCTGATGTTTGAACGTTTGCTTTCATACAAAGCAAATGACAGTCTTAAAACAACTGCTCGAACCTAAATATGATGATATATCATCGTTCAGATATCTCTTTCAACAGTTTGTCGTTGTAATACGTAAAACGAACTTCCCGGAAAATTCACACAAAAACTAACTGATGAACTGATGATTTCGTTACCTCACCCTCTCTTCAAAATTTGTCAACAAACTAGCGTTGTCTTCACTCATTACCTGGAAAACGACCTGCTTCAAGCGAATCATACTGGTCTCTGACAGTGAGGGATAACTAAATCTCTATGTATCACGAAACAAACTATAAATCTAAAAAAATATGTTTTTCATCCATTAATTATCCGCAATTGTTTAGCTTAGACGTTCGACCTTTTAAATGTTCACTCAATAATTGGTGGCGAAGTAATTTGGTCATGTATTCATGAACTTTTCAATTTAAGTGTTTTCGTTTACTTTTTGAATATAGAAGCTTTTATAAAAGTTTACTGATAAATATTCATAAAATGTTTGAACTAAAAACGAATAAATAATAAACTATAAAAAATAAATTCAAAGACCTTATTTTCTCCCACCTCAGATAAGTAGATCCATTAATTTAACGATGCTAGAAATTCTTATCTTGCCCACGGGCGAAGATAAAATGCCCGTATGGAACTTTTTTTAATAGTCACCACATTGTAATTACCTCCCTTGTTGAAGACTGTCGTCTGTAGCGCATCATGGAAATCTTGTCTGGTGGCAATATTTAGAACGCGAGTTAATTATTTCTCGCTTCAAATGTCACCAGAAAACAGTTTTTACGCACCTTTCAGGAAATAATGCTTCACTCTTCTTAGAACTATTTAAAGACCGATCAGACCATTTACATACTCTGAATCACTGCGCGAATATTCATGACAACCACGAATTAGTGCATATCCGTGCGCAATTATTTTCACTAAGCACAAAAGAGTTCCGGCAAAAAAATACATTTTTACTTAATTTTGTTTAACTGAGGTGGGAGAAAACGCATCTACCATAGCCGCTCGTGTAACATAGGTTCATCCCGACCCTCGCGCAGGGTGTTTTGCGGAAACTCGGTAAACCTCGTTTCCGCAAAACACCCTACGCTCGGGTCGGAATGAACCTATCGTACACTCTCGGCCATGGAAGATACTTATATTCTTCCACCTCAGATAAATAGATCCAAAAATATAACCATGCTATAATTTTTTATCTTGCCCACAGGCAAAGATAAAATAAATAACTGTATGGAACTCCTTCTTAATGGTCATTACAACAAAACACCCTACTTTTGGGTCGGGAGGAACCTATCTTACACTCTCAGCCATGGAAGATACTTATAATCCACGAACTGGAAACAGAAAATTGACAGCTACGTCATCTGCTATAATTTTGCGTGAAGGGGATTAAACGGGTAAGATGATAAAACTCCGAAAAATTGCATTAAAAAACACAGAAATTTTGTTGATTTGCATATGTGAAAATAAATATCTTTGATGTTCTAAAAAATAATCCATTTTATTTGTTCCGAGCGAAACAACTGTAACGAGTAAGGTTGATCAAGCTTCAATGTTTACATTCATGAGGTGATTTTGGCGCCATTTTATAAAATAAATGATATTTACACTCTAAAAAGTTACGTTCTTGCACAATGAACTGTGGAATTCTGGTATTTACATGAATTTTGAAACCAGAACTTGAGGGGTTAAGACTCAAACAGTCTAAAACTATATTTAAGGAAACTAAATGCGTTTCAGACAGCAATCGGCAATTGTTATCAGTGTACGATAACCATTAGCGTGGGTTTTGATCATGTGATCGCGCTCCGCAATTGCAGAAGTCCTGCACGGAGGAAAAAGATAAGCACCCTCCGCCACCCCTACACCTCCTAGTTTCTTAATTTAATTAACGATTTTATATAGTACTGTTATCGTTGTTCAAATTTGAAAGTTATTATTTCATTCCTGCTACATTTCATATGTTCATTTGCGGGGAGATTGTATATTAGAATATTATGTTCAGTTGATATTATCATGTTTTTTTTATATAACATCATTTTATAAAATAAATGACATTTACACTCTAAAGTGTTATGTTTTTACACTATGAACTCTGGAACCCTGGTATTTATCTAAAGTATATGAAACTAGGACTTGAGGGGTTAAGAAAGCAGGCTCAAATAGTAAAATGTAAATAGTAAAAGATTCCTCAAACTTAAAATTTCTGGCCTATATCAAATATCATTTTTTCCCTCCTGTGTTTGCAAAATTTACGATTGGGAGAGATTTGGCTAATCCAAGAAGTACGTGAGCGTGTATAGGTAAATTTGAAAATTAGTTATATTTTGTTTTTAGATCTGTCAGTATATAAACGTACATCCGTCACGAGACAAACTGTTTCATAATTGATCTTATATGCCAGTTTTTGATCCAAAGATTCCAATTTAAGTTTGGGTTTTACAAATATAACTAACGTTTTTATTCATATGCGCTTTAGCGCAAGCATAACATTGCAACCACGTGGTTATGGTGCACCACTAGTGAATACATTTCAACTGGTAGAAAACGACCTTTGAGGGACTGACTCTGATAAAGTCCGTATAGAGCTTGTTCGCTAGGAATAATTTCAAGCTCTGTGTATGTCACTAAGTCATGATATTGAAATGGAAATGAAAAACACATTTCAGATGAAAAAAAAAAAGTTCAAAAATCACTCAGCCATATTGTTATAAAACTAATTTAGCAACTAAAATATTCGTTTGACATTTCTAACGACAGGTCATGACTATTATACAGTATATATATTAAATGGTGTATTTGCGCCTGTTCTTATATTTGCTTTTTCTTTTACCGCCATGCGACTTTATGAATAGTTTTAAATTTATTTAAATTTATCCTGGACGATCTATGTCGGAAGGTTGTCTTTGTATGACTGTATCGTATATTTGAACAGTTGGCACTTCGCTCGGCTGGAATAGTTCGTTGGTAGATGCTTGCTTTAGTAAGGCTTACATATTTTGTATTTTTCTGTTGTGTGAGTTTTTCATTCCGTGTGGACACTAGGGGTGCGTTTCAGACACGATCGTTAAGGCGATCGTTAGCTGATTTTGGTAGTACGACCAACATTACTGATCGGCACCGTTTCAGAGACGCAGCGTGCACCTGCTTTATCGTTAATTTTGCTCGTAAACCTATGACCGGTAAGAGGCAGTCGTTAACTTAACGATCAAGATGGCGGATGAAGATTTTCTCCATATCAAAGTATACTTTTACTTTTTATCAACATTTGAGAGTTTGGTATTGCGTGTAGCATGTTCGCTGGTGTGGAATTTTTTCCAACTATGTCTAAAAATAGCTAAAAACAGTACAAAAATGTTCTATTTCCGCCGTTCTGTCAAAAAAGAATTTTAGCTGTAGAAGATGTAAGCTTTTTGTTATATTTAGTAAATATGCTGATATTGTGTACATCTAAAACATGGAATATAATGTAGAATTTGATTTGGTTTCATTGCTGTTTAATATGTCATGTAAAACATTTTCTTGAAATTTTTCTATTTCGGATGGTTTTTAATTCGGATAAATAAATGCCTGACATATTTCGTTGTAATATTACCGGTCTTTGTGGCATGTAGTCAGTGAATTATTAAACAGTGTTACCATTTTATCATGTCATGATATAACATAATTATTTTTCTTATTTTTACACATCTAAAACTGATGCTAAATATGTAAATATAGATACCGTACAGTAATGTTAACAACACTGTCACAACAAATAAGTTGATAATTGGCTACTTTAATACCATATGGACACTATCAGATGACAATGTAACAATTTTAGTTCACCATTACTTGTAATTAACTTGTTTTAGTGAGGTATCATATGGTTTATATAGAGGTTTGTAGTATATGTACATGTGAGTTTTTAACTGACAAAGGTTAAATCTTGTCTTTTTCAGTCATACCATTTAGATAGATTTATTCGTGCATATATATGTCATAGTAACAAACCAAATATCTCATAAAGTTATAACACAGACTGATTAACAAAGTATTAGTGATGATATCTATACTAAAGCACAACATTATTAGAATGCTTTGGATACACACGTGCGTTAACAAAGATTTAATTCAATGTGACAAATATATAACACAGGATAACCCATTAAAGTTATTCAACTTATTTCCAATGGGATCCTTATGACAAATATAATTATTTGCCAAGATCTCAGTTGTAAGCTGTTTAAATTAGGTTTTCTTATACAAAAATAACATGCATGTACTCTTGACTAGTTAAAGAATGATTAAATGTTTGATATCGAACTTTTACAGTTATAATGCAACCGACTGTTAAAACCATATGACACTTTAGCATAATATGACAAACATCTTTGGACTGATATGCAAGATTAAATGAATAACAATTAATAAAATAGGAAATCTTCCATTTCTGCACATTTCATACCAACAATGAGATGTGATTTCACTTCTTTTTTAAAAGTATTCTTATTTTTCAATTCTTTTAACTTTATTGGAAGACTGTTCCAGTCCTGGATTGCTTGATAAAAGAAAGTATTTAATATAAAACTGTCAGCCTGTGGCACTTTAAAATTTCCAGCACTATGTCTACTGTTGTAAGAATGTGTGGATGAGACTAAAGTAAAATGTTCATGTTAGTATGATGGGCATTTGCTATTAAAGATTTTATGTACATGGTTTAGTCGTAGTTGCTTTATCCTATTTTCTATATTAAGCCATCCAATATCACTGAAAGCCGAGACTTTCAGGAAAGTTCTACAATCATAGCCATAAATAAATCTGACAACTTTGTTCTGAGTGACCTGTAATCTGTTCTTGAATTGTTTAGATATACCACTGTACCAAGATGTCGATGCATAGACAAAATGGCATTGTATTAAGGAGTTACATACCAATCTTCTTAGATTCATATCTAAAAAACGATTTTGTTTATATAAATTTTTTAGCCTAGAATTAACTTTACTGACAATATTGTTAACAATAGATGCAGCACTGAGATCATTGTCCAGTATACTTCCAAGATATTTAACAGATTGTTTAGGATTTATGATATGGCCATTGCAGTTTACATTAAAGCTATCAACTTTTGTTAGTTTTCTTTTAGACCCAAATAAAATACATTCTGTTTTTCCAAGATGCAAAGACAGTTTGTTGTCAACTAACCACTTACTACAGTTTTCAAGTTCCTTGCCGAGTACATTACTAATAACAGACGGATCTTTGTGTGAGAAAAGGATAGCACTATCATCTGCATATAATATTAATTTACATTTTTCACTTATGCTTATACTCATATCATTGACATAGCATAAAAACAGCAACGGTCCAAGTATGCTTCCTTGAGGAACGCCACAAGAGATGTTCATGAATTCAGACGTTGTATTATTTACATTGACAACTTGTTTACGTCCAGATAAATATGATTGAAACCACTCAATTGAATCCACACCAATTTCTTTTTTTAATTTCTGACAGAATTTTGTGATCTACGGTATCATTTGATGCCAAGTGTACAATTAAAACTGAAATGAAAATTGACAACAGAAGTGTCATGGTCTTGTTGGAAAATGTTGTGCTCTTCATTGACCTCTGTTTAATAATGGTATGGAAATATGAATTAATTTCTAATGTTGGTTTTATAAATAATAATAGAGGTATATTCAACATATGAACACATTGAACACATTGGCATAAGGACTAATGCAGAAACTAAACTGCAAAACCATATTATGTACATGCAGTTAATGCACAGGCTATGTAAAGATGCTTAATGATATTCTATGTTTTCATTTTATTTTTTTGCTTGTTAAATAATTGTTTTAGTTAATTATTTCAGGCTGGTGACAGAAAACTATCAGGAATGCTTCAAGCTGGCAATGGAGTGAAATGTAAAAGTAGGTAGGAAATGATAAAATGCAGTAGGATATAAACCAATTTTATGAATAATACAATAAGATGAATTTTATATTGATACAATGTTGGGCATCTTACTTTGATCAGTTAACTGGTATAACATAATTGTTATTTAACTTATATGAACATTAAACAAGAAATAAAATGTGACCAGAATGGTGTTTTTCATGTTTTCTTAAATACCCTACTTATTTCTCTTAAATACCCTACTAATTAATTATTTTTTTTAAAAACCCATAAAATATGCAAACTATTTCAGTTGAAAAATGGGAATGTAAATTATGTGTTACTTGAAGTTTAATCATTAAAAGGCGTTTTCATAAATGTATTATATTGTGCTGTATTAAACAATATTTTTTAACTTTTTGTCTTTTTCAGGACACTGAGACATCACAAGGTTCCAAACATCTAGAATATGCTCACAGCAGTCTTCAAGATACTCACCTTAAAGGTTCCAGTGTGTTTTAGGAGACTTTGTCAGAACAGTACTTTATACCTACATACACTGGAGATACCAGACCCAGCAGATAACTACAAATATATTGACACAGAACATGAAATTCATTGCATATCCCAACACAACATAAGCCTTTAACCTGTTAAATAGGCAGTGAGGCATTTGTGTGTAACCTTCATTATTTGAAATGAAATTTCTTATATATTTTTTTTAAGTTTGACTTTGCATTTAAAAGCCATTAGCATTAGATTTTCCAAAAATATATATATTTTTATACAGTTTCAACTGTGATGTATATCCAGTTGTACATGTTTCCTCTAAGGATTAAAACACTTGAATTATATAGGAAAATTTAAATGATACATTTATTCAAACTTATGATAATATATAAAACACACACTACCATCGTTGATCATGTATACCTTCATACTTTATCTTTTTATAGAAATTATGTGAATCTTTTGATTTTTCTGAGTACATTTATTTTTACTTTGACTGGCTCATGTTTAAACACATAATGCTACATAAAGTGTATACTCCAGTGTATATCATAATATGATTGAAATAGATAATAGATAATATTTGCATGAAACTCTGAACACTTAACCACTATGACAATCTGCACCAGTTAAGGTACATTTTAGTGAATAATGTGTTTTGATGAGACGAGCTTGTAAAATAGCTGTATTTCTTTTAGTCATTTTGTGTATTTGAAGCATGTCTGCAAATGTAGATTTTATCATGTATTTTGAATGGATCTGAAATACTGTTTATTTCACTGTTATAACAACGATTGACACAATAAAGATGGATTTATGAATTGTCTTCATACAAAAAATCCAACCAGTCAAAAATCCAACCAGTTCGAACTGTTTCCCAATACAATAACTCTCAGTCACAGTTTTGGTGCATAAACGTATGAACTTTACTCGTTATATGAACTAAGGCCGGTTTTTGATGATTGGAATCAGTCATCATCATCATCATCTTCATCCACCATACCCAGCACAACCACCACCAACTTCACCACCTTCATCATCATCAATCATCAGCAACATCTACGCATCATCATATTGTCATCGTCACATCATAATTAGTATCATTGCCGTCGTCGCATCATCATTATTATTATCATCATCTTAGTCGTCGTCGTCGCATTATCATTATAATAATCACAATATTCGTCTTCGTCGTCGCCGCATTATCACTATCGTCGTCATCGCATCATCATTATAGTGTCGTTGTCACATTATTTTTATTAAATCATCATTGCCATTGTCGTCGCATCATCGTGACTATCATCATCAGCACCATGCTGCACGTTTGCATTTACTTAACAGAACATTCATAATACGCATACTATAATATTTCACTTATCAAAGACTAATTTAAAGTAAAATCACCAGCCTGAAAAAAACAACGTATTTTGTTGTTGTCCAATTTTAATTATAATTACACACATTTTATGGGAGCGTCGGAACCCGCCACTGCCTCCATCACAAAAAATCCCGGATGATGATGTACTTGAGATACAATTGTAACATAAATAGCAGATGGTTAATCAGAATGGAGACCACGAGTTTGTATCATTTGTGTCAATCATTATAAAAAGGAGAGTTACATTAATTGATTCCCTTCAAGAGATTATCAGTTTAATTATTATTATTATTATTATTATTATTATTATTATTATTATTATTATTACATGTATTATAATTATCATTAATGAAAAAGACAGGTGCGCTCATCAGGTTAATATGACGTAACGTCATTTCACTTCAGACTGGGTCACTAGCTTTAACGCTGTGCTTTATCGTTATTTTTTACGTACGACCGGAGAGTTTACGAGACGTTTCTGAAACGCTTTTATGATAATCGTTAAGTTGGTCGTTATTATGATCGTAAATTAACGATAATGGCAGATCGTAAATTGTATCTGAAACGCACCCCAGGTTTTCCTTTGTAGATTGTAAAGGTTACTTACTTTGGCCACAATCATCCCCTTCGTATCCTGCTCTGCAAATGCAGTTTGTGAGGTTGCCAGAAAGTAGACAGTAACCGTCGTTCCTGCAAAGGTGTTGCGCAGCTGTACACCGACCTAAAGTAAGGGAAAAGCGTAAAACCAAAACCAATTATAGACATAGGAATATATTGGGGCTAAATGATACGTCCCTTAGGAGTCATTATTATGATCAAATATATATATATTGTATGTCAATAGTCAACCTAAATTTCTTCTTATATAACATTACATATGGTTTAAAAGTGGCACTATAGTATTTAAAATGTTTACTTTTTGAAACGTACCTTTTTCACAGTTGTACCCAGTATTACCCGACTGGCATATACACTTGTCAGTGTGTCTGTCAACCATAAAACACAGACCGTTGTTTTGGCAATGTCCATGAACGACGTCGCCAGACCTCCCACAGGGATCTAAACTCAATAAAAAATAACTGTTTTCTAGTTTTTCATTGTTTTTTCACAACCATGTATTCAACGTTAACTCTGTTTTGGAGCATAGGTTTTTAAAGGCATATTCAGGCTCTTAATTAATACAGTACTAATAACGAATTTCCTGTGTTTGTATTACACACAGCATGTACATATATAGCATTAGTATACTTCTACGTTTTCGAAGGAGAAAAGTTGACGATAAACATTAAAATGGATCATGGTATAACGAAACGAAAGTGTAACATAAGAGAAAGTTAACATATTATACAAATACAATGAATACTATTTTGGTCGGAACACAAAAAAACAAACATGATGTTTACTTAAAAATGATGTACTTTAGTGAGTCATGTCAGGATTTACATCGTACCTTTTCCGGCTTCAAACACCCTCATGGCGAAACATCGCTTGTCACTCGTTACACTATTGAAAGATATATGATTGTTTATGATACTTAATATGTACCATAAACATAAGCTCATGGCAAAACATCGCCGGTCTCTCTTTGTACTGTTAAATATTCACGTATATAAAATACTTTTTAATATAACTAGTAAATATTAATAAATGATTTTATTATAATGTTTAGTGTTTCATATATACCTACATGTATATGGCAAAATCTTCTCAATATTTTGCTTCTCTTAAGGATTAAGTAAATTGCTATAACTGCGCTTGCGCATATAACCACGTCTACTGTTTGCACATGCAAAGGCGCAATTTCAGTGTCGACGCCGATTTAATGACGTCACAATATATTGAATTGATTGACAAGTGTACGGCTTATTTTTAAAGCTGATGCAATTTGGGAGGGGTATAAGACTAAGTCGGTTAGATTCTATTAGGTACTTTCTTCTGAATAAGAAACCACGGTCGCTTCGCTGCGCTTCGATTCCTTAATTAGGTTACTTATTCACCAAGAATGACTTAATAAACTCTAACCAAAACATAGTGATAAGATATAGCCAGTGAAAACACATGAAATACTTACTTGCGTGTTGCAAGGAAGCACATCGTTGTGTCCTCGGCGTGTGTTGGTTCATAAGCGATTTCAGTTAAGCAGACGCTTGTTCCGTCATGTGAGTGAGTCTCGAACACAGTCACATCATTAGTGGCGGATGTTACCTGCGCACTGGATGTTCAAAAATGGTGTATACACGTTTTAGGTCAAACTACAATGTAAACCTAGCAGCGAAAAACATTCTTTATGTTGTTAAATAAAATGCTTTATGTGACTTCTTTGACTTAGTTTTTAATTCATTATTTGAAATTACAATGAACAATTATACAGCCGTAACTTACACATTCAACATTCGTATGAAGTAGAAAATACATTCCATATTTAAATACAAAAATGGAAAACTTAGGTTGCAGACAGTTTTGAATTATTTTGATATTAACTAACCATCCACTCCCATTTGAGGAAGTATACAGAAACATTCTGCACGGTTCATTGGTATAACATATTAATTGGGTGTCTGGTAATAGTGTCGGTGAAATGAACGAATTGGGCTGAAAGAAACAACCAAACATAAAAATTATATATATATATATATATATATATATATATATATATATATATATATATATATATATATATATAGTATAACTTATATATATATAAGATAGACCTGACTCAAGACTGAAACGTAGTGTACTGGCAGTTTCTTTATTGAAAACGAAAATATTACATGTGTTTAAATTATGGTAGTCAAAAGTAAATTGTGTTAACGTAAGTACTTACAAGTAATGACGATCCTGTTATGACAGAGATGAATAGTGTGATTTAATAGAAATATAATCTTTATTCGGAGTAACAATATCATACAAAGTACATTTTTATATGAGATCAATATGACCTTCCAGATTCTTCAGAAGGTCATGTCCTACATATACAAGAAATTATTATAAAACAACACAGATATACTTACATTAACGTTATTTTCAGTTAAAACAATTTTTTTTAGTGTATTCAAACATACAGTGCGATACATTTTAGTCAAATGAATTACAATTGTATCGTCTATGACTGTATTCAAATAACATAAAGGTAGTAAATGGCAATACAGAACAAAGGAATTTAAAAGCAAATAAAAATAATACCTTTCTGTTTCACAAACTCTATTTCAATACACGTTTCACTTGTTTTGTTATAGTTTAACCTGTAAAGATAACAATTTAATTACAATGAAAAACCACTGAAATATGTTCGAGTATGAAAAAAGCATTAAATTATTTTAATTATTAGCGAAACCTGTTTTATTTTCTGCGTGTTCAGTACTTTAATGGTTCAACATATACGATACTAAATGTCATACTTTGAGGTAATAGTAATATGAATTATGTTTAATACGTTTTAATTATTACTTTATTTTTAAGGTTACCTGTCTCCAATTACAAAGCAAACGTATTGTCCGGATTTTTCAGAAACTGTTCCTTCAATATGCACAGTACTTGTAAATAGTTTAGAAACGCCTGTAACTACGTTCTGCTCTTCAACTGGACCAGCAAACGTTTCCGAAAGTCTATCACTAGTCTGAATACCCAACGCCGGTTTGAAGCTGTATGCAATCGTTTTTTATGTTAAAGGTTGCATATTTTATACCAACGTTGCCATTGACCCGCCAACAAAACATGTATTAGTATATAACTCCTAAAAGCCAACCACTTTGCTATTTGGAATTATAGACGTCGTTTAATGGTCGTTTAGAATTGGAGAAATACAATGTATCTCTACAATCCACAATGAATTCATATTATACCATTGATGCAATATATAGTAGAGGTTAATTTTATAAGATTTCTTTGGATTTGTATCAAATTGTAAACATACCCGTTTTCCGATGCCATGTACAAAAGAACAGTGCAGTTTTTGAGGTGATCCTCATCATCAATGGCACACATATATTTGCTTCCTGAATTAAAAGTTGGCTGAACAAATACAACCCCAGTCTGTAATTGAACGATTAATTTCACAGTAAAATCTAGAGACTACACGAGTGCATTTAAAGTCAATTTGTGTGCGCATTGCAAAAACTTGAAATTTGAGAAATGATCTCGTATTTAATTTGTCAGATCTAGTACGTACCACCGTTGCGGAAATATCACCAATAGCTAAAAATCAGAAATGTAGTTTGAGCTATTAACATTTATATATAACCAACGAGCACTGAGACAATAGAAACTTTTTTTAAAAGTTTTTTAAACAAATGCTACAGTTTTTATATCAGCCAGGCAACCGTGTGATTACGTGAAATAACAAAATAACATCGAAATCTTCATAAAAGCTATCAGTACATTTCTATCTTGGCCAAACAACCATGCATAAGTAAGAAACATTAAATTGTAGTTTAATATGTATTTTTATAACAAGGACAGCGTTCTGTTATATTTTCATATTGGATACCTGTCTCGCACTGCCCTCCAGTATACCCGATCCCACAACTGCAATTACCGGCGATACAGACACCATGATTCTGGCATCCACCTGTAACATACATATGTATCACCATCTTAAACAAGAAAAGTCATAAGTAAAAATTCCAAATCCAAATACTAATCTTCTGTCAAGTATGTGATGATATCTGATACAAATATCGTTTACAAATGGTAATATGTCTACATACAATTCACAATTATGATTTCAAAACAGCTTTTATAAAGATATTTAACAGTCACAGTATTTAAGACCGTTTTACTAATTTACTTAATACAGTTGTGAACTATTAGAACATTTCAACAACGTGTTCATAGTCTTTAAGTCATTTTTTTAAAAAAAATATGCAATATTTAATTTTCACATCCACTCCCATACAAAAGCATAATAGGAAACGCTACCTATTTAACAATGTACATATTTTTTTAATTTTGAACAAAAACACATAAAAACCAATGTTAGAACGGTTGACGTTTTGTGAAAAGATAAATTACTGTGACATTTAAGTGGTCATTATTGCACAATTATTTTGTTTTATCGCGATCCGATGTCGACAATATCTTTTTTTGTAATACAATAAATCAATTTATATAATCTTTTTTTTTTCAAATGTTAACCATATTATCATTTCATTTGTTATTATCTACAAACCACTGAATTTTTAGGTGACTAAGGTGGATGATTTTTAAACATATCTCGAGGTTTAAAATGAAACAGAAGTGATCTATTGAGGTAACATTGAATTAAATTGTTGAATTATTGAAGAAAATGTAAAAATTACTGAGCAGAGACCTTTTATGTACATCACAATTGCATTAAAGAAAAACACATATAATGATAATGTTTAGTAAAAAGGGAACAACTTTCTTATTTTTAAAATCAAGCTTTATGCGTACCTCTTGTGCAAGCTAAGTTGTTCTGACCCGTATGAACATCCACTGAAGTAAACGTCAAAAATATAAATACGAAACATGTTAGAATCTCTGTTTTAGGGAAAATATTTTAGATTTTAGAGTATAAAGGTGCTTTGACATATATATTAAGTTAATATTTCGGTGTTGGCAGCAAAAACAATATATTGACATTATGTCAACTTACAATCACCTTATTTTGATCGTAAGTATAGTACTTGAATCTCGTTTTTCAAAACTTCTCTTTCTTTACGTGTGTACGTACGAGTTTCGCAGGTCTGGCCCGTGTACCCAGGGAAGCACTGACAGGTGTGGCTAAGGACACCATCAACACAGACACCGTGACCACTACAACCCACTCCAACACAGTTGTCTCTTTCTGAAATAAGAGCAGACCATTTTTTTGAAATACTTAATTCAGTTACGCTGATTTACTTATTTAATTCCGTATTGGCAGCAGGGTGCTGAGTAAGAACATTTACGTTAAGGAAGGAACCCAAAGTGTGAGTTGATAAGCTCAAGCTGGCTTCCCTATTCACCAAAAGATTCCATTATGCGTTCATTATTGGTTGTGAACATTCATTTCTACTTGTAAGTATGGTTACTTTGAGCTCTTACGAAACCATGTCGCATGTTTAAATATGACCCAAAATATAACCAATGCTGATATAGGTATAGGCTGGCATAAATTGCTACAGTGACCTTACATTGTTTGCTTTCATTACGCTGTATTCATTTCTCTCATCTGAGCCTCTTAAACAGTTTGGCTGCGGAAGTTTTGCAAACCATCAAAAACACGATACACAAAACACTTTAATTTTGCAGCAGTTACAAAACGCTTTCAAATTCCCTGACTTGAACCAACAACAAAAAAATCGTCAATTAATAAAGAGTGATTAGCTCCACCACATAGTGTGTCTTTTGATATTATTCTTTGACGTATACTACCTTTAATGTGTAACGCTAAAATTGATTAAGGCGGTTTTAATATATAGAAATGGACGCCTAATAGCAATATTAAACGAATGCCATTTTTCTCAATCAGGTTTGATAGTGGTTTGCAAAGCATCATCTGGTGTGAGAGAATGACGAATACATGTTATAGTTTATATTGCTTAGCAAATACACATTTCAACAAACTTTGCTCGCAATTCATTCCAGTGAAGTCATTAGGCAAAACATGGTCATCTGTACAGTAGCAGTAGTAAGGTCTTGGCGAGGTGTAACAGTCGCCATGCAGACAAGGATTGGGTTGGCAACGGTCTAAGGCTGTAAACACAAAAAAGTATATAGTCATACAAATATAGATTCTTCAAATTATAAATATCTATTCAATATTCCGTGCGTGAAATGCTGCTGTCAGAGTGACCAATTGGTAGGTTATGCTTACGTGGAGCGTTTGTTAAAGCAACTGTGCACCAGATGATCAATTTGCAAGAAAAAAAACTGACATAAACTTGCTGTTATTGTGTACAATGCATTGAAACTTACTAACTAAAGTACCACATAGTTTACAATTTATTTAAGTTTAGCAGTGTTTTCGTATTTTTCCATTTAAAAAGATTACTGGGAATGTCTACCTATTAGAATTTATTCCTTATGCGTGACTGGCTAGTCGATGTTATCACGTGATATTTAGGTATATAGCTTAAATATACCATTCGTTTGGAGTAAGCCTTCGTAGCACATTGGATACAACACTGGACTGCAATTTTGGCGACACGGGTTCAAACCCGGTCTCCGACACATTTTTATTTTTACATTTTGGTACTTTTTTACAATTATGCTCTCAAAGCGAAACACATTCTATTAAATAATTGTCCTGAAATTCGTTACAGAAAAAAACATTTTTGGTGCCAATCTGGTGAATAGTCCCTTTAACTTCGCATATATACTTGCAAAATATGTTCAAAAGACAATTTTCTTTATGAATACAGTTCAGACAAAGAAATATGTTTGAATAAATCCATCATTCTTTTAAATGTTTTAAATTCAACATCGTATACATTTATGTAAGTAATTTTCAAAAATTGCTTATAAATACAATGAATCCAATTTGAAACAAAGCTGAAAACGCATTCCCCTACATATCATAAAGTCCCACCAACACTAGCGAAAACACGAACATCATGCAAAATATGCTATCACGTTCTAACCGTCGGGGCAGTAATAAAAAGGTAACGGTAGTACATGATAACTGTCCAAACAATTTGTAGAAAAATCAACGTTACAATGATTAATATATAACGAACAATATATTATATCAAAGAATAAAATTTACTTGTAGTCCATTGGCTACAATATCATTACTACTGAACAAAAATGATGGTTTTTAGATGGTACAAAACATGGATATTTGCACTCAATTGATTTAAATGATAAAAACAACCAAACAAACATAATAAAGTTATGCTCTGTTTAAAGATAAAAACATATTAACTATTCTGGCAGTATATTTACTTGGGGAATCCATGGCCATGTATCTATTAATTGAAATCCCTATTTATATTTGCTATTTTTTAATCAGTACACACAATTTATGTTGGTTTTTGTTTGCTTTGATCATTTGAGTCAAATCATTTGATTTCTAACAACATGGTTTAAAATACCATATACATGAATGTAAAATTTACAAAAGAAAATTAAACCTTTAGCACATATTGGTCCAGAATATCCGTCCAAACACTCACAGTCGAACAACCCTGAAGAATCGTTGCGAACTCGACATAATCCTGAGTTGTGACACGGTGTTGAGTAGCAAGGATCTGTAATAAAAGATTAGTGAAGTTAAAAAACAGCAACATTTTTTCATTTTTTTTCATAAAACTTTTTATTTATGAACGTCTGCTACCCCCTGTCAGTCAACGGCTTCCATTGCCTCTCATCGCCCCAAATACCTTCCACACATATTGTTTATTATTAAAACTGATTTGATCGTAAAAATGTATTACAATGGCTGATATATATATTTTTCAAAAAGACGACGTTTGTTTTTATATTGATCAACGTTTTATTTACTGTTCTTATTGGTTGAATTGCCAACATATTCATATTAAAGCTGCCTTGACAAGCGGCCAATTGTGTAAAACTGAAATAAGTTATCTTTGGGCCAGTATTTATACTGAAATGTGTTTTTGTTAAATAGTGATTCTTGAATAACCAATTAATTAATATGTTTTCGGATAAATTTGACCAAACCATATTGATTTTATACAAATAGCTGCACGCGCTTTTATCGAATTTCATAGGGCTGTATGAAGAAACAGGTAATTTTCATACAAAAATAATCAAGTAAAAGATCGGAGAGGTGAATCTTATTTTATGTGTTGACGTTTGCCATTATGTGTTACCTACTTTGTTGATCGTATCAAGAACTGGTGTAAGGTATTTACAATGCCCTATCCTAGATATTCAAATTATGTTACACACTGTAAGAATCAATAGATGACTCCGTATGGAACTCTATCAAAAATCATTGATACTCGACTATGGCTTTGGATACAGATGACGTTTTATATACTTATAATGTATTTTCTAAAACTGGCATTTTGATGTAAGTAAATCCTCGAGTTGTGTAGATGACGAAAAGTATTTGTTAGTTATTTCAATCAACATAAACGTTATTATTTGTTTATTTGGTCTATATGCAAATTAATCGTTCAATCAGCTCGGCCGAATATGATTGACAGAATAGCTGTTTGCTGTGCGATCTTCTATGACATGTATCAGATTCGTTAAAAGAATACTTCAAACCTCTGTGAAGAAGTACGAATTAAAAATAAGACGCACAATATTCTATTTTATGCAAACCTTTGAAAGAGTGTAAAAAATTATTGAATGGATACATGGGGTCGGTATGAAATGCATACAACATAGAAATAGAGTAACTCATACACCATAGGCGAATACGGGTTTTCAAGTTTGCATTGTTTAAATCAATAGATCATTATCTTTATGAGAGTAGTCAAGCGTTAATAGTAAACAAAAATAGTTTGCTCACTTTGTTTTTGATTTTTGGTTTTTCTTAAATAAAGCATAACTGATTGTTTTTTAAACTATTTGTTTTGTTTGAATAGGGAGTAAAACCTCATTTAAAATCATTAAAATTGGTTTAATAGCTAGAATTATGAAGGAAACAAAATATTTTTATGAAAACCTTTGCAATTGGGTAAAGTAAAGACATGGAAAGAACAATCAAATATAAATTTTAAGATTTTTTATTTGACAGATACTTACAAGGTGCATATCCATTGAATATACCGTAAATATACTTATGAAACAGAAACATATCATGTCACACTGATTATAATACATATCAGAAACATGTAATGTAAATAAATAGAATAAATAATATATAATATAAATAATTTGTCATAAGTTAAGCACTACATACAATAAAATAAACACACGTGTATTTTCAAGAATAATTGTTAATACATTTATGAATTGTATCCGAAATGAACAACACAGCTGCATAAATATGATAAATATAAAAATTGATGCATTACAACAAAGACGCACGCGGAATATAAAGAGTTTACACAGAATAACCGTACATACATTCGTGAACTACTGAATAGCTTTTCACCTTAATATTACATGAAAACACAGAAATTCTTCGATGGTTGCTGAAACATCTGAAGGTGCTTTTGCACAATATTTGTGATACTAAAAGAAGCATTTGTCACATTGCACCATAATGGCATGTTGTATATACAGTGATTTTCAATTTCTATATTTTTTATTTGTTCTTAATCTCATTGTTTTACCTCTTGTTGAAAATGCTGTAAGTTTTTAATTTTCAAAGCATTAAAATATCTGTTCTCTTAATTTAGTAGGATTAAATTTCAAATTATGATTAAGTGTTTTATATTAAAAGAAAAAAGTTGCAAAATCAAATAGGCCACAATCAGTGTTATTTGTTTCACGACACTAAGCACTATTTATTTAATAATTTTTAAATCTTTCCTATAGATTTGTGATAATTGAATTTTTAATCCGTCTGGTATAATATTTTTTTTCTATTTGTTCCTAAACTATTCAATAAATAAATATTATCTTTATAAAAAATTGAACACACCCAATGGTCTTTATGGGTATAAATTTGACATGCAGGCGAAATTGTTGGGTCCATTAAAAAAAAATGATTGGAGACCTGAAATCGTAATACATACTTTTTTTCTTATCAAAATATTTACTGATACCAAATGTTTCAAAGAAAGCTTTTTATCAAATAAAACTTTATTTTTGTCATTAACTGTCAAATTTAGGTTGGTTAGCCACATATAAGGAACAAGTTCATCATCAAGTTTTCAAGATTTACCAACCTCTCGTAATTCTTCTTTATCTGATAATGGTTATATGTTTGGGATTGTGTGTATTGATTGCCATAAGCGTGTCTAAAGTGACATAATACAATTTGTATTTGTCACCTGCCTTTATGACATCCCTATAATTATGTATGATTAAATAACAAACACACGATTGCATGAAGATTAAGATTAATACACAGAAGCTGTGTACTATACACAGATTGGTGGGGGTCATTTATAGAAGTCCAGTTAAATCCCAGTTATTTACGATTACTGATGTGTATTGTCTACCATAAGTATGTCCAAAATGACATAATACAATTTTAATGTGTCACCTATCCTTATGATATCCATATCATCAAATTATGTGAATGTAGAAAAAACAAAGGATATCATCTGCTTTCATCGATAAAAGAAATATAATGTTTCAGAATTTTATTAAACTAAAATAAAGGATTGTCACAAGCTATGTTTAAACGACCATATTTATTGCCAAAGTTGGTACCTGAGTTGTTGCTATTTTATGTAATTTTACTAACAAATTTAGTTACATTTCTGATTTTACAGCCACACTCAACTATAGAACGTTAAATCATTCATGAATGTTGAATTGCTCCTGAAAATTGTATATCTGTTCTTTCTCCACTCAGTGTGTTGTAAAGCAAACCAAAACGAAGCTTATTTCAATTTGCCCAAATGCATACTTAAATTGAATTTTGATATATTGCTAATGGTTTATTGTGATAATCATAAAGATAATTCCTATTTGAAGTATAAAACTTGTTAAAGAAATTAATGTTACGCACGTTCTGAAAAAAGTAAAAATAGCAAGCTCACCTGTTATAAGGGACTTAAACGTTCAGAGGAATTGGGGCCTGAGGTTTATCCCTTTACAAAATATAATCAAACTTAGCTATATATTTTTCAGTTTGCAAAGTGCATATTAATATAGATATTTTCTAATTATCTACATTTCTTAGTAAACAATGAATGAGAAGGCTTTTAAATCCTATATTCACCTATTACAAAACAAATCGTCAGTTCAGATATTTCAAGACCACAGAGGAATTGTTGAGTGAACAAAGTGAACAAACTATTTTTACGCTTGACTAAACTCATAAACATTTCGATGTCAATATTCTTCTTCTTATTCAATACTGTTTCTTAAAAAACTTCTTTGAGTATGTTGCAAAGTTGAAAACCCTTCTTTGCCCATGTTGTAGGCGTTACTATATATCTATGTTGTATGTTATTCATACTGCATCGAAAACATTTTCATTTCATTCTGGCTGGAGTGATAACTATTTTTTAACTATTTGTGTTCAGTTAAATTCAATATTATTTTCATTTAAATTTCATCGATAAATGATATCATACGAGTGGGAACTTATTGAATGTGTTTTAATGATTAGGTCATTTTGATTATCTTCCGGAAATTTTATTGAAGTATATGTCCCTTATCATTCATGGAGTCTGTTTTTTTTTTAATTTGCATGTTTTGACATGCTTCCATGATCTTTAAAATGCACAGACTTCTGAATAAAGTCACACGCGCTGACTATTTCAAGAAAGCCTATCTTTTCGTATTTACTTTCGTAATCCATTCAATTTGCATTTTGATTGTGGTGAATAATGTTAACTAGATTTTAGCGTGTTTCAGCACTTTGTTTTAATCTGTGTTTCTCATTTAACCTGGAAATAGGAAAAAAATAGTCCAATATTTAACTGTAGTAAAAGACGTTATGACTCATATAAGTGAATTTGTTATATTTGCTCACACTAGCAGTTAGGATTGGTTGAGTAACTTAATTATGAGTCAAAGTGTATAATAATAAATCTCGTTTGTAAAAGAAATTAACGTGAAATCGTCTCCTATGCGAATTCCAAAATCAATCATAAGTTGCTAATTTTATTAATTGTTTTTTTTTATAATGGTGGACAACAACGCAACTGCCTTATTCTCTGTTTTTCAAAAATGCTTCAGAAATACGATTATTTAACTGAAAAATCGTTGGAAATTTAATGTAAGTGTTCCCTGTCAAATGAATTACTACATTATCAACGATGCCATGCATTTGTTTAAAATTACAAATATATTTGTTCTTTATGTCAGAAAAAAAAAGGATTCCGTTTAGGTCGTGGATTTAAAAAAAATCAAATTTGTATTAAAATTTGTTTAGAAATATATGTTTTTTAAATTTAGCATGGCACTAGTGCCAGCGCTTTTGGGTGCAAACTCTACGCAGTGGTTACTTCCCTTCGTGGGAAGGCTCCCTAGGGTAAGTCGCCAAGCAAGAGGGTTTCAAGCGGGAAAAGAAACAGATAGAAATGCATGAAATAAATATATTTTGTCAAATTAAAGTGCTAGGTCGTCTTATATTTCTTTTGTGGTCAGCGCCACCGGTAAACATATTCCGCTTATGACCACACGTGATTTACGAAACGATTTTACACAATTCATCAAGTAGCTATTATATGTTGTGATTATATATCTTTACCTGCTGGACACGTCAGCATCGATACGTTCTGTGTTTACACTGATCACGATAAGAACTTCGGAATAAATCATCATGTGTAAATATCGTTTTAAGGATTAAGGATGGGAATTATCGCACCGGGCGCTCGTGACTTACACATATTTTAAAACAGACAATTGATAATGTGTAAACACTATAAGAACTATACCTAAAATATAAATTGATGTTATTGATAAAACATATACACACCTTTAGGTTCAATAGTTAATTGTATGCATGTTGTTTCACTTGCAACTCTGTAAAAATAAGCATGCCATTTATTGTTATTTGATTAAAGTTGTATAAAATCAAAACAATAACAAGACATTTTCATCTACGACCTATAATAAATTTTAGTTTTATTAACCTTTACCGCTGTAGTGTTGCGAGCATAAATTCTTAAAACGTTAAACTTAAAATTTAAGATCAGAACATAATTATCATGATTATTATTTTTTGTATCTGATACCTTGCAACCGCCGTAGTTAAACTCTTTAAAAATGGCATTTAATCAAATGATTTACCCATCCAGAGTAACTGCTTGTAGACATAGAGAATCATCACCATGCAAAGAACTAGTTATTGTCAGAGACGTCTGGAACAGATGCTCCCCAGCCTTGGTTATATTTTCAATTTTTCCAAAAACGTAGTCTATCTTTCCTTCTGTTATCCGCACGCGGTCTATGCTTCTATAATTGCTCAGAGATTACATTTAAATTACATCATATGAACAAGCCAATAGTGGCATATTGCATGTTTTAATAAAAAAAAAATCTTAGGCCAGACCGAATTTATATCTTGATCATCGTATTTGTTTCAGATACAAATGGAGGGATTGAGCAAAAATAAAATCATTTATTGAGTCTACCCTTATTTTATTTTTAAATTTACTGCGCGAGCGATGCAGCTGTCAATATATGAATAATTATTTCTAGCTATTTAAGCCTTTTCCATAAACACAACAAAAATTAATGGTGTATAATTCATATTTATCAAATAAAATACGGGTTTACTCTCGCAAACTATGGGAAACATCAAAATTTACATATTTCCTTATGCAAATTTCGAGACACAAATCAATTCACTCTAGATTAGCTCATCCGTCAAGTTTAGTAAGTATTTGCAACTTAGACTCAGAGCGCCTACAGGTTTACAAAAGAAGGCCTTTTCCACGATGAAAAACAACTGAATTTTATCCATGTATTAAACAGTCTCTGGCCAGAGGAAATATTGCTTTTCAACTAACAACACCACAATTCTTTCCAAAAATCGTTAAGATCAACAAGCAGTTTAATGGATCATTAATTCTTCATGTTTTGGTTTTTCAGGCATTATACAATGTTTTTGAAATCCTATCTTTATATCAAATGCATATCTTACTTAAAGTCAATATATCTTTAGCCATTTCCGAAATAGAACCTTAAATGTTTTCGAAATGATCGATTTAAAAGCACTTCACTATAAAATACGACCTTTCCTGATTTGTTTTGAAAATCGGTGCTCTCCGAAAAAACTTATTTCGACATGTTTTCTTTGTGCACGTGCAAACGTATTCACAAATTCCTAAATCCTCCAAAACAAGTGCAATTGATCCAATTGAAAAAACAAAAGAAGTGTGTGTCCTTATTAGTGTTCATTTTCTCAATCATGTCATATACAATGTAGTTGTGATAGCTGAACAATTGTCAGTAAAATAGTTGAATACACGAGAAACGAGAAAAGTACGTTATTACCATTCGTTACATTCCAACAAAAATAAGATATTTGATATTTGTTACAACAGCGATCTTTTGTAGAAACGGGGTACTGGACGTTATTGTACAGAAACTATTCAAGTCACATTACAAACTACGCAAATACATTTTGCAAATCTGATTGGATTGCTAAGTTTATCTGTCTTATCGGGCAATATGATTACAGAGGCAAATCGTTTTGTCTACTTAGATTATTTAGTTAACTTACTGGCCTCTGACCCTTAATTCTAGATGAAGAAACATATCTGAGTTTGTTTAGTTGCTTAATTACCTGTCGGATTTAATATAAATCGGGATAATGCAGGAAGTGTCAACTGGACAAACGAATTGGTCATCAGATGCCGGTAAATCGACAAAGTACGGCTTTCCCTTAAAATCAGAATACTAAAATTTCAAGCAACTATTATATTGTAACAAAATCGCATATCAAAGTAAGTAATCATTCAAGTGTGTCAACGTTTAATAACTTTTTAATACTTACATAACTTGATTTTGCAGTAGTGTTGAAGGTTTTTGCTGAAATAAATGAAAATCAGAGATATTTGCAAAAGTCGCACTATCGTTAATAAACACGTTTACTCAAGAAATAAATTGAATATAATAAGTGATCAAATACAACATTCTTATTATCAGTAATGATTTAGGCTTTTGTAATCATGATTAATCTTAGTTCATAAGATACTATTCAGTCAACCAATTATTAAAATATTAGGGATGAGTTTTGGTAATGATGATGATGTTAAGGCCTTCAGGAACAGCTCACTTCAGAGCAAGTACCTTTAAAAAGGTACAACAATATGAGTTTGACCTGGATCTAATAATAAATAATATAAGTACCAATACCAAATTCAGTGATAACTAGTTTAAAAATTGTTTGCCTTTGCTTTACCATTTTGTAACCCAAACCTTATTAACCATTCTGACAAACATGTCATCAGACAACAATTATACGATAATTATAGTGTGGTCAACAGCTCATCATTGGCACTTCCAGAAAGGACAACGAGTTGTTTTGAAGGAGACTTTAATCAGCAGGTTCATGTCAGAAAAGACCGGAGAGCACTTATTAATTTGTTAAACAAGCGGGCACAATGCTTATCTGATATGACATTTCGTCGATGAAAGACGTATACGCAGCTTTATATGTGTTATTCCTTATTATACCTAATAAAGCATTTTCTGATAGGTTACTAGGGTTTGATTGATACTTAATCGATAACGATTATCCGGTGGTAGACCAGTTCATACAAAAAGTCATTAGAATACACACTACGACGAAACAGCTTTTAGTGAGTATCAAAACAGCAAGGTCAATATATTGTTTTGTTTTGGCTATTTCGACTTGACTGATGTTGTATTGATATGGATTCTGAATAATGAGGACTATGATGGTCAAAGATCGTTCAGCTGAAATTGTATAGGAAAGCTTTCAGTTAGAAAGGACAATACTCTATCGAATTATTTAAACACGGTTTAAAGGGGTTGGTTATTTTTCAGTCCCGTAACTATCTTATATCATACGTACTTTGTACTTCTAGTATGAAACATCGTTGCTCATCTGATTCTTCACTGAAAAGAATGAGAAAAAAAATAAAGGGGACAGAACATGAACTATTAAATACACCCGTTGAGGGACTGTATACTGTTATGTTATTGTTTTAATCGCGAACGTTCCCATCATGTGTTCAACGTTTCAATCAGCGGACGAAACAATGTCTGTATGCGTTTAAATACTATCAGTTTGTAACTTTATAAATTAAGTTAATTTCACAAAATACTTTCAAAACCAAACATCTTTTGTCTAAACTAACAAGTTATTGAAATAAGTGAACTTTATACTTCTCAGAAATACCTACTCGAAATAAAACAACGATTGTACGATGCGTCGGTCAGTTGGCCCGTTGTTTTCAAAGTTGTGGTGTTTGATATGTATACCGAAAACAATAAACTCAGACTACGTTAGGGAGCATTATATTTAGATAACATTATATACGGTAATCATGTCTCAAAAGAAAAGGAAAAGATTTACTGATAATTCACATATACCGTGCGTGACCAAATATACTTTGGATAAATACATAATGAAAGCGATACAAAGCCTAATTGGTAATAATCTAGGAATTCATACATTTTTTCTCACTTCTGAACATATCAAATATTATGACGTCATCATGCCGGATATGACGTTACAATTTAAAAGAAAGCAAGTTTAGTTAAAAACATAATGCTCTTGCTGAAATCTGTTCGATATAAAACTATTGGATACTTATAAACATATTTAAAATATATATGTTTATATATATAAACATATATGTGGTTTTAAATAACTACGGGTCCTACATGTCTACAATGCATGGCGGGAAATTGCATTACTGTGTGATATTCAGCTCATCACTAGAGCAGATGAAACAGGAGTATTGTTTTTGTTTTTGTTTTTTTTAACTGGTAAGAACATGTGATAAAATGAATTTGACACTCTTCATCCTATTATACATAATTTCATTCAACTCGTCCAGGAAATATGTTAGTAAATTCGCCAAAGGCTAGCTCACTGACTTGTTGAATAAAATTGCGTATCATATGATCACTCGTGACAGATCCTATATATACAAAATTGGAGCTCACAATAAACAGAGTTTGCAAAAGGTAGAACCAAAATGTTTATGCAAATTTACAAGTTATAGCTGTAAATATTGATAAGTATAGAATTGCATCGTCCAGATTAAGGGTGTCTGCGCACAGATTACAAGTAGAGGCTGGTAGATGGCATAAACCATCTGATATACCTTATTCGGAAAGGAAATGTCATTTATGTGATGTACTAGAAGACGAATATCATTTTGTTCTTGAATGTTAATTGTATACTAATATTAAAAAAGACACTTGAATATATAAATATTATTATGCAACACCGAATACGATTAATTTTATAGCGTTATTTACCATCAAAATACCAATGTAAATAGAAAATTATCGATGTATGTATTCAAAGCTGTCGAGGTAAGACAGAACTATGGTAGTTATTACGGAAACTACCTCTCCCTATGTTGTGCTATGGTACTGTGATTGTTAAATTAATTTGTTATTGTATATTTTTTTTTATAAGATTGAATGACCTTTGTCAATGATATTTGCATAGGATTTTACTGTGTGTACACGCATATGCATATTGCCTATTGTATTCTGAAATAATTTTTATAAACTCATATACGTACCCACTGTCATCAAATGCACTGATACAGGTAATTCGATCGACGGCATCTTGATCAGAAGGGCTCCAGTAAATTTCAACGTATGAAACAGAAGGGTCAGGGGTGCTTTGCACTTGAGAAATATTAAACATTTTCTCGGTAGTCCTTCCGAAAGGTTTAATACTCTGTATTCTCCTATATTGTATGTAAACAATTTAACTGATATAAATAAAGGTGCGTATAAATATGACAGGCTTTCTGCGTTTGAACAAGATGTTATGAGACTCATCGCTATATATGTTTGAACACTTATGTAACACATTAAATTAGGTTACATTAAGGTATTTCATGCTTATAAAGACATTTTGTTAATAGCTTCAAACAAGCAAATGTTATGTTGGGCCGTGGCGCTGTCCACTACAGACCAAATTTCAAAGTTTAAAACTGACTGCCAACAATATTACCCCCTTTTGTATTGTTAACATTATATTATAGAAATCATTTTATTTTGATAAATTGTAGCTGATGGTGCTTTAACATTTGATATATTAGTTATGTACATATCAATTCAATAAGGTATATTCAGTACAGTTAACCATCCAAATCAATCAAGTATATGTACATATAGTTAAACGAGTTGTAAAATACATTCTTTATTAGTATTTTATGTAGCTCCTACTTCTGTTTACAAAATACTATTCGTTGGTAAATGAAAGAAATGATATTCCCATACAATAACAGTTGATATAAATATCAAGGAAGACGATATAGTATAGTAAAATATATATGCGAAAAGCTACAGAAACAAGCTCAGTAGCAAAAAGTTTTAACACAAACCCGGTTTAATGGCACTGGGTAAACGCCAGAGACATAGAACATAAAATCACAAACAAAAAAACTTGCATTTTCATACCTTGGTTGGATCGCCTTCGCATAAATAGTTGTTTTCCAAACACTGCCAACATACACAACAAACCGATGATTTGGAGTTGGGGTTGGATCAATAAAGACCGGGGAATTTAAAGTCTGTTTAACAAACACGGCAATCTAAAACAGAAATAGTTTAAATGTGGTATTCATAATAACTAATTATTAAGTAATGGTGGCGGTGGGCGCAAAACCATTTGGCAAATGGTTATAAGGCACATACAATCACCAAAGTGTTAATTAAGGAATGAACGAAAGCAAGAAAGCTCCTTTTTTAAATTACTAAATACATGTTCAAAAGTTTAGTACTGTAAATAAACGACAAGATATGAATAAACATGTCGAGAAACATTTAAACCGAATAAACCTTAACAAACGGCACATACCTGCACACAGCAAGTACTTAAATATTCCGCCGAAGTTGCTGGATTCCAGATTGCAGGCCCAAACTCGATTTTGCGTCTATTCTGGTCTTTTATTGACACTGGAATAGCTAACCAAGAATTGTCATGGTAACCGTTGGCTGGCGTGGCTTCAATATCTATTGTACAATCCTGAAACAAGTACGTCTATTTGTGTGAGATTTATATAGATTTTCAGCGAAGTGCGATTGCCACTGTAAATAAGAGACTTGTAGAGGCTAGGCACAAACTACCAGAGCAGCAACCAAAGACCTACTCAGTGGCTATCAAAAGCCAACCCACGCAGCAGACGGCCAACGTTACAACAAGCCCGCGCCCCAAATCAGTGACTGTTCATATTGTGTCTTACAGTCCGGTATTAACTGAGAAGAATTGCTTTACGGCCAATAAGATCATTAACAAGACTGTGTCAAATAATCAGAAGCCGGAAGCTATTGCAAACGTGGTCGATAAACCAGTCAAGACAAGCAGTAGTAACAACGACACTCATGCATATAAACCAGTGGAAAGTGCAGAGCCTCCAGCAGCTCCAGCTTCACTGGAACGTCCGGGCGCAACGTCAGGAAAAACAGGGTCCAGTGAACATACCGGTTTCACTGCCGCCAGAAGGAGAAAGAACGTCTCGTACTACATCGGGAACATTGATCATAGGACAACGGAGAATGATATATACACGTATTTCAAGTACAACGATGTTTATGTATCCTGTATTCGTGTCTTCCATGGCCGATTTGGCTCATCGGCGAAAGTTAACGTGCCAGAGGATCTTGAACCAATTAATTGACGACGCGTATTTCTGGCCTGACGGCATTTCTTACAGAAAATGGAAGTCCAAAGAAGACTATATTCGCGAGCGAACATCAATAATACGCTCGCGGTCCCGTTACCAATACCAGCGTAATGACAGTTATGATGGCTACGGTGACTTCGAAGATGACAGTTATCACTTTAAATCGACATCTAACGATCGGTACCGGTTCGATAGATATAGATATGACCGCAGAGGACGCATGCGTGACGATACTTGGTGTAACCATGATAACAGTTACAGTGACAACCAGGAGCGACACACATACTGGGATAGACAATAACCGGAAGAGGACACTGACGATTGGAATCCTGCGTCATACTAGAGTGATCTGCGTTTTTTGATATTTTATATATTTATGTATAGCGTCAAATTTGAAATATGTTTAGGTTCACGATGCTTGCGCACCTACTTATTTTAATCTGTGTTATGTCATTGAATCTTTTTTGTTGGAATTGTAGGGGTGTTATGTCATCAGCCTACCCTTTAGCAAAACTGTTAGATCAGTATAACGTAGATATTGCACTTATAAATGAGCATAAACTTTTACCTAAATCTGCAATGTTTATGAATAGCATTCACTCAGATTACGATTGTTTTGTTAATACTGACGAAAATGTAGATAATTTTGGTCCAGTTATGTGCGGAAAAGCAGGAACAGCAATTATGTTTAAGAAATCACTCTCATTTATCATAAATCAGTTACCTTATAAGGAAAACCATCGTATACTTGGAATTGAGTTTAAATGTCATAATAGATTGCCCTTATATATGTTTTGTGTGTATATGCCATCGTGTAACAACATAGAATACTATAAGTCGGTTTTAAGTGAAATCCAGTCATTAATAGCCTATTACACCCAGGTTGGAGCCGTTTTACTAGCAGGGGATTTCAATGGTCAGCTAATTGGAAACCATGAGTTCAAGAGTGCTAACACCAAGTCCAGATTACTGATAGAATTAATATTGAACAATAACTTGGTATCATTACAACATGTACGTGGACATAGATATGACGGTACGTTTGTGCCCACGGGGAAAGTAATCGACCACATACTGCTTGAATCATCATGTGCTACGTTGTGTACTAACTTTATAATTGAAGACAGTGCAAACATTATGACATCAGACCACTTGCCACTAGTCTGCAATCTGAGTATGACTCCTATTCGAAAACCGGATCCACCACTACGTGTTAACGTTGCTTGGAATAAATGTACAATTGAAAATTATCATAGCTATCAACATATGTTACAAAATGAACTGAACTGTATACTCTTAGTGAAAGTACAAATGCTGTCCAGACTTTCTTAACGAATTAATAACTAATGCAATACACCGTGCGGCTAGTATTCTTCCAGTAAGCAAATATAATAAAAGGGCGAAACCCTACTGGTGTGAAGAAGTAAAAGCCGCCCACACAAAGGCGTGCCATCTACGCCGATTATGGATCAATGAGGGTAGACCGAGAGGCTAAATCAACGATTCATTTTATGGATACAAAGCCGCTAAAAGGGAATTTAGACGAGTTCAGCGCTGTAAACAAAACGAATTTGAAAACAAAGCTATCGATGACCAGAACATGGCTGCAGAGCTAGACTACCGATTATTTTGGAAACTACTCCGAAAACGAAGCGGTAAAACACCATTAATGTGTAACGAATTATCTGTTGATAACAAAACATACGCAAATGAGAACGTTATAAGAGGTTTTGAAACATATTTTACCAGGGTGTTTGAAGATAAATTCGCAAATAAGGATGAAAAACATAACGAAGATTTACAAACATTTTTAAGGGAAGATAACGATATAGCAATGTCACTAGAAATTACGAAAGAAGTTACAAACGAAGAAATAACCAGCGCAGTGAGAAGCCTGAAACTTCGTAAAAGGACCGGAATCGATAACATTTTAAATGAGCACATAAAACATGGTGGTGAAGTTTTGACAAGAGCATTAGCTATTCTTTTCAACTCCGTGCTGTACAATGAACGAACACCTAACAAATGGAGCACTAGCCTTCTTATCCCTATTTACAAAGGCAAAGGCAAAGACAAGCCCGACCCTGGCAGTTACAGGCCCGTCTCCCTCAGTCCATGCTTAAGCAAACAATTTGAAAATGTTATGCTTAACAGAATCAATGACGTTATAAAATCGCAGCACATTCACTTTCCCAATGAACAACAACAAGGTTTCCGTAAGGGCCTCAGCTGTGTTACCACCGAGTTTAATCTACAATAGATTATTTATCAACAAATAGAACGAAACAGCAACGTGTACGTAGACATGCTTGATCAGAAAACTGCGTTTGATGTTGTGTGGCATGATGGACTATTCTTAAACCTTTGCCAGTTTGGAATTGTCGGAAAAGCCCTCCGTTCACTTAAAGCAATCTTAAATGCGTTGTTAAGCGTAATGGCGATACATCAGATAGCATCAACATACACAATCAGTTCGCCAAGGAGGTGTTTTATCTACATTTCACTTTTTAATCTACGTCGACAACCTTCTGAAAGATCTTGAGATCAGTAACAAAGGCTGCTGTGTTCTTTCAACCAAGTCCGGCAATCCTGCATACGCCGATGATATTGCCCTGTTGGCGTTATCTCCCTTGAATCTTCAGAAAATGATGGACATTGTATATCGCTACTGTAAGTCATGGCGAATAGACATGAATGTAAACAAGTCAGAATTAATCGTATTTACAAGGAAACGTGATCCACCCAAAGTTGCAATAATGTATGGTGACCAGATAATCCCTCAAACTAATAGTGCAAACCACCTGGGTGTGAAACAAGTTTCTAACATGAAGTGCAAAGCACAAATTGAAGAGAGATGCCAAAAAGCTAAAAATGCATTGTTTGCAATGACTGCTCAAGATGTACATCCACATGGTCTTAATCCATTAGTTTCGGTTAATCTCTATGTTAAAATCATAATGTCAATTGTTCTCTTTTGTAGTGAATTATGGAATAATATTGTACAAAGCGATATAGCTTCAGGTAATTGCTTACAGCATTTTATGGTTAAGAAAAATCAGGGATTTCATTTTCGCACGAGATCTGATATGTGTGAATCAATGCTTGGGCTTCATAAATTGTATTCATCGGTGATCATTAAGAAATTGCTTTTCTCACATTTGATACTTTGTCTAGACTCTAAATGTACCACTAAGAATATTTTTCTACGACGATACTTTAGTTTGTAACAGATAGAAATGTTTCTTTAGGTTTTATTCCTGATATGTGTAAAATCCTATGTACATATGGACTTCAAAGCTTTATCAACAATGCTTTAGTAAATCCAGAACGAATTCCTTCTAGACGTCAATAGAAACATATAGTTAAAACTATTGTTTCATTGAAAGATACCTCATTATAGTCAGCACGAACTTTGTCAGACGAGGATTTTAGTCTATTCAGAATTTTGCAACCTCGTGTAAGTAGAGCAACAGTGTATGATATGTTTGACTTAAACTGTTATAAACATATTCGAATGTTTATTGCAAAACTGTGGTGTAAAAGGCCACCACAATTTCCACAACGATGTCATGGATGTCAAACAGTTACTGACAATTTGGATATACACATCATTCAGGGGTGTACCAAACATGAGCGTGAAAGGTGGCGTCTAATCACTGACTTCATGGATATGGACATGGGCCTTGCGCAAGAACTGTTGTCAATGGATAACGTAATGTTTTTCTTAGCACTTCTTGGGGCAGAACTAAGTGTACAGAATTACCAAGCAGTGCGAAAACAATTCTTGAGACGATCGTTTGTATTTATTTATAACTGTCTCGTGAATAGTGCATAATTGTGTTCTATACAAGACTTAAACCTTAAGTTTGATGCAAAGGATACAAACACATTCTCAATATGCATGTTGATATAATATGCTAATCTTTGTGTATGTACATATATCATGTATATAGATATCATGCCTTCATAGTAACTATTTGTACATAATATGAATATCACCGTTAATGGTGGAAATAAAGATGAGTTGAGTTGAGTAGGGGCCTAACAGTAAAGTAAGTAGGTTTTAACAGCACCAATTTTGTGAGAATCATTATCAATCAACAATGTATATTATCGTATAAAATATGTCAACTCTAAGCTGTCACCGGCTACTTCTTTATATACAATATATGAATAGCTCTTATTGTACAAAGGGCTCGGAAGATTATTTTCATCTATGTGATACATGGGCGATATAATAGAATTACAAATGAAATCAGAAACACAATCCAACAGAGTATGTTGTTAGCAATGACGGGATTAAGCGGGAGCAAAAGACACTCAAACGAATAACCGTATTATGAACACCAAATTGTGTGATGCTTATTTTCAGACTATAACCAACGTAAAGAAGAACATTAATTTTGACTTACTGTAAATGCTGGCAATAATGGTTCTTGATAAACTTTCGTGGCTTAGGGAGGAGTTACACACTTTTCTTGTGTGAGGACATACGTCACTACATTTTGACTAAATACTATTTTTTTTGTTTTCACCTACCTGATTCACAGTAACCCCTTTTAGGATAGTATTACGGAGTTCTCCACTTTCCATGAGTGTTGAAATTGAACACTTAATGAAGTCCCCTTCCTTGTCTATAACCGGTAAATGCAGCCTTGTAGTTTGGTTTAGTAAAATACTGCAATCATACAATTTGTTTCAATACGATGTTGGACTTTTTGTTTTCGTTTTGAAAACGCAAGGATGGCATCTTAAATGTAATGTTGCTACAAAGTTAGTATTTCGATAAGGAATATAGAAATTCTGTGACAATCCAAATAGACGTTTGCATTAAAAGTGCGTATATCAAATTGAACCGTCATTTAGGTAAACTAGTACATACTCACAATTTCAGATAGTCAGATAGACATTGATAATGACAATTTATTAATGTAATTTAAAAATCGTACTTGATATATAAGGTGAAGAATTCGTTCAGTCTCAATTTAAGATTCTGCCTATTACGATATTGTCAGAAATAGAGGATGAACATCAATTGTTTTAAGGTGTTATGAGCAAATGAACTATATTTTTCAAATGTTTATGTAATACTTGAAAAACGAAGAAACTTGCCGGTAAACAGCTTTTGTCAGTGTTACTGGGCATTCATTTCTGGTGTTGGTATCACTCCGTATTTGCGGCTTTATTCGAATTTGCATATGCCACAGGAGATGATTGCCTTGTATCGTCAGTGGTTTCCATGAGCGGGCTTGGATACTGAAATCAAGTTTTAGCTGTGTTAATTGTTGATTAAAAGGCCCTTACATTCTGCATATGGCCTCATTATATCAAACATTTTAAGTTCTTTATTAAATTATAAAGCTCAGCACACATTTTTTTGGTAAAAATTGTGCAATATTCTATTTTAAAAGAGTTTCGAGGCTTTTACCGTTTACCCAGTGCCATTAAACCGGGATTATGTTTAAACTTTTTGCTACTGAGCTTGTTTCTGTAGCTTTTCGCATAAATATTTTAAAGGAATTTAAATATAAGGTAAATAAGATAAAGTACTTATGTTTCATGAAATTATAGTTAAGTAAGTAATTCTGCTAAATGAAATAATAAACTTAAGTCAGTTATGCTTATGATTTATCGATAAATTCGGGCATGGAATGATATTCTACATTGGTCTTCATTGGATCGAAAATAACTAATCAGATTTCGTGTTACAAACAATAAATTTTAGATGTTTTTTTATATTTTTTCTGTTGTAAAATGCAAACGTGATCGTATCATCAACAACTTATGCATTGGATTAAGTCTGAATTTTGTTCAAATAAACTATCCGATTTCAATTTACAAGCAATGCATTCATATTTCGACTTATAAACATTATGTACCGAAACGCTATAAATCAGCTGAACAAGAATGCCACTTTGCATATAAAAATGATTTACTTTTCAAGAACATAAACGTCGACGGCTACTACGGTACATTTTTTTCCTTTCACGTCATGCATACCGTGGGAAAATACTGACAAAACCTCATTAATATGAATACGCATGGGGCAGCGGATACAACATTTCTTTCCGTAAAAATTGCATATAAACAATTAGATACTCTTCAATTGTACTGTTTTGTCAATTATTATGTTGGCAATGGGTTTTTTGTGACTGCTTCAGTGAATGACTTAATTTGGTCATTTATATTACGACCCAACATCGCTTTCACTCTTTAGTATAACGTTGGACTATCTTGATCTTTATTAGATATCAGTTAACAGACAATTTACTTAAACTTACTTGAGATCCTCCCGTCCTTTGTTTGGTTGAAGCTCAAACGAGAACTTCATCAGATCCTGTTCCCACTTGTCTTTCTCGCTAACCGCCAAAACTGCTTCAGTGTAATTTTGCATCACAAGCGTCTGAATAGCTATGTTCTTAATTCTACCAGTTTCATCTGGGTTATTAGAATTTGTGATAGGAAAGTCAGTCGAGAAGTTGCCAAAGTAGAACTTATCTCCAAGATTTGCCCTCTTGATACGCGTTGACGTGCCTATGTCGGCTTTACTGCATGTTGACCCGCATGGCCCCGTTCCAAGAACCCAGTTAGTAAACATCTCAACATTGGCCTGAGAAATTTTAATATTTATATAATAACACGAATGTCGATGCAAGTAATCAAAGATGCAGGAGAATGGGTTTTATTGAATATTAATACATATTCTGTAATGTTCACAATAGGGTACTCACGAGTTGAATAGCTAGCTTTTGCAAAATTGTTACATAGCAATCTAATTTTGTAAACATTTCGAATATATATGTGTTGATGTACAAACCCTTCAGCTGTAATAAAGTGGTTTAATAGCATCCTTATTTTGCAAACAAATCTGAATAAACACTGAAATATCCGAACTCTGACGGAATTATCACATGACAAAATGGCAATACTCTATTGTTGTGGGCATTCTTTTTTTCAAACACACCTAAATGGCATTCGTATGATGTTGTGCGTACAAGAGATACATTTATTACTATTAAACCTCTGATTATGAGAATCCCTCAGTCGAAGTGACTCATTTACTTTTGGCATGCGTTTCCACTGACACAGTATATATATGCTGGTACATTGCGCTGTCACCGATAAAATTTAGTGGTGTTTAGTCGATACGGCCTAGTTATCATTTCGGTCTTGTCGTTTTCGGCCTGCGTTTCTAATAATGTAAATCACTTGAATTAAGCTTTGAAAATTTATTTTAAATCAGTTAAATTTGAATTTAGTCAATTAATTTCGTGTTCGGCAGTTAATATGTTTGTTTTGAATCGTATGAAAAAAAGCTTTGCTATCAGATTTTATATAAGTTCCATTTTAAATTTTTAATTAGTCAATTAATTTCGCATTTTTGGCACAATAAAACGTTCATAAACTAGTCTTAGAATATTATTCACAAAGTGTATACAATTCGTTTTCATAGAAAGTTATTAATATTTCCAACATTACGAACACATTCCGGCAACCAGACAAACTGAAAACACAGCATTAAATGATTATTTTGCTCGATTTTACCTTAAGGCTAATTACATTCATGCACATTTTTATTGATAAGTGAAAATATTGAACCCTAAAGGTGCGTCTTAAAATTTTTACTTTTATAACGAGTTTGTACATAAGTGGCAAAACTACTAACAACTTCTATATTGGTTGGAAATTATATTTGCTCTTTAGATAAATGTTTAAATATGTACTACAACTACTACTCTTGTTACTGATATATTTTTCTGCTACTTACACAAATAAAAGGACAACTGTATATTTTACTACTTTGACCACCACTACGAAAACTACCACTGCAATTTCTCTATATACAACTTTTATGCGAAAAAGTACAGAAACAAGGTCAGTAGCAAAAGCCTAAACATAAACTCGGTTTAATGGCACTGGGCAAACGTCAAAGACATAGAACATAAAAAAATCACAAACAAGAAACATGGAAGAACATGGAAAAACAACACAAAACTCCAAAAACACAAACACTACTACAGCAGCTTTTTCTGCTCTCGTAGATACTACATCTTATATAAGTATCTGGCACGGCTGTGGTTGCAATCTATCTTCTATTTCCTCTACCGGTTATCACAAAATGAGTTAAAAATGCGCTCCAAATATACCAAAGGGTTTGTCACCTTAAAAATACTTACGACAACTGTGCCGCTCGATGAATTTCCGAGCGTGAATGAAACCGACCCTCCAAGAAACTGGCCCTCGGATGATACATATGTACAGAACGAAAGCACCACCACAATACGCAAAGTGTGTGTCGTAATCATCATCCCTACAACAGAGAAGCATGTTAAATTGGAAATAACGTACGAACGTATGGTTTTATTATGATTCGAACATGCTTTTTTACACTTTGTCACGAAATGTATACTTAATTTAGCGTCCACGATCAGTGTGCAGTTTTGGCCCATGAATGCAAGGTAGCGTTAATGACGTCATCTGGCCTCATTTTCAAACCATTTGAAGAAATATACAATATTTAAAAACATGTTAGAATGGCAATATAGCTAACTTGTTCGTGCTATTATTCCTATCAATTAATTTGCTACTAGTCTGTTCTATCACTGGTGTATTCATACCACCTGAACTATACCAGTTACAGTATATGTGACAGCCTTACAATGCATGTTAACGTTCTTTGGTGTCAAGTGTATTGTGCGACACCAGTTTGATACACTGTGTGAATATGATTTCTTATACTCGCCTATAATTTGGAAACATATTTTACCGGTTTAAGTTATACCAGATCGGAAGATAAATTTTGCAATAACCAGTCACAGCGACTTTAGTTACAAAAAAAATTGATGAGTGTGAATTAAAAGTTTCGAAAAATGAATCAACCACCAGTATTTTCACGACTATCTGAACGTTTTAACCCAAATAGTTATTTATATACCAACTGTTGCACTGAAATGTTTGTCTAATGTGGTTCCTGTTCCTGTGGTTTCTATGGTAGCTGCAAAAAATTCATGCAAATATCACCACCAACAGTTGAATTAGTATTAACAGAACTCGTTTGCGTTTTATTATCAGACATTAGAGATATTCATTAAACTATTGTGAATATGAGTATATTACTCATAAAATCGTTACTGATAAGTCGCTATGGGAAGTTAAAAAATGCGTTTAACTGTTCATAAATATTTAAGATATGTAGCAACTCAAAATTTAAAAACTTATTTTGTAAATTTCTGTTTAAATGAGTGTCTATCTGTTTGCTGTTTATTCAAACAAATCACAACTTGTTCGATTGCAAAAGAAATCGAAAAAGGACATGCCTTAAGATATTAGTTAAATGGATCGTATGGTTCTTCAGACTTTCCTTTCTGAGTGTGTTCGCTCTTTGTCCCATACGGTCACGGTTCTGGTTATATATCATGCTTCTTCTTGTCTTCCCTGTCTGGCCTTGTCCACTTCTTATGGTCCTGGCTTGTTGTCATACTTGATGTAGACTGGACTGAATGTATCCGCATTTTGTGCCCATACAAACACGATCCTGATATACATACATGTATATATTAGATATAAAATTGTGTGTTTGTGTCGGTTCTTATAGACTGGCTATTTCCGCTTCTTAGGAACATTAGATCACACTCATGGTCAAACGTCTTGCTGCTTGTAGTCTTACTAGTCTTGTTGTGTCCATTTTTGTCCATATACGGTCACCACGACCTTGACTAGAGATTATCAGTTATGTACACCTCCCAATCTTGTTATGCCAACATCTTGTGCACATAAAGTCACAGGATGTGTTGTCTCCCCTGTCTGCACTTTCTTCTTACATAAGACCACGTCCCTTGCTAGATGTTATGGTTCCTGTAGTCTCCCCTGTCTGAATGTCTCCGCTTCTTGTGCACATAATATCACGTCACTGACTAAATTTCATGATTCCTGTTGTATTCCCCGTCTGGTTGTAATCTTTTTTTTGCAAACAATGTCACAGTCCTGGTTAGTTGTCATAATTCACGTAGTCTACTCTGTGTTGCCGTACTCGCTTTTGTGAAAAGTAGGTCACAGTCCTTGTAATACAGCATGATACGTGTATTTTTCATTCTTTGGCTGTATCTGCTTCTTGTGCGCATAACGTCACGGTCTTGGCTAGATCTTATGGTTTCTGTAACCACCCCGGTCTGGCTGTACCTGCTTCTTTTGCACATTCCAGGCTAGATATCATGCACCAGTTTCATTTTATTTCATCAGTAAAATTCCATGCTCGAATGCGACTCGCGATTAAAGAAAAACTAATTTTATGTTTAATTGCTTTTTTCCAGCCTAAAAATGTGTTAGAAACGTGATTATGGTAAAGTGGAAGACTAGGGACGCGCAGCGTACTCGGTTTCCATACTTATAACATCAATGCGTTGTAATATTGATACAGCTTGCTCTAAAATTAAAGCGAACTTCCCAATCGGGATGGTTTGGGTTTCTTGAAATATTTTAAGTTTAGCTTCTACAAACATAATCCTGAAAGAATACATTCAAATTTACGTCCTTCCAGACAAACGTATAGTGGTGTTTGCACTGGCATGTCTAATTCTCTTTTGCATATGGTTATGAAAATTATATAATATGCAGCAAACAGCAACAGGACTGGATATTCTATTTCACAATTATAATTAAAAAATCAGTGTAACTAGGTTCGGCTATACTATTACCAATCGGAATCTTGGCTTGTTTTTCAACAGAAGCTAATGTAATCTTGCGTACTTATGTGTCTCAAACGCATTGTAGAGTATTTATATACAAAAAGCAACAAGAACAATATAAGGTGCATGCAATGACATTATTTGTATGAACACTTACCTTTATTCAAAGCTTCAATTTTGCAGTTTTCACATTTTATCCTCACATTTCGGTTAGGATTTTTATGAATGTTTTAACCCAAATTGATAAGAAATGAAATAAATTGCTGTTCGTTTAGATCTGTATAAAACTACTTAATCAAACATTGAGAGGTTTGGCAAAGTACAAAACATGATAACAAGTATGATTGCGAATGGGAGATCCTTAAGCATGTCCTTCAAAATCCAAATTTTAATTTCTATTACAAACACGTTTTATGTTTAAAATCTTCAGCGTATAAAAAAGTACCAAAAAGCAGTGGCCCAGTCAAACATTAAGCGATGAACTTTTTTGGATGAGAATAGAATCTCGCTGACGCGCAATTGACAATACGTCTATACTAGCAACATCAATAACTGGTAAATATTTTTAATTGGTACAAGTGGTATGTGTTTGTTGTTGTTTAAAATCATCGCTAATTAAAGCACCAAAAACTCTGGGGCGCACAGAGTAGTCAAATATTTAACGATGACCTTGTTCAGAGGCACAACGTTTAATATCAAACATACATTCAGCGAAAAACATAACGTTATTATACAACGCATAAAGTGTTCATACACATGGAAATATCAATACACTTCTGGTTAAGCTGGTTTACTAATGCTATGTAGTAAGATGTCTTAACCTTTATCAAAACACGCAAATATGATCGGTCGAATGGCGATAACTCGATGACAATCCTGACCGATCTTAAAGCTCGAGTTATCCAAGGTTTTAAAGCCTAACCGAGTTTTACCTCACGCATGTATGCATGCAAACTAATGGTATTGTGTCAAAACTAGTTTACAAGCTCATCAAACTGTATAAAATCGTTTAAAAGGTGAAACTGACATTTTTCAAATCTTAATAATTGCAATAAAAACATTAAATTTATATTTATTTAATTCTTTTCGCAATGTAAGAAGGTATTGTTGCGAGTTCCTGGAATATAGTATGATCTTTGTATAATTTATATTTGTTTATGCGAACTACTATGTTTAATAATTAAATGAATATCCACATGTTAATAACATTGATCTTAGTTAACTCATGACAATGCATTATGGTTTTCTTCCACTGTTGACAGTGTATTTTTCCATAATGAGTTAATACTTTAATACTTTTGTTTATTACTACTCGTATATATGTTTGGCACCGCTTAGGTTTTTACACGGTGCTTTCAGTGGTATCATTGCTCCGTCGGAGCCACCTCAATAAGCATGTGATTCCATGTAAACCTCGTGCATTTCATGTGTAAATGGCGGTAATAGTTAATTGATTAATTGATTCGCAATTTATAACAATATAATTCATATAGAATGAGTGGACATACATTGTTTTCCTTGTGGAAGCATTATTTGCGTGAGGTGTCTATGTGCACTAAGTGTATGATCAAGTTGCGTATAAAATGTTACCACGCATAGACCATGGTTTATATGGCCGTATTGTTACTCTGGATATTTTTCTCTATCGATTGAAAGATCCCGTTAAAATGCGCGTTAGAATGTACGTGTTTTAACATGTATGCCCGCTCGTATACATATATTATTTAGCGCGTCCTTGTTTATAGCACATGAACGACTATTGTAACTCTATATTAGCCATTCTATAACAACAACTGACATGACATGTCTTTGATTTTATATAGCCCCGAAAATAGAAAGTTTTTTTAAAGGGACTAGACACAAATGAAAAATAGGATCTAGTCAAAATATTTACATCCTTGTGTCAAACGTAATGAATGCCACTTACTTATGTTTCAAATCGCTTATGACACATGCATCTTTCACAGTTTTTGCGCATTTTTCCAGTTTGAAAAAGACTAGGGGTTTCTATCATTTGAATCCCAGTAAGTTTTAGAAAAAGCATCGCTGTATTGATCTGTATTCAAAAACAGATTTTCTTTTTAAAATAGGAAGTCCAATGCGCAATGCGGGGCAAATTATTTCAGTCGCCAACGTCACTGTGGACGAAGTACGGGGCGACATGCTCAACCGCCTAATTTCACCTTCCGCGAAGTACGGGGCAACATGTTTAGCCGCCAAGCATCATTGTGGACGAAGAATAGGGCGGTATGTTCAACCGCCTTACATCACCTTAGGCAAAGTATAGGTATGATCAGCCGCCAAACATCACTGTGGACGAAGAATGGTGCGACATGTTTAGCCGCTAAGCATCACTGTGGACGAAATACGGAAAGATTTGGTTCCGCTGCAAAAAATCTCTGTAGACGAAGTACGGTAGGACTTGTTTCAGCTGTCATGCGTTACTATGGATGAAGCACGGAACGACTTGTTTCACGCGCCAAGCGTGATTGTGGACAAAATACGGAACGACTTATTACAGCCGCCAAGCATCACAGTGGAAGAGGTACGGGGCGACTTGTTTCAGCCGCCAAGCATCACAGCGGAAGAGGTACGGGGCGACTTGTTTCAGCCGCCAAGCATCACAGTGGAAGAGGTACGGGGCGACTTGTTTCAGCCGCCAAGCATCACAATGGAAGAGGTACGGGGCGACTTGTTTCAGCCGCCAAGCATCACAGTGGAAGAGGTACGGGGCGACTTGTTTCAGCCGCCAAACATCACTGTAGACGAAGTACAAAGCGACTTGTTTCAGCTGCCAAGCAACTCTGTGGACGTAGTACGGAACGACTTCTTTCAGCCGCCAAGCATCACTGTGAACGAAATAAAGGGCGACTTGTTTGAGCCGCCAAGCATCACTGTGGACGAAGTAGGGAGACTTCTTTCAGTCGCCAAGCATCACTGTGGACGTAGTATAAGGCGACTTGTTTCAACCGCCAAACATCGCCAAACATCACTGTGGACGAAATAGGGAGACTTCTTTTAGCCGCCAAGCATCACTGTGAACGAAGTAAAGGGCGACTTGTTTCAACCGCCAAACATCAGTGCAGACGAAGTAAGGGAATACTTGTGGATGGTGGATGATGTGCAAATATTTTCCCGAAACCCGTAACACAAGCGATAGAAAGCCGTGACAGAGAAGCTACCTTAACACGGTACACGGGCTTACAAGGGAAAAAGGACGGTTATTTAGGGGGTATTTGTATTTACGCGTGGGTTTCTTTTGATCTTTTGTTACGAATTACTTAGTTATACCTTAAATGTTATACCAGTACAAGCGCATAATTCTATTTTGTGTTTTAAAAACAGATACCGAAGTGCCAACCATAGGTTTAGCCTTTCTGTCGATTGTTATAGCCACACTAATAGGCGTTCAGATAAACTTAACTATTATTTAGACATTTTTAGATATCCCTGTAACGCAACAACTCTCAACTTTAAATCCCATGCCAAAAAAGTAAGTATAATGTAAGCAAAATTCCCTTTTGCTTCACAAATATAGATATCTTATCATATATTCTCCGAGCCAGTTTTTTAACAAAAATAATGACCTTTTTGAATTTGTCGTCATTGCTTAAACCATAAAAGTATACCTCATAACAGGAATGCACCAATAAGCACATGTCACCCTTGTCGTCAGCTTGCAAAAACCTCAGTTTTGGTGCTCGACATATGGGAATGATACCAGAAAAAATCAGACATTTTAACAGATTGTTTATAAGAAGCATTCAAGAGGCTTATGCAACCAGTATTTTGCCTTATTATTTGTGAATATAATGAAATATATTGACTTAACCGTGAGCGATAGTTGAATTCAAATCAAACTAAACAAAATATTCTAATATAACATCTGAGCATTCAAGACACCACAAACCGCATTGTGATTTCAGTATAGTCTTATACGATCAGTAGTATAACAAGTTTTGATAATATAAGTACCATTAATCAATCTTACGGAGAGATCAAGACTATTAACATTGTACCTGGCTGCTCCGACGATCCTTTATCTATCAAGTTCATATTAAGGCCGTGATGGAATTCATACCTACTTACTGTTTAAACTTTTTAAGTTCATCTAAACTTACTTATTCAAATCATTTATATAGGTTTTTCTCTTGTTTTGACTTACGTTTTGACTTACGTCGTTTTCTTGCGGCTATACGCTCATATCATATGGCTATGGTGCCGGTGTAACATTAAATTTTTACCCCGTTGAATAATGACCCCCGGATGGTACTTTGTAGAAAACTCTGCATGTTTTCCTATGTAAAACACATCGATTAGTCTATCAAAATAATACACACAAAAGTAGCTCAATTTGTGTCAGGTTTCCTGTTTCACTAGCTGCCATCCAAGCGCTTGCGCGTCTCTAATTGGCATTTCGGCCAAAATTTACATTAATTTAGGTTCTTCAACTGAACTTGGATTCAAATGGCATTTTAGTAATCATTTGGTGCAGTTAAACACATCTTTGTAAGCATTTTAAGTTTTAGCATACTGGGTTTCGTTTATTTTGAAATACTTGTTTAGAAGGCGTGAATCACTAGTATTTCAATTTTTGTACACAGTAGCGAACTATTTAGAGAAAATCCGTGGTTTAATTGGTAACAAGCTAGAATTCGCTGGTTCCGTCCCCGCTTATATTAATCTCAAAATGTGTTCATTCTGGAATGAATGAAGCAGTTTGTTTGAAACGTGGATACATTCATAAATCCCTGGTCGGTGGATTTCTATGCATTAAACCCGGTGAATGTAACACGGGCTCGGCAATGCGAGTATAAAAGTTGCGAGATTGTTCGTACCTGAGAGACCTAAGGTTTTTCTTTACGTACAGTCGAATATATCGTTAAAACGCCACCTTGTTGATCAAAATTTAAATTTATGGATTTTTAAAGATTTCATGATATAACTGCATACAAGACAAGAAGGTCTCGAAACCGAGTTTGGGAGTTTCATCGTTGCACGTTAAAGTAAGCTGACAAGGGTAATTTATATTGGCTTAGCGTTAACCAAAAAACTTGGTAAGTAATACATAAGAACTATAAGCCAAATATATAGATTTACAACAACCGATAAGTACGAACATTGATTGACAAAATACTAAATCCCTTTGTCTATTAATCTTCATTGAACTACAAGAGATAGCATTGTCCCCTATCGAGAGAGGATAATTCCTTGATGATAAATTAAAGGGCTTGAGATCGTTCAAACACTCTCAAAATATTTTATCAATAGTTTCACTCGATATCATAGATAAATGATAAGTAGCGGAAGGCATTCCTGAGTATCCAGTGATATGAAACGCTCCTCAAATTGCACCTGCATTGTCGTTCAGAAGCTGCAGTATATCTCGAAGATTTTTATACAGTGAACCGAGTATATTACTTTTGAATGTTCCTATGAAAAAAACACGATGGGGTAGAATATACACTTGCACGGAAACTATAAATCGACAATATTAAGGAATCTCATGTTGAAAAAACAAATAAGATATACTGGTTTATGATTTTAAAAGGTGAATGTTTCAATATTCATAACTCTTTCATGATACCAACCAGGAGGCTTTAACGTCTTTCATACGAGTATTTTAAGTTTATATGTTGTTATGTGTTCTATTAAGTATGTTCGTATCGAGGAAACAGTACAAGCAGCCAATTGTATAAAACTAGCTACGTCTTTGGTTTGTCTAAACTATTCATTGGTTGGTCAATAGTTTCCCAAATATTTAATATTAACCATTCAAATCATTCAAATGCTAAAAATATGCTTTCAAACAAAACAAGGGCATAAATAAAAATTCTACATAACTCTCGACCTAGATAAAATTTTCGACTATCGTCAGTTGAAATAACAAAGGGAATATATATTGTAGACATTCTAGATTTGATGCTGTTAAAATAATACAATGTCATCTACGGAGAAAAGTTCATAAGCCATAAAGAACAATAACAAAGATCCAAACGGCAAAACGCGAAGGCCTAACAAATATCAACGTACCATACAACATACACAGTTAGAACGCACAGCATCACTTATTAATAATTAATGTTCTGATATGGTCAGTAAAACAAAATTTCATTTGGTTTCAAACTAGCTTATCAAGACATTTATTAAGTAAGTATACTGAAACAATCTAAACATAAATGATGCCAACATCAACACTTGAAGACAATAAATAATATAGTAAAACAAACTTAATTAACTGAAACAATAAACTAAATTTAACGTGCAAACATATGAATCAAGCTGTGCAAACCGTGCCAATTATTCAGAGGTACAATGCAGTCATACAAAGAGCTATTCTAAAAACAGTTTTTAAACCATGTGGAAAATAAATAAAAAAACTGTTTGATAATCCCTTGCTCAATAATGACGATATATACAAAAGGGTGCAACATTTTCACTGACTTTGCCAAGGCGCGAGCTAAAACAGTAAGTGATTACAGTTAATTGTTAGGCTATTGGTCACGTTTCTTGACTTCTCTCGTAGCTGTACTGAAACATTTTAAAATGCAACAACTGCGCCCAGCGGCTTTGTTTACTTTCACGCTAATGGCCTCATACTTCATACCTCTATTGTAGTTCACAGTTTGATAATGCAAAAACTGTTCCCTTCGTCATCTTTCGGTCATTGGCCCCATACCTCTAGTTAAATGTTTTTTAGTGGAAAATTTGTGCCTAGAGGTATAGTTAAGTTTTCGGCTATTTGCCGCATACCTGCTTTTAAAATTTGTATAATGCAAAAACTGTTTGTAGCATCATGGTTAACTTTAACGCTATTGGTATGCTAGGTAAGTTTATGCCTGTCTCGGATCATGATTAGCTTTTAGGGTGCTGGACTCATACTGGTAGCTAACAATTGTATAATGCAAATACTGTGCATAGCAGCATTGTTCACATTAAGGCTATTGACATCATACCTGTAGTTTACAATTTTATAATGAAAGAAATATCCCTAGCGTCATGCTAAACATTAGGCTATAGGCCTCATATATGCAGTTAAACTTTTGGCTTCATACCTGTTGTAAACAAGTTTGTAATGCAATTAATTGTGCGTAGCATCGTGGTTAATATTTAAGCTTTTGGCTTCATACTTGTAATTATTATGTGTATAAGGCAAACACTGTTCGAAGTATCATGGCTAACTTTCAGGCTTTTAGCCCCTTTCCTGCAGTTAACAATTTTATTATACAGACACATATACGTCAATGTCATACAGCCATTTAATTAATACATATCACAGTGATAAACCATTCACACAACTGATATAGCATAAACATGGTGTTTCATCTCAGCAGCAAAATTGTCATTGCTTTAACTCCCTTACCCGAGGAAATCCAAAATGTAAAATCCAATACAATTTGATTGACCTAAACGAGTTTTGTTTGATCTAAGCCGATGGAACATTTGATCAAGGATTAAATGATGGTCCGTGCTATCAATGATTTAGAACCAAGTATCCAATATAATCCCACAACTACGATCCTTCGTCTTAACTTATTACTTACCTATAGGTTTGACTTTCAACATATTGTTAAAGGGAAAAGGAGATATCCATTCAGCTTACAAATAATTGTTTTCAATTACTAGTAATCATGTTTAAACGATAATTCGCGTGTTAATCGGACACGTCTTGTCAAAGACATTTCAGTTTCAAAGATATTTGTAAAATTCTATCCACGATGCTAAAGTGTTTGCTTACATTGCTTTTGGTGTCGTTGTGTGTGCGGCTTTCGTTCCAGGAAGCAAAGTTCCTGGGTGGATCTGTACGCTTTACACTTTCGAATGGTACTGGAAACCATGTAGTGGTAGGTAGTTTTACGTTTGAGCATTGTTCTTTTTTCTTTTCCGTTTTTGTTCAAGATTCGCGGCGTCATCTCATATTTAATTCGACAGTCTTCCAAAACCACTAAGCGCAATCGTAACATTTGTAAAAGTCTTCCAAAGCAAATCAATACTTTAATATGACCAACAGTTTAAAATGAAAAATAATTGTCACATACATTTCAAGTTTGGATCAGATATGTATTTCAGATCAACCATACATTAAAGATCTATTGTCAATTGAAAATGGTTGATATGCTTATGAAAACACTGAATCCAATTGATAACTAACATAATAGTCAGCGTATCTATTGGACATATGCACACATATTAATTATTATAAAAAACTTATTAAAAGTCACTCTCCGATATTTGGTTAGTGGACTAGGTATCGCACTTGCTTCGATTTACGCGATATTATTTGTTGTTTATTTTGCTTTCGTGTAAGTCCGGCTGCTACACTTAAATAGTTAACACTTGCTTCACCACATGGTAACGTGTAAATATATTTATAAAATACTTGACTATGTTTTTTTCTCGTTGCCGGTAGAGGCAGACTGAAACGCTAAAAACGTCTAAGGTCTTGTAATAGGATGCTGATGATTTACATTAAAACAAACATATTTTTAACTCTATGTGATATAATGTTATTATAAGTACTAACGCACAAATAATTTTTTTCCGTGCTACGAAAAACTACGAAAGAGAGGAGAAAAAACGGATATAGATTGAATAGCATTTATTGCTGTATTCTAAGAGATGATCAATACACATGCATTACCGTTTAAGGTCAATTAAATTACTCAAATGATTATACTAATATGAATTTATATAAAACTTAATTTCGTTAATATTACAAATTCAATACACCAAATGGAATTTCATCTAGCAAGAAAGTAATAATCGCACTTTACATGTTAACTTACATTTGATAACCAAAAACTTATTAACACCTAGCGCTTCCATCCCTCGTAATGTAATGTCCATTTTAGGATAGTTTTTCTTTATTGCAATATAGAAATATATGCCAAAACGTCATGTAATATATATAGAAGTTTTTGAAGTTGAAATGAACATCCTACACACTATTGAGATTTTATCTTGAATGAATACCGTGTTTATACTTAATATTAAATGAAAAACTACAATATCAAGGTCAGTAGCCAAAAGCCTAACATTAATCGTTAAATAAGACGAGGTAAAAAACAAAGACATAGAACACGAAAACAAAAAATCACAAACGAGAAATATGGAACAACAGCACAAACTGTAAAATTTGATTTAGCATTGTGATAACTGGTTAAGCACTGTGCTAACTTGATTTTAAAAGCAAAATGAACTCTGCTTTGATAATTCATATTTCCATGACTTATTCATTACACTTTTTACCAGGCAAATATTGAACTGTTTACCAACTGGGTTTTGGGAACGGGTCCATGTGGGTCAATATGCGGTAAAGCAGATATAGGCACGTCCACGCGTATCAAGAGGGAAACTCTTGGAGATGAGTTCTACTTCGGAAATTTCTCGACTGACTTTCCTATCACCGATTCTAATAACCCAGATGAAACTAGTGCATCTAATACAAGACCTATTCAGACGATGGTTATGCAAAACTACACTGAAACAGTTTGGGCCGTGAGCGAGAAAGACAATTGGGAACAGGACCTCATGAAGTTCTCGTTTGAGCTGGAACCAAATAAAGGTCGTGAGGATCTTAAGTAAGTTTAAGCAAACTTTTTATTAAATGAAATTTACTTTGATTTAAGAAAGTTTAACGTGACACTATTTAAACTAACATAACATTTGTGAAATAGCATAAATATTTGAATTAAAATAGTCGCTTTATTTTTTTCTTTCGAGAAACCGACTTTTGGACGGCTAGTAATAATTTACAAGAAAATTAAATATATTGATAGACAACGTGTATTACTTTATCCAAAAATAATCGCTATGCATAAATATTAATGCTCATGTTAACAATAAACACATTGATGGTTCCATATAAAATATTCAATAATAAAATTTGTTTTGGTACTGTGGTATTCAATATGCAATAAAACTCCATCTTAAGTTCACTAATCATCAGTTATCTTTGATCCAATAAGGACCAATATAAAATACCACCCCATATCAAGAATGGTTAGGTTTTTATTTGTTTTCCCGAAGAATGAGAAGTCTACTGTAATAGCTAAATCGTAATTGGCACAAACTTATTTCAGTTTCGAAGGACATTCCTGGACACCATTGACTATGCAAGGTGAAAGTCTCTTGTGGCATATGCAGATTCGAATAAAGCCGCAAATACGGAGTGATACCAACAACAGAAATGAATGTCCAGTGACACTGACAAAAGCTGTATACCGGCAAGTTTTTTTTCTTTTCAGTATTTCTTTATATTACAAATCCCTAAATCATTTAATTGCTCCTTATGTTATTAATCAATCTTATTCCCTACTTTTGACAACAACTTTATGAGCAATATCTACAAATACGGTATTACGAATTGTTTTCCATTGAAATTCATCTTGACCTTTAAAATATGAGCCGAGCTCGAACATTATAATCGTCGATTTGATTGTAGAGCATGTGACTTAGGAATAAACGTTTTTTCATAGTCTAACTGGTGACGGTTCGATATTTTTAGTTTGAATATTTATTTGAACGTCGACCCTGCTCGGCATCTTGACCTTTGTTTATATAATGAATGCTTTTTTTTGGCTAATGAGGACGTCAACTGTATGTTTTTGATTTGTTTCGTGACTCATACAAAGATTACCATGCTACCTCATTTTAAAAACAAATCATCATATGAAAGAAACTTTTGTGGTGGCAAGATAAGGTGCCATCAGTGCGTTTTTGAAATAAGGAAAACACGTCTTATCTCATAAACAATGTATGATTGCAGCATTCAGCTGAGCCAAACTACAACTCTGCATTTACCGGTTATTGACAAGGAAGGAGATTTCATAACGTGTTCTCAGTCGGCATTAAAGGAAAGCGGTGAACTCCTTTTTACGCACCTGAAAGGTGTGAATGTGAATCAGGTAGGTGGATCAGTAATCACTTTAGCTTATCACAGTTCTTTTAAATATTTGTCGTGTAATGAATTGATTAAAGCAAGTCTTATATACTTTTATTACAAACATTTTGACACATTTAATGGGTATTTAATAACTTGACCCCAAACTCGAATGCTAAGATTAATATAGCTTAATTTATTAACCTTAAGACCCGATTCATCAACACTCAGAGAGTGGTTTCGGTGGATGTTTTAATCATTTAAAAACATCTGATTTTTAATAAATATTCAGATATTCAATGAAAATTCATTACATATTACAGTTTGAATGATATCATGTAGGTACTGTTCGTAACTCAACTATTCAATAAGCATGGCCGTATCTTGATTAAGATTATTTTGTTGATCGAATTACTTCTTAGTAAAAATCTAAAAGTATCAAAAGCAAAATGGTATTTTTCGCCGATAATTCAGAAATAAAGCGTTTGCATCGGGTACGAAAGGTCGGAGGCTCAAAACCCGGCCGCGTCAAACCGAAATACGCTTTAATATGTTATCATTAGCCCCTTGCCTAGCGCTCGGTATTTAAATGGTAGTACTTGGAAAATGGTGTATTCAGTACTGGTTCAACCCAGGTAAGTTGTACCCCCGTGTATCGGTGCTTTACACCGAGCATGTTAAAGAACAAAGAGGTGTCTTCGCAAAGGGCTAGGTTATCGCATTCGGATATCTTGTATCTCACTCTGATTCTTCAAGTCTTCTAATGTCTGGATTTGACAGTGAAATGCATGTCGCTTATGGCATTTAACTACAATTAAGTTGCGATTCACGGCGGGGTCAAACCATAATGAAGCCAGTGGATGCGAGCAGACCATGTTAAACTCAAATAAAACAAAAGATAACAAATTGCAACAAGACAGTCACGTGAACTGCAGGTTTCGTAGTGGCCTTGTGCGCAAAAACATAGATCTACGACTATACGTTTTTTTCATGTTTGTTATTGCGATAAATTCATATTTTTTGTTATCAAACTTGGGTTGAAAATATTAAAAGTGTACATACATTTCGATAAGGTTAAATTAGTAAAATATACTTGGACTGGGACTTAAATCATATCTTATTGTTGTTGTTAAATGTAGATTGATAAATGAGTATTACTTTTATTTCTATGCTTTAGCATTAAAAAAGTATTGAAGTTCTTTTGGAAATATATCATTTTCTAATAACTAATTAAAATATATAAAATTTACTTCAGATGCTTATGCTATACGAGCCTTGATAGACGAACATTCCAGTTCAGTTTGTTCATAAAGACCATTGTATTCTTGCTAATTCTTGCGTATACAATCATGTGAAATTTATTTTAAATAGCATAATGCTTACTTAGATAATAAATACCATTTCAATAAACTTGTTTTAATTATATTGATTATTTTCTCCTATATTCTCCTGAGTGCTGTCTATGAAACATGCTTTGTCTTTTGCTATCTTTTATTTTTAGTATCTCGCTGGACATATGATATATTAATTTAATTATATCTGAAATACTTGATTTACATTAATTTTATCTGAAACCTTCTACGTTTTTGTTAATTTGACCATAAATGATTTGGGGAATCTACGTAAGTTAAGAAAAACTTGATAAGTTTTATGAATACCAGCTCAGTTTTTATTATCATACCCCATTTGAACTGGAAAAGTAAAATAAATCCCTAAGTCATCCAAAGTTCGTGTCAAACTTAACGCATTACTATAACATAAAACCTTAAGTTTATAATTGTAAGTATTACTACACCTTGGATTGCTAATGCCTAAAGGGGTAGCATATAGGTTATCTGATCATCCGTCCGTTAAATCATCCGTCTCTACGATTTACGATGAAGATCTGAAAAGCACTTTTAAAAGCTCATTGCTATTTTACTTTGTAGGCATGTTGGTCATGACCAGCAGATGAAGTCTTTTGATTTTGAAGTCTGTTGGTCAAAAGTCAATGTCTAGGTGACCTTAAGACTATCTTTAGCTGAAAATCGGTTTCCGATCAATACCTAATGAACACTGATGCTCAGGGATCTGAAAAGTTCTAGGTATGTCGGTCATGCCTATGATATGAACTGTTGGTTTTGAGGTCAGTGGGGCAAAGGTCAAGATCATGGTGGCCTTCAGTTGAACTTCAGTATCTAATGAACGCTTTCACTCAGGTACCTAAAACTTGATTGGTCATGACCAGAAGGTGAACCATATAATTTGTTAGGTCAGTAGGTCAAAGTTGGTTGTGGCCGGAAGCTGAAAATGGGTTTCCGATCAATATATGAAGAACGCTATGGCAAAAAGACCACCAATTTTGTAGAAAGGTTGATCATGACCAGCATATGGAACCTATCGCTTATGCGGTCATTGGAACAAAGGTCAGGGTCGTTTTGACTGTCACTGAAAATACGCAGTTTCTCATCTTTAATTAAAAAAACACGCTTAGGAAAAGATACCTCGAACTTGGTATTTGTCCCACAGACATGACCAACACTCGTAATGACGTCAGTTGCTCAAAAGTCTAAGTCGTGCTGACATTGAGCTAAATATCTGGTTTGGTTCAATAACTGAATATTGTTTGTATCCAAATACTTCAAATATTCGCGGCGTCCTTGATGCTTTGCATCAAAATAAGTCTTGGTAAAGCTTACGTGATGTGTGACTACCATATGACGATCGATGAACATGTTTGCTTTAAATTGGGTCAGTATCATCAAAATCGATGCCGTTTAGTAATGAAATTATTATACTTGATTGTGTTCTTTTTCAGCGATAATAATTTTTTTTCTGGTAGAGTATATAAATCTCATACTTAAGCTGTACATAATTTTTATTCATCAATACTTCAAATGGTTATAATCTTTTGAAGTCCCTTTTCTGCGACAATGAATCATTCTGTTGGAAATTGTTCAATTGTTTATTTATTAACTGTGAAATGTGCTGCACATTGAGCACACGCTCAATAACGATTGAGATGCCATCCGTTGTTGTCTTTGGTTTCTGGCTATTGAGCTTGTCATTGTTGTTAAAACGGTATCTCTACTACGACCTCAACTGATACACAATATTAAAATGAGTTCTTAACATATAAACATACATAATATAAATCTCACACCAATTAGGAAACGCATTTCAGGACTGTACAATAACCATTGAAGCCACACAAGCCAACGGTTACAAGGACAATTCTTTGATAGCTATTCCAGTATCAATGAAAGACCAGAACAAACACACAATTGATATTGGGCCTGTGACATGGGGCCCTGCAACTAATTCTGAATATTTAAGTACCTGCTGTGTACAGGTATGTGCCTTATGTGAAGCTTTATTTATAGTCGTCGCTTTATATTTACTCGTATTTGTTTACATGCAAGTCTGACAAGGAACTTGATTTTTACAGTTCTCAAGTTTAATATACGTATTCCGTAAAATATTATATACATATTTAATCCTAATGCAAAAGCGTAAGAAGCTGTCTAGTTTGCAGTCCGGCATTCGTTCTATACACTATTTTATACTTTATTTAACGCTTAATATGTCTTAAGGTTTGTAAAAATATCGTTTCGCCCCTCCCGTTTCCTACTATTTTTTTATTTTATAAATATGGCATGCATATGTTTATTTTAAAATTTCGCTTGTATTAGGAAATGACAAGCATGTAAATCATTCCATTTTTAGATTGTCGTTCATGTTAAACAGACGTTAAATTTTCCTGTCTTTATTGATCCAACTCCATCTCCAAATCATCGGTTTGTTGTGTACGCTGGGAGCATGTGGACAACAACTATATATGCAAAAGCGGTTTCACCAAGGTGCGACAATTCACGATTGTTATATGGTCTTGTTTCATATTCATATCGACGGTTATTGTAAACGAATGAACGCCAAACGGGAGCTTGAAACTACTTGCTCTGCCATTTCTGTTGTCAATAAAATTTGCTTACGTACCTTCCGTTGATCTGAAAAAGAAAATAGACGGAAATTATTTGTAAATAAATAAAGTAACATGGATTTCAACTGGTTCAAAAATACGTTCATATACTCATTTCAATCTTCCAAAACGAATATTAACCATAATTGTCAATTTGATAGAGGATTATTTGTATTTACACACCTTTTATGAAGATGCATAAAGCGCGGTAAGCAGTTAAAAGTAATTTTTTTCTTTAATATAAAGATAAGAACGAAAAAAGAAGGGAAGCAGGATTCGAACCTACTACCTCAGTCTCTGTATCAATCGACCTTATCACCTGCTTGACAAGGACATAGTTAATATGAGGTTTCTATCCATATTATCAACAATTTTCCTTTTTTATGGCACACATCGCTAAGATAGTGAATTAAACTTCTATGAAAACGCTTTTACTTTTAACAACAATTTTCGTTATAAGCTGGTTTGGTAATACAAAATGTCAGCGCAGCCTAATCCAAACATTTGATTGATACTTTTCAGCGAGAAATAATATTAGTTTCATACCATCCACACTCAAATACAGACATGCATTTATGTTATGCAAAATATCTCCGATTAAATAAATATAAATGCCATTGATTACAATTAATACAGGCGGATACAAAGTTTCAATGCATTTGGAAGGACTACTAAGGATATTATTAATATGTCTCCGTTAAACAACACCTCTGACCCATCTGTTTCATACGTTGAAATTTCATGGCGGCCGTTTGATTATGATGTTGGTGATCGAATAATTTGCATTACTGTTTTTGATGACAGTAGGTAAGTAATTGTTTACATGATATTTTATTTACTAAATGAGAGACTTCCGTAAAAGACCGACTTGTCTAAATTAAATGGCATACAATTAAGCACTGTCCACAATGTTGACATAAATCACATGACTGAGTAGCTGTTTGGATTTTGTAGAGCGTCTGTCTGAGAACTGAAAAATGTTATTATCACAACGGCATTTTATATTTCAGTGATGAATCAAATGAACTGCGATGTTTCATACTGACAGTGGAAAGTGCGTATAAGAAATGATTGTTTAGGGGCTTGTTACTTGACCGATATAATGACACTGTGTAACCAGCACCTTTAATTTTGATTGATTGAAGTCTTTCCCCAGAGTTTAATAGTCTCTTTGAGCTATGAAACCACCTGAACGATCTTTGACCATCATTGTCCTATATTGAAACAAACAAAATCAGTGTCATTAACTATCTTTAATTATTAAACATTAATTATCTTTGCGTCTGATATTAAGCTTTTGTACCAATCTTATGTATTCATAATTTCATAATTGTCAGCCGCATTGTATTGTTATTGTATTAAGAATCAACTTAACCATTACAATAACCAAGTAAAAAATGATTCAAAAGGTATTGAAATAAAGTGAACGCATTTTAAAGTTGAGCATATTTCTGTCAAATTTCATTGCTTTTACTGGAGTGAAGGTCAGAGTTCTGTTCTTATTATCATTTGTATTTAAAGGTATTTGCTCTTAGGCTAAATGGCGCCTGTAAACTGTTTGACTTCTTATGTTGATACAACACACAATGACAATAATAATGTATATCATAACCCCATTTACATATAGCAATAAGGACGTCTTAAATATTGCAGTTTTATATTCAATTTACATCACTGAAATGTGTATGAACGATAGTGCGCTTATCATAATATCACTTTTTCATTCTATCAGCAAAAACCTTCCACACTACTTCAAAATCAACTATTGTAAGTATCAAATATGCATTAACGTTTTAATGCTTGAATGAATTCTTACCTTGGCATGCAATTATACTACAACATTAAAAGTATTGGTGCTCAAACTCACTATTCTTATTTTAAGGGAAAACCATACTTTGTCGATTTACCAGCATCTAATGAGCTAGTTGTGTGTCCAGTTGATGCCTCCTGTGTTATCCCAATTATTATCAAATCAGACAGGTACTTTTATTTTTAATAAAATAAATAATGTGTGCGAAGTTGACACTGCCATCGGATATCGACAATCGACATTCGCAATTATATCGTACAACTACAATGCCGAGCTGAATCGTCGAGCTGGACGCAATTCTAGCTCGAAATTCAATATTTAATGGCAAATCTTCAATGTCTTGCTAGAATGTCGAGCTGGACGGAATTCTAGCTCGACATTCGATATTATATAGCAAATCTTCATCGTCGAGCTGGAATGTCGAGCTGGACGGAATTCTAGCTCGACATTCGATATTATATAGCAAATCTTCATCGCCGAGCTGGACGGAATTCTAGCTTGACATTAGATATTAAATAGCAAATCTTCAATGTCGAGCTAGACGGAATTCTAGCTCGACATTCGATATTATATAGCCAATTTTCTAGCTCGACGTTCGATATTATATAGCAAATATTTAATGTCGAGCTGGACAGAATTCTAGTTCGACATTCGATATTAAATAGCAACATCGACATTGAAGATTGACTTTATATTACCGAATGTCAAGCTAGGATGCCGTCAAGTCCGACATTGCTGCGATATATTGCAAATCCAGTCAATGATATCGAATTTCGAGCTAGGATTCCGTCCAGATCGACATTGCAGCTCGACATTTAAGATTGACTTTATATTATCGAATGCTGGGCTAGGATGTCCAGGTCGACATTGCAGCTAAATATTGCAAATGTCCGTTAATGATTTCGAATGTCGAGCTAGGATTCTGTCAGCTCGAAATTGCAGCTCGACATTGAAGATTTCCTTTATAATATCGAGTGTCAAGCTAGGATGTCGACCAGCTCGTTATTGCAGCGCGATATTGCAAACCCCTTTTATCAAATTGAATGTCGAGCTAGAACTGAGTCCAGCCCGACGATCCAGCTCGACATTGAAAATTCCATATGTTACATCGAATATCGAGCTAGGATTCCGTCAAGCTCGACATTCCAGCTCGACATTGAAAATTCCCTATATTATATCGATTGTCGAGTTAGGATTCTGTCCAGCTTGACATTGCATCTCGACATTAAAGATTTCCTATATAATATCGAATGTCGAGCTAGAATTCCGCCCAGCTCAACATTCCAGCTCGACGTTGAAAATTCCCTATATTATATCGAATGTCGAGCTAGGATTCCGTCCAGCTCGACTTTGCAGCTCGACAGTGAAATCTTACTATATATTATCTAGAACCGAGCTAGAATTCCGTCCAGCTCGACATTCCAACTCGACATTGAAATTTCCCTATGTTATATCGATTATCGAGCTAGGATTCCGTCCAGCTCGACTTTGCAGCAGGACATTGAAAATTTCCTATATAATATCTAATGTCAAACTAGAATTACGTCCAGCTCGACATTTCAGCTTTTACTTAATAAATTTCAATGCTGGACCTACTGCAAATGTGCATGTTCATAGCAAACCGTATTTTAATTGTATATTTTGTTATTTCTAGCAACATAGCTCGGGTGTGGATAACAGATGGAAAGGCAGATTACAATTTTGGAAAACATGAGAATACGACCCAAGGTGGGGAGCATCTGTTCAAGACGACTCTTATATTTACAAGTGCCATTCATGGTGATCACAGCCTTTGTCTACAAGCAGTTACTGTGGATGGGTAACGCATTTTGTTATATTTAATTCTAGCGATTAAATAAGGTATTGATAAGGAGCAAAACATAACAATGGCTTATAAAACGAATTAATGCTTATTAATCCTTAATGCTTAATTTACAATAACTAATAAAAAACCAACAATGACACGGTAGAATTACGGGCAGGAACTGTACCAATATTAGCGCCACAGCTAGATTATTCTAATCTGTTAAGTATGCCTTCAATATTCTCTAACTAATTCACCTGATAGTATGCATCCTTTGCAGAAATATTTGCGTACATTTATAAAGTTACGCGTAGACCCAGATCACCGAATATATACTTTAAAATTTTGTTAACCATTAAAAATTAAGTTCTTCATAATCGTTTTTGAATTCTGAAAAAATAATGAGTCAGGCCAGATCACATAATAAGCTCCTTTCATATCTAGCTGAGCTGCATACCTCAGGAGAACAATGAGAAAAAGGAACCTGTCAAACAATGATATAGTTAAATATTATAACGTTTTTATTAGGTGATTTCTTATTGTCCCAGTTATTTGTCTAAGGTTAGCTGTATTTGTCTGAGCCTGACAGTGTGAGGTCAAATATAGCTAACCGAGGACAAACTCGATATGAAAGCACCTAATTAATAAGCATTTTATTAATTAACTATTCAAACAGTCGGATGAACGGAAAACAAAATGACTCACTAAAATGATTTCCAGCATATTTCTAATATAATGCGAGTTTCGACAGTTAATGAAAATGGTCCATTTCTCAAATCCAATATTTGGCGAGTTTGGTGGCCAATTAAAACGGAGACCGAGTTTGGTTGATATTGCCGATAATGGTCTGGTATTGGTATTGATCGTCCCCGTATCGCGTCAAATACGTAATAGTTGATTGAACGTTAATGGTAAAAACATTGTAAAAATCATAAACAATACAAAGCTCCATAATTTACTTTTCTATACTGCGTTTTCAATCGATATTTTCTCTTTAATTAACTCATTATTACCATAGATGTACAGTCTCCTTATTCAATAACAATGCTTGTATTTGCTTAATAATGATTCCACTGATTACAATGAGCACATATATGAAATATGAAATGCTTATGTTGTATATATTTGTATAATGCGATGATTTGCATTAGTCGGCTGATGATTGATATATGGTCTGTTTAATGATATATCTGTTTTACAGAGTTGCAACTGAAACAACATGTATCCATTTCACAGTTAAACCAAAAGGTGTGTATATATTAAAACAATGACAGTAAAAACACTCACTGATAGTTATTTCAAATAGGAAAGATCTACGTATATCTATTTTAGAAAGATGCTAACATCACAAGCATCTGGTGCGTAATTTTGATTCAAAACGTTTGTTGACCCCTACCCCTAATGTTCAATGGTAACCCAAACACTAATATCAAAACTTGATGATAAATTCAAAAACGTGTACATGTCGTAAAACATGTTCCTTTGTTGACATGTTCATGCGCCAAACTGAAGTCATATTGCAAGATGAACAACGGGTTTTGTAAACCATTGTAATAAGATAATCGTTGGACTATGATAATGGCTTGCAAAAAACGGCGAATGTTTGTTACTGCCTCCGTCTCTGAACAAACCTACCTTTAGTGAAGAAAAGGACTTCAACTATTCCCTTTTTAGTATTATGTTCTGGTTATCGTCAAATGGTAATAGTTATGTAAGCATTGTTGCACTTGATTGATCAAGTGCAACAATGCTTATAAACACATAAGCATTAATTAAGACTCTTTAAATATTCACGATAAACATATTTCGATTAATAGCATCTACAAACTTGCAACATATCGATTCGATCCAGGGTTATGGTATCATAGTAAGTAATAACAATCAATTTACTAACCATGGATAGTCTGAGATTTGGTTCCTGGTGGCGGTGACTCGTGTAAAAAAAGAACAGACATGTTACAGAGACTTTTATCATAAATTAACATCGACATATGAGAGTAATTTGAAGTCCGGTTTCCAATGTTCAGGCAAATGTTTCTGCCGAACAAATGCTTGCCGTGTTACGTGTTTAGAATTTATAATGCATTGTTATTTTGTTTGGAATGCCTGTACTGATTTATTGCTTTTTACTGAAGACCGACCTGTTTCTAATAAACTTCATTATTTTTCATTTCAATCAATATCATTAGTCTCTATTCGCATACATGCATAGGTTAGTTACTGTTTGACAGTCCGCCATATATGTGTTTGACCAAGACCTACCCCAAAAACAGTAAAATTTGCCTTAATGGGAGGACACCGGCTGGCTTCAGGCTGGTTCCGTGTCCTACTTAGGTTTTTAAGTCATTTCAGTCAGGTCAGGATCTCGGAAATGTGCACAAGTCCATTTCAAATTAATATTCATTGGCAAATACACACATTGAAATGTTAATCCGAAGTAATTAATAAGCGATAGATTATTTTAATATAAGCTATCCTATATATTGATTCTAAAACTTTTTCCAAAAGTGTTTGACATTGTTAAATAACAACAATAGTTTTAAATGGATTCGTAGTATTAAACGAATATTTGATTCCACTATTAACACTTACATATAATGATAACGGTTATACTAATACGTCAGAGTGCGTAAAGAAACTAATCCGGTGTTGCCCAGTATATCCGATAATGGAACGATTCAAAAAAAGTCTCAAAGAAAGAAAGAATAACAATAAAATGAAAACTGACTTTCTATTGGGCAATTATATTATTAATATTATACTAAAAAGCACTTCTCTTGTTCAAAAGTCGTACATCAAATACCAAATTCCCAATAGAAACAGGACGATGAAATAATGTTCCATACCTGCGCACTTTCGTATTCAATGGAGGCTTAGGTGATGCTAATCAGTCTCTTCTCATTTGTTGTTTTTCATCCTATTGTATTAAATTCAATTCTAAACCAATATATATATATAATCTATATACCGATAATCATATATGATACCCACACATGTATAATCTTTCGCGTGTTTTGCGTGCTTTATTTTGTTGCGTTGAATATCGCCAATGCATTGAAGGTTGGTGTTGTTGTTGTTGAAAAGAGAAAGGGTCACTATGTATTTTGATGTTTTGTTGCAGTCTATACGACCGTTTAAGATTTAAAATAATTATGAAGTACACTGCCATTTATGAATCAGTGACACATATTTTTTTTATTATCTTTTATTGGAAATATACTAGTTTATGTTAACAGCAATACATAGTGAAACGTTATAAAGTGTTTGTCAAGCTATGTGCACCTTAACTGGGTATAGGGATTAAGTTCAAACATCACAAGTTGTACTAGATCCAAGCGTATTAAAGGGGATGACAAGGGTTAGTGTTTCCTAGCGCTACAGATGATACTGCCAGTCAGATTCCAAGCAACCAGGGGCCTCTATCTATATAGGCTATCTCTGGAAGCTAGCGAGCGTACAAAAGCTATGTACTAGTAAGTATTTGAAATAGAATATCACAGTTGCTTCTCAGTTCAGTATGCGATTATTTTATCATTCCAGGAACGTCGCTCTACATACAGAAACCTATCTTCCTTGTCCTAGAAATATAATCCAATAATCAATTATTACTACTTAAAGGATTGTTTTTTCTGTTATCAAAATTCTTGTTCGATGGGTTGAAGTGAAGAAAGTAAGCAAATTAATTCTTTAAAGGGCCTAGGGTAACAAACAATTTAAAATCAGGCCTCACACATTATATCTGAGTTATAAAATAGTGATAAGGAGAATAAAATTTGACTTGATCCTCTTTTACTTATATTTTCTGATTATAGATCCGTGCTACTCATCACCGTGTCTCAACTCTGGTGTATGTAAAGTTCGCAACGACTCTTCAGGGCTATTTGACTGTGAATGTATTGACGGATATTCAGGACCAACTTGTGCTAAAGGTTTAATGTTCTTTTAATTACATTTTTCTTTGACTAATATGATGTTACTCTTTTATGACAGTTATTTACCACGTCGTAGTAGTCCATCAAATATTACTAAACCTTAATCGACTTCCTTGTTTGTGTTTTGTTTCACTACAAAATTACCTGGATGGGTTTGTTCTTCTGTCGTTTAAATCACACTTCTTGTTTGGCATGAAAGGGTTAAATATATGTATATGACTTGCTGGCGGTTGTTAATCATTTTCCAGATTTGTATTGAAGTTAAGTCTTAAATAGTTTTCAATGCAACCTCATACGAGCTCGATTGAGTGAAACAAATTGCCCGCACAGGGTTTTGTTATTTTTACATAAAATATTGTTGATTTGTTTCTTTTTCTGAAACATAAAACATAATGGAATTAACAGGAACAATAAGTATATTTTGAACAGTCATTATGAAACTCGATTATAGTAGTTGTGGTCCGACATTCAAGAACATTTTTGATCGACAGCACTTCTACAAACAAATTATTGGGTTGGCTAAATTCTTGTTTTGTATAGTATGTGTCAGACACAGTGTTTACAGTTTGCCTTTTTATCTTTCATCTGGTATTTCTTTCATTCGAAAGTGTTAGGCGCTGCAAACATTCAACATACCGATGGTGCAATATTATACATTGGGATGTAAAATTTAATGTTATTCGGGATGATACTTCGAACGTAACACAAGTTAAGATTAACGTATTGGCTCTAGAAATTTCGACACGCATAAACAGAATGTAATTATGTTTATATATTCTCAATTAAACCAACAACGACAGGCATATTTTTATAATATGATATGTACTTAATTAAATATTCGTTCTAAAACGTAATTTTTTTTATTAAAACTGTGCTTACAAATGCAAAAATTAACACAAACGCTCCTTGCAGACATCAAATATCAAACAAGAATCATTTCTGAGTTTGGGTATTGAAAATAGATACTGATTGTTAATATATATTCGTCTTATTTACAGCCTCGGACACCTGCCATCCCGATCCCTGTGTACATGGAGACTGTTTCACGAGTGTCACACCTTTCTTTTGCTACTGCACAGATGACCACGTGCTGCCTAATGACTACACTCTCCCTACTTGCGAGCAAAGTATAATAAAATGTTCATTATCTTAAAGTAATCAGCTTAAAAAAATGTATTGTCGAAAGTTGTAAATTTACATTCATTTTCTACAAAATATATTCACCTTTACTTTAGGTTGATTTAGAGATGGCATACTGCAAATAATTGTAATGAAATATGCAGACAGACATATTGAGGGATAGTTAATCTCCACACGTTAAATGTACATCGTCAACAACACATATGTTCTTATATCAATGTCAACGTAAATGCGTAATAAAATAACACAAAGAATTACAATCGTGTATATTATTGATTCGTTATAATTTGTGTCATACGTATCATTTGCTAAACCACTTTGACCTAATCAGATAGGAGAACAATATTGTTTCTGCTTTGAACTTACAACTTAGTTTTTTGCTGTTGATATCATTTAAAATTATGTTAAATAAACGACTGATTATTTCTGAAAAAAATGTATATGTTTTTTTTATCATTGCGTCCGTAAAGTTTCTTTTGATATTCGAATAACTTTGGCACTCAAAACGTTAAAAGAAACCATGACGAAATAGAAATGACAAGATCGGGAAAGTAAGGAAAAATGAATGCTTTATGTGATCCACTTCAGTGATGTTTACTTTCAATACAAACTTTTGTTGGGTATTCTATGTGCCCTTTTTCAATTACCGAAACCATAAGTATTTTTTTTCAGATCTCCAAGTCAAACAATCACTGGTAGCACAAATGGAATTGTTAAAGGCGGGGGGGGGGGGGGCGGTTTGAGCACGACGACTCAATCTTTTCTTTGCTAAAACAGAACATAAAAGCTCGTTCTTAGAAACTTTCTGAAATCCAGAATGAAGTATATGAAACTACTCGAGTTCGTTTTGCCGCAAGATGGCTGCTTTTATTTCAGGGATTGATGACTGTGTAGGTGTGACGTGTAGCGACCATGGTGTCTGTGTTGATGGAGACCAGTCAAAGACGTGCCAATGTTTTCTTGGTTATAAGGGGCAAAACTGCGAAACAGGTAAGACCCCCCTACAGAAATGGCGCTATCCGATAGATTAAGAGCCGTCACAACATCAAGGAATATATTCCATTCACCCTGACTAAATTTCAGTATCACAGAAAAGGAAGGGCATTTCACAGTTGTAGGTTATTACAAGCACAATGAGCACATTGCAAAAAAACATATAACAAAATCTGATTACGTTGGTATCGGTCTATTGAACAAAGTGAAAGTGAACATTTTTCGTCAACAAATCATTATAAAAATTGTGCTTTAGCCGAAAGTTACATGGAAGGTTCAATTCAATCATTACTAATTATAAATAATTGTGTGATTTTGTCTTAGAATTATAATATAGTCAGTGGGAAGTAATTGTGTCATGCTCTCCAAAAGATATTTTATGCATATGTATCCCTATATACACGTCATTAACGAATTAGAATTTATCCAAAGCAAACTGCTTATGTTGTATTGGAATTTTAGAGTACTCTAATTAATTAGGACTATTTAAGACTCGCAGTTTTTCACATTGTCCCACATAACTGATATTTGTTTGCGTTTACTTCAGTGGATGGTCATACTGCTCCGAGCAATGCAGCATGCACAAGAGGTAAGCGCAAAATTTGATTTGGTTGAAAAAGAGAATATGTTTTATACATGACGATTAAATATGTGTTGTTGTATGTACTAGTGATTTACAAACATCTATTTTCTAACCCATTTTTAAAACCCCCCACAAATACAATGTTGAAATCATTGAATTTTTTACTTTAATGCCTCGTGGTATTTTAAACCAATTGATGTTGACTCACAAAATGTATGTTTTGGCTGCAGTTATATAAACATGTATGGATACGTATTGTCAATATATATGCAAAAAGCTACAGAAACATGCTCAGTAGCAAAAAAATTAAACATAAACCCGGTTTAGTGGCAATGGGCAACGCCAAAGACATAAAACACAAATTCACAAACAAGAAACATAGAACAGCACACAACTCTACAAACAGCACAGTGCATAAATAATATATATATATATATATATATATATATATATATATATATATATATATATATATATATATATATATATATATATATATATATATATATATATATATATATATATATAATTGGTATGTTTATCAAGAATTGTTAGGTACCGTCTTGGAACGGTCAGTAAAATGTAAATTTACTGGGGGTTTAAACCAGTTTATATATATAAATTTTGTTAGTTTTACAATCTAAGTATTTTTAAAGACATCAGATCACGACAAAAATTGCATTTATCATATCAAATTGACAACACTTTAACCATTGACATTCATCCTCAATATATTTGATAAATAAATGCAAAATGATTATTACATCTTAAGTAATGACAAAATTTGCATTTTTCTAATTGACTAAACGTAAACTGTTTCAATTAACCTTTTCATGTCAAAATGTTAACATAAATGCTCAATACATACTCAACGTAATATTAAAACCTGATTAATCCTTGATAAACATACCTAGTATTTATGTATAGTATGTATGCACTGTGTTGTTTGTGGAGTTTTGTGCTGTTCTTCCATGTTTCTTGTTTGTGATTTTTTGGTTTTGTGTTCTATGTCTTTGGTGTTAACCCATTGACATTAAACCGGGCTTATGTTTAAACATTTTGCTACTGAGCTTGTTTCTGTAGTTTTTCACATGAGAACTAATATCAAGAATTTCGTTTAAGTTGAGTTAAAACCATTTCAGTGAGAGTGAGAAAGAATAACACAAAATACCCCCTAATCATGACTGTTGCAGAAGCCTCATACCGGCAATTTTGGACCGAAATATATGCATATTTCACGAACAAATGACAGAAAAAAGTACCCCCGCGTCAAACTATCCAATTTAAAAAGTCAGTTATAATAACAACCCGAGCTAAAAGCTATAAAGTCTTTGCTTAGTCCGTTTCTTTGTAAACACATGATTGATTATCTTTAGTTTCCCATTGTGTAAAAATTGACAGCGAACACTCGTTTTGTTCAAAATGTTTCTCAAAGCGTATTTATAATTACATAATGTTATTAATTTATAAGTATTTTTTGATAATTTATTTTGTTGAATAGTTATATTTGTGGTCAAAGTTTATGTTTTCAGTTTTCCGCCTTGTAGATGTTAGCATTGAGTTTGTGAAGATAAATACAAAATGGCGCGTTGGTTTGGAAATTGCATGCACCGCAATATCAACCGGAAATTGTGTGATCAAGAAATCTGTTTACCGTCTTTACTTGTCCATTTGCCTATTTACAAATAATGTTTAAGACATTTGTTATATGTTACAGGGTGCCAGAATCATGGTGTCTGTATCACCGGAAGTTGTCGTTGTGGGATAGGGTATACAGGAGAGCAGTGCGAGATAGGTACAAATAGAAAATATGCCATTTAATTGTGCAATATATAAATATAAAGTATACAAAAATTTGAGTGACTGTGACAATACAAATTTTATAATACTTGTTTAATATCTGACGACAATCCATTGCAAATGTATACAATATACATTTTACTTAAAGCTATCTACATATTTTTCAAGGTGCTGGCAACATATCTACAACTGTGGTATGTAACATTTTATAAAAAAAAACCTTTAATAGTTGCCTTCTGAACAATTGTAAATTGTCCAAGTGTAGAGTTATATCTCTACGTCTGATATCTGGACATCTAGTGGTCGAAGTTTAAACCTACGAACAAAAACATGGATTTTATGCATAAATACAATCTCCAGATTTTAATATATTCCATTACAGCAAGGGGTTGCATTTGTTCAACCAACTGTCAATTCCGGAAGCAAATATCTGTGTGGCATTGATGACGAGGATCGCATTAAAAACTGCACTGTTCTTTTATACATGGCATCCCAATCCGGGTATGTTTACAATCGGGTAAAAATCTAACAAAACTTACTATGATAATAACTACTTAACATTGAAACATTGGTATCATTGTTTTATTTAAATCCAAAAAGGTATGGACAGAAAATAGTGAGCGTGCGTACGTTTCCAATCCCTTACGATATGTGTCCTTAATTTCAAATTGCACATATTTTTAATATGGATTTTAATATGTGGTTAGCTTTACGAAGTCGTGTGTTCATATCGTATTTATGTGGGAGACACCATGTGGACGCCATCGCACATGTTATAAATAACAATGTAATTTTCATCAAAGACAGTTGTTTACAGCATTGCACCGACGTTGAGTATTCAAACCACTGACAGTCTCACAGATACATCAGCTGGTCTTGTTGAAGAGCAGAATGTCGTTACAGGCATTTCCAAACTATTCACCAGTAAAGTGCGTGTCGAAGGAAAAGTTTCTAAAAAGTCCGGACACTATGTTTGCTTTGTTATTGCGGACAGGTAAGCCTTACTAACATTTTTGGAACCGTACTGATCTACTTTCGCTCTGATCTAACAGAATTATTACCTTTAGTATCATGTTTTTTTATAAAATGATATATATACTGAAACCTTTCAAATTTTGGAACCATTGAATGATCGTAGCTTAGCTCTGCCCAACACTACTAATTTAATTTCAAATTAAGTGAAACACCTTTGTTCACAAATCAAACACGGACTTCCTCCGTCAGGATTTTGGCGTATTTTTACGAATCACGTTGAACGATTTACTTACGATGCGGCTTTATCCCATATTAATACAGTTTGCATTGATTTCACTTCAGCAGGACAATCAAATTCTAGCTTAAAATTACGCTCGCAATCATCGCGCGGTCAGCGACGGACCCGTTTTTATAATTGTAACCCCCTTGAATGTCACTTTGTGAACGCAGGTTCGATAACCCACCGCACCACTAAAAGCTAATCGTCTTGTGTGAGGGACGATAAATGGGGGTCCTGTGTGACAGTGCTTTACCCTGTTGCACGTTGAAGAACTAGGATAGCTCTAACCATGGTTACATTCTGTCTATGCACTAAACTCCATAGAACTCTTTGAAGATTTGAAAATGATTGCCTGCAGCCGCCGTTGACTGCCTCTTCCTTTCAAATTGACATTGCGAGTATACTTTGTTTCTCTGGTGGCTGATGACCACGGCTTGTTAAAACTATTCACTAACAGTTATTTAACAATTTGAACATATTTCAACTTATTTGGATTGTAGATATGTGTTTCTCTTTCAGAACAAACAACAGCGTAACGAGTAAAATGTGTATTGAAATGGAGTTTGTGATGCAGAAAGGTATCTTTGATATCACATGCCGTTGTTTTGTTTTGCTCTCTTTTGAGTAAATCTCTTTATTTATTACAATAGAAAAAACAGAAAATGGTAAAATTGTTTTTACTACAGACTTAACGACACTGTAATTGTTTGACAAATCTTTTTCCTTGCCTGAAGTTTAAAATACAGTTAAGATATATTCAAACATTTATTATTTTTATTTTGAAGAACATGGTAATACATACCACAGCTCAAGATGATATAGATTGACGCGCTATGTTTAATGTAGTGATAATCATGTATAGGATTTATTCATTCAGAAATATTATAAATCGTCAATATTACATTATAATACTTGCGTTTTAAGGTGTTAGTTCTTCGGTCAAATTGACCAAACCTAAATATATAATTTTTGTTTAATTGATTATATTAAATCACAATATTCATTTCTGTCATTACAGGATCGTCCAACGTTGTAAGTATTTATGTTTACAGAGTTTAATTTGTTCAACATTATTATTTTAACATATGAGTTGTTATCGTTTTAGATATCTAAACCGTCATGACAAAACCCTTCCGCCCTGCAACAAGTCCATGTCAACGGTTGTTTTTGTGTTTCAGACCCCTACGTTTATTTCACCGACATTACTTCAGGACACCCGATTAATATGTTATCTTAATAAAATATGCAGAATGTTTCTTTATACATCCTCAGAAGCCAATGGATGGTTAGTTCATATCAATATGTTTTGCAACTGTCTTTATCCTTAGTTTGCCATTTTTGTAAATGATACAGTTTTTCTTCAAATAGTCTTCTTACAGACGTAAGAAACCTTTCGCTAGGACAAACACCAATTTTGTCCGAGGCGAAGCCGAGGATCTAATTGGTGTTCGTCCTAGTGAAACGGTTTCTTACGTATGTAAGAGGACACTTTTGAAGATAAAACGAGTAACTGTATCTTACTTATACGACGTATAAGTGTATTGCATATATTAGACAGCAAATATATGCATTGGTAAATAAATATTTGTCCGAAAGATAAGCATTAAATTATTATCATGGCTTTAATACAATGTATCGCCAAGTGGGATTACTCTTGTTGTCGTGCACAGTCCGCTTAAACCCATTAGAAGACACTTTTTCAATAGCTCTGCTGGGGGTACAGTCGTATAAATTCAAATGTACAGTGCCTTGTCTACGTAATTCAGTTACACCAGTCACAACATTGCAATTCGGTTTGATTTGTCGTTTCAGTTTTATTAAAATCTAAAAATTGTAAACTTCTTGTTTGAACTTCCAGTGCACAGGCAAAATCCGCCACTCAATATGTGACTGTCTTCGAGACTCACCAATATGATGGAACAAACGTCTGCTTAACTGAAATCGCGTATGAGCCAACACAGGCCGAGGACACAACGATGTGCTTCCTTGCAACACAAGAGTGAGTGCTCAATGGTTATCCAAATTTAACGTGTTATTACGATGCATGCTAATTTGATGAGGACGTATGCACATATGACAGTATCTTATTTAAACAACAACATATTTAGTGTTCTGTTGCATAGTTAGATATTTATTAAAATACGTTGATATAAAGATATATTTTACAGAACAACGAGTGACAAGCGATGTTTTGCTGTAAGCGTATTTGAAACCGCAAAAGGTATAATGTGAATAATGCCTTGAATTTATATTGCTAGTTTATGACTTAATTTTTTTTAGATATATATATATTATAACAACATAAAAAGTCCAGTAGTAAAGTTATAATATAAACCCCGTTTAATGGCACATGGTCAGTTTCAGAAATTATTGAGTTATTACATTATATGATCAATAATATACTTAGATAAGGAAAGTGAGAAGTTAAGAAATGTTGTTTCATGAATATTTGTCAATTAATCCTTATTACGTATACTACATGTGGATGCAAATTATGTTGATTTAGGTATGTTATTTTTTTGCGAGCAGATCCCTGTGGAAGAAACGGCAACATCTTGCATGGAAGTTGCCTAAACAAGGGTCTATGTTTTATGGCTGACAGAAGTACTTCAAAGTGCATATGCCAGCCTACAAATACTGGGGGAAATTGTGAAAAGGGTTAGTATGTAGCTTGAAAATAGATAACCAATTTCAAATTGATTTCATAAATCCGGCAATAATCTAAAAACATTCGATACCCTCAATTCCTAATGTTTGATTACCCCTTGTACTTTTACCGTGCATTAACTCATTTTCGCCAGGTCGGTGCCCAGCAGAACAAAACAATTGCAAGAACGACGGTTACTGCCTCCTTAATGGCCAGCGCACAAACTGCGTTTGCAGAGCTGGTTACACAGGGCATTACTGTGACCAGGGTAAGTATATATTACATCATGAGCGTCAATTCTATATCCCATTAACTTACAATGTATTAAAAGAAAAGTAAATTACGACATTAAGGCAATACAAGATGCATCCCCTGTACACATACATTCATGTTGGTCCCTATGAATGGAAAACTGTTCAAAGTACACCTTAAATCTGATTGTGGTAAGACTTTGATGTGTTTGCATTGTTTTCCGTTGTATTATTGGCATCCTTCGTGCAATTAATTGTGTGTTTTTCTAAACGCTGTTCTTCCGGGCTAAATCTCTACTCTCCACTGTCACTTTTCAATTGTCATAATTGTCAAATGCCTCCTCAACGCATTAAAAAAATCGAAAGCATAATTATTTCTTATAACAAAGTATTGAAAGTATTCTCCATTCCACTATGGTTTATTATGATTTCTATAACAACAGCTTATTTTTTAGTAAACAAGCACACAGACTCTATTACAAAGCACATATCAAAATGGATGAAAGTTACTGAATGTTTTTTTACTTACATTGATTTTATTGGTTGTATCGTTATACAGGAGTGAGCCTCATTCAGTCATACTGCCTTGCTGAAATAAATCAAAACTCATGTAAACAACATTTGGACAAGTTTTACGGACATTTTAGCTTTGGTGCAAAATTCAATGCAACGCACGATTGTCTTATTAATTTATTAATGTGCTTTTTAAACCATTTTTAAAAGACGATTGTAGTTAATGTTTTTTATGGTGACAAATATCTTAATTGTGACAAAGGTAGGGAGCCTAGAGACCACAACACTGGAAATGAAAGCGTTGAAAGCAGTGATATTTACAGCGTTGTAATGCCAGTATTCCATATACACGCTTTCCGCATCCGTATTTTGCAATATGTTTTACGCATCGTCATTTTACAATTGAAACCGTATTATATGTGTCCATAAAAAAAGAAAATCGTATTGTTGAAATCGTGTTTCTAGTAAGAAATGTCATCCGACTAGCCCTTTTTGGTAATTTGCTCGCTTGCCCTACTGCGTTTATATAATATAACCACAAGAAAAATACTCCCATTACTTATGTTTACATTTCAAATTATTATTTATTTCAATTAAAAATGAGTAGTATCTTCTGTAATATAGTATTTGTTTTTAATGACATGTATCAGAAAACATATATGCGTATAAAATAATAGCTGATAATTGTAACCTTGTTCATCATTGGTTAAATGACGTCGCGCTAATCCAATCAGATTGTAATAATGAAATAAACGATGACGTCAGAATTAAACAATATTTAACTGATATATCTCTATAAATATTTATATATCAATATATGTATACGATATTATTTGAAAAAAATATGAACATAAAACTGATATTTGATTTCCAATGTTTAGCGTTATCAAAACCAAAAATGACCTCAAAATGACGCGTTGTGGGATTGAACCTTCGATATCCTGCACCCGAGATCTGCATTCGGGCCACTTAAATAGAAACTACTGTATTAACAGTGGTTTTGAGTTTAATAATACAAGCACTCGCGCAAGGCCTATTCGCAGCGTGCTCCGATAACATTGTTAGTCATATCGGGAGTTTGGAGCACAGAGCACATACATAATGTAACCCTAGTTAGAGCTACCCTAGACCTTTAGCATGTACCAGTGTACAGCACTGTCACACGAGACCCCCCAATTAACATTCCTCCCGAAAGATGATTTATATTTTAAGTTGGGCGGCGGAATATCAAACCTGCGACACATGGGCAGTCAAGTGTGTTACTACTAGAACACGCATCTTTTACCATATTAGATAGTTAGAACTACTGTTTCCACTGCAAATATAAAATTGTAAATATAGGGTATTTATTCATGAAAATAAAACGTCTAACAAACATCGTTTGATTTAGTATTTATGTTAAGCTTCTCTTTAGAAATGGTCTAAAAATGAAATGAGAGTGATCAGTGTATATTTATTCATTATTTGCGTTCCAATTAAATAATAGCAAACTATGAAGATATTGAGTGATTGCCAAGGCCAAGTTGTAAACCACTTCAGGGTAGATAAAACGACATATATTTACTTCTGACCGTTTACTGTCCTTTGGGAATGAAATGAAACGCATTTCTTTCAAATATCTCGAACATGTCCGTTAACAAAGCAAATGGCATCAAGACGCAGGCGTTCGTTTTGTTATCCAAATGTGTTGATTTAAACATACTTTTGAACGAAAATTATGACGCAATAATTACACATTGTCTGGATATAATTTTTCGCTGATATGTATTGCTAAAATGTGTATTATGCAGTTTCGATCTGTCTGTAATGTTTGTTTTTCTGTGTCTCTAGTTTAGTGTCTGTTAGGCATCGGCCGTGTGCCTTGAAACAGATTATTTGGTATTTGGATGGCTATTAGGTTTGTCCCTGTAGCTACCATGGTATTATTTTTTTCACCTTTCTTCAACGGAAGACGTACATGTTTTTAGGGTATATGATCGCATGCGAGTGGTGAACAATTTTAATGTCGGCTCTGTAACTTGCGCATATCTATTATCATACCAAAATTGATAATAATGTAATGTATATGATAATACTTTTATAAACGAGTTCGATAACAAGTCATATTGATTCAATTATTTCTCTGAACCAGAAAATAATTTTTACGCATGTCAGAGGTATTTTAAAGGCGTTTTTACAAGATTTTTCCGATTTTTTTTTTAAATTTGCTTTGGCAATTCAATTCAATTTTCGTTTGATCGCCTTGTGCCTTAACTTATTTCATTGTGTATGCAATGACATTCAATAATTAACGGAAATCTGCCGTATATTTAACGACCCTTTTGGTTAAAAACACAAGGTTACGGCCATGTCATCTAAGCTGTCTATTAGTCGCTGACAGCTGTCTGTGATCGATTCCTCAACGAAAGAGTATTTGTAGACTTGAACCGGGATATATTCAGGCCTTATACTGCCAAAAAACTCTATGTCATGTATAAACACAAAAGGAGTGCCATCTTTGTGTTCACCTTGGTCTTTCATACCCATTCATTTTCAGTCGTATCCAATTAATATATTATGTTACAAGATAACTTTTCATCTCGTTTTTCAGAGGCTGTGTCTGTTTTGAAAGATTCATCAATTAACGGGGTAACAGTCACATTCTTTCAATTGTATTATTTTAAATAAATTCATTTCATTTAACAAACCCAGAGCGAATTTGAGTTAATGGGAAGCGCAGACCTAACATTCTATAACTTTACATGAAAGCTTCTAGAATTTAACATAGCTGATACCCCCCGACCAGTCAAACTTATATAAACGGGCATGGTTATTGTCACAAGGGTGAGAATTGATGAATTTATGAACATATCGTAATATAAGGGAGTTAAGCACTCTTATCGTTTACGTTATTTTCTTCAAATTTCTGCTGGCTTCGGTGAAGATTTACTTCGAAAATGGGACAAGAATAAGGCTGCGATCATAAATGATAACGATAAATTAATTTAATACAATTTGAATATATTTTTCCGTAGCGTTGTTTGTCGCGGTAATTGTAATTTTGGGTGAGATCGTTTTGTCTTAACACAGGCGCATTGTAAACTGTTTGACTGTTGTGCGCGTCCGTGTTGTAAACATTAATATCATTTATAAACGTCCGGCCACCGGCATTTTATCAGTTAAAAACATATTGAACCGGAAATATACTTAAGTTGAAGTATAAAAGACACTAGGTCAAATGTAAATGGAGTGAGTATTAAACTAAAATTTGTCAGCTCCATATTATTTCGTATTTTGAATTCCTTAAATTCAGGCGAAGTTCGACATTTTTGCGAAGCCGGTGTCCGTCAGCTGCAACAAGAACAGAGATTGTGGGTTGTATGCATCCTTAATCGGAAAATATGACCATGAAAGGCAAGTTTTCATCAATTAACTATTCTGTCTTCTATCACTAAACGCTGATAATACTGAACAATGAATACAATACATGAATGTGAGGAATAGAATTATAGAACTAGTTTCAGTCTTAGATGTAAATGTGTTTGACCAACAATAATTGTCTTGACATGACCTTGTAGTTAATCGACTTTATAATAGAGCTGTCATAAATAAACTGTTGACTTCTAAGCGATTTGTCATTTTCTCCATCACTCGAGGTTCGTTTCATTGCAGCCCAATTGTTGAACTCGGTTATGTCAGTCAGCAGCTTGAAGTAATATCCATGGAAACAAAGCCGATGCTGAATGTAACAGGGGGTTTCCAAACAACTGTGATTTTTTTACCCCACGAAGTTGGCGCATATCATGTTTGTCTGCAAACGTTTAACAAATTAAGGTATGAATACGAACCTCTTCCGATACTTTGCCAGGTTGTTTGATAACTGCTTCGAGTATAACAACTTAAAAGGCGATTAAATGCTATTGCGTTTTCATAGTGTTCATTTTCATTGGACAAGTGTAAGAAAATCTAACAAACAGAACATTTCAGAATGAAACTCCTTGAAGGGCCTAATGCTGTTATTCAGAGTAAATATTTCGTTCTTGCGTTGTCACCCATGTTGCATTAATCTAAACATTTTCCATAACATTCTAACAACTTTGTTTCTTTCAGTATAAACAAGGACGAGTTCTGCTTTCCTGTTACAGTTACTGATGGTAAACATATGCACATCGTCTATTAATTATTCTATTAATTACGTAGTAAGAAAAACATGAGTAATAAACGTTAAATACTCCCAATTTCTTATTCCTACAACGATATCATAAAAATCAAACATCAATGCTGTAGCATCACTCGTTATTTTTCAGGCGTTGATTTGGTCAACAGTCGAAACGTACGTAGACTAATTGCAATGATGATTATTAAAAACCTACCTTTTCAGATTAATGTTGAAATAAAAAATGCACATATATATATATTTATGAAATTGCTAATCAATTTAAATAGAAATGTTTATTATATCATAATGCAGTTTTCTTACGTGCCCATAAGTGCAAAAATTTCAACATCTACATGTTTTTTCCTTAGTAAGTAAGGTGACTTTTTTTGAAATCCGCAGGACCTTCCGTACTTCATATTTCCAAGTCTTCAACCAAATTCGGATGTAAAATGCAAAGCGGATGATGTTTGTCACGTGACATACACAATCACTCCTGGGTCGGAACATGACAATGAATGGTAGTATTTAAGAAGTGAATTCGACACATCATATTATATTATATCGTTCTTTAAGGTGACACAAAGCAGCAGTCATCATAACGATATGTTTTGAAAACTGAGAATACGTAAATAAACATAATATCATAATACCTTTTACTATTTACATGGCCAGCATTGGTTCATGTTTTATTATGTCTATTTGCAGCATTAAAGTTGACCTAGTCAGTAAAGTTCCATCTGATTTTGAGAACATGCACGTGTTTTCAACGTGTGAGCATTGTGTTGATGGAAAGACTACCAATCAACGCTGTACACTTGATGTTGCCTTTAAACCAAGTTCCATTGACAACAACCGTAATATATGTGTGGAATTATCATTAGCTAAGTAACTAAACATTTTAATGTATATACTATGATGTTTCGATCTAAGTAAATATGTAGGGAACGGAGTAATCGTGATGTCATAAATAAGTGTAATTATGGTGATAACTTATTTTCCACTGCTTGAATACCGAAGTAAAAAAAAGTGTACACCAACATGATTATATTTGTAAAGAGAAGTACGTATACCCATGTGTAATATACAACACCATTCATGTATAATTCACCTTGTCGATGTAAGTCAAATTAATTTGAAACCTTCTGCAGGGGCGGAAAATCTGGCGAAGAAAGATGTTTCACCATCCTTGTTTCAAACGTTGAAACTTCAAGTAAGTAATTAAACGTTGTGTTCCTACATTTTTGTTACTATGTGTTGAACGAATCTATTTTCAAACGAAAACGCGAAAATACGACAGTACGATGATGACAATGCGATATAATATCGGGTTTTCACCATCGTACGTTCGCGTTTTCACCATCGTAATATCGTGATTTCGCGTTTCATAATCGTACTATCGTACTGTCGCATTTTCATCATAGTACTATCGCGTTTTCATCATCCAACTCCAGTGTTTTCATCATCGTACACCGTACCACGTTTTCACTTACAAAATAAACAGCTCGTGTGGCAAAGAACTAACGAAATCGATTACATATTCTCTTTTCAAGCAAAAGTCGGTTGTCAAGCACTCGAATGTTACAACGGTGCTTTCTGTGATGGCCACGAGCCTTCAAAGCCTGTATGTTATTGTAGAGCAGGCTTTTCTGGACATAACTGTTCACAAGGTGAAAAATATAACACATCTCGGGAAAAGTAGTAGATATTAGTAGTGTGTCGCTTTAATGTACTTCAGAACACTTATTTAAGAATTAAAGATATATTTTATAAAATTCTCATTGCTTCAACTCCTTTGATAAATGCCTCTCTGGTTTCCTAGTTTATAATTGTTTTACAATGTGTTAATGTCCTGTTATATCTTAAACTATGTGTATTGGTCATCACAATATTGCAGTATGATTGAGTTTTCGTATTTCAATTGTAGCTTACCAGTCCTGTGTGGAGGTTAGTGTCCAATATTACTTGACATTAAGATCCTGTCGCACCTACACTTGATGATTACCTGACTTCCATACATTTAGTTACAAAATGTATTTAATAGCTATTGCAATAAACTGTTATAATGAAAGTGCTTTAATTTCTTCATAAATACTTAAGGGTTTTCCAAGAAGCTCGGTGCAGGATATCGCATTTTGTCAAAAAGGAAAACAGTGCTTGTATCCGTTCCATTTTTGCGCAAAAGACAGGTTTGTGAATCATTTATGTCGTAATTAATGTTAAATGAAACCTAATCAAATATGATGGAAGTATTATATCTAAGTTATAGATTGTGTTTGTAGGAGCAAGTGTATTCCTTTAAACATTGAAACATACGATAATCAGACAAAGTTAAGTAAATATTACATAAGCAGGCAATATGACGACTAAAGTTTAATAGCACTGGCGATGCTGTGACGTGTTTTAAAAATTATGGTACTTTTAAGGTATCTGACGCTTCGTTTTCTGATTACCATTTTTGATATAATGCCAAAAACCGATATTTTAAAAAACCCAAATACTATTAAACCACTGTTTTTTCCAGTTACTATAAGTTAACCGTGTATACATATAGTTTTTTCATATGTTCTTATGAAATGTTATACTCGTTCAGGCAACACACAAAGCTCATCGTCGGAAATAAGGATCCTTGCCTGTTCGTCAGTCAACCTACATATATCAACAATAATGCCAGCTCTGATTGCCTGTGTTCATTCGGATCTGTTAAACTGTCCCCTTCTGTGCAGGCTACTTCTACTATGCGATTATGTTTACAGATTATTGATTCGGCAGGGTAATGTATAATTTAAGTCATACTTATTTTAAATTTGTATCTAAGCAAACTATTCATATACTAATTGTATTCGTATTGTGTTAATACAAAATAATAGTATTTACTTATTGAGTTATACATGAAATATTTCAGGACATGCGTATATTAATACATACGCGCATAAATCATAACGATTTAAATTCCAAAGCCTTGATAGGGTTTACTTAAAACTAGTATGTCTTTTCTTGAATGTGTAAGTGTTTCAAAATGGTATTTATTTGAAATATTGTAGAGTAGTGAAGGATGAGATCTGCCCAAACGTCAGTTTGTCAGGTATGTGTTCACGTTTTGTTGCAATCAAATTATTACCTCAAAAACGGAATAATATATTACTTTGCATACCGGACTGACGTACTAGTTTATTTAAATTGAATCTAATATGCCCATTTAAGAAGGGTAACAACGCATTATTTATACCCGCATGTACTTAATTAAATGACGATTACAATTGTTTCATATTTCTGTAAACATATGTGTTACAATTTGGAAAGGAAATTGAGGGTCTAAACATTTTAAAGCAGGTGGGGGAGATCAAATATTAAAGCGTTTCATACTTTCATCTTTATGTTACTTTCAAGAGTAAAACATTTACCATGGGCATCATGTTTGTGTAAAAATCTTTAACAATTGCTTGTGGCGGCTTCTTGCATTCATACATTTTGGCACTTGAAACCATTTCTAATCTTGTAATATGTTTGCCTTAAAAGCGACCAAACTTACTTAAACATGTTTAAGGGACACAGGTTTCAAGAATATTGGTTCCTTTAACCATTTTTGCAGTGTTGAAAGTTCCTTAAGGCCTTCCATTAAAACTCTGTATTTACGTTCATAATGAGTTTGTATTCTAGAAAAAATATATCATATGTTTGTTTCAGAAATTCCTCGGGAAAGTGCTATAGAAACGGTAATCTGCAGATAACTATAACTTACTTTATTATATACTATTTAAGCAAAATGGATATAATTATGTTGAACAATCATGTTATCAAAATCATTAAAGTTCGTTAGAAAAGCTCGTAACGTTTCTCAAATCATTTCATAAACATATATAGTATGTACCCGGCACAGTAACAAAACAATACTATTATTGTCTTATTTTGTAATTCGAAAATCATGCTTCAAATAAAGAAGCCTATATTGGTAAACTCACCTGTTCTTAGGAAAAGCCATTCTTCCTGTCATCAATTTTAAAAGACGTCGATTGTGTAAAAGGATTTGATTGTCACTTCGACATTCGGTACACAGATGGGGCCGAGTTTCAAACATCATTACCCTGGTATGTAACTTAAATAGTTCTTCTGTGTGTTACGATTGAACATAGTTATATTATGTTCTAATAAAAGAAGGTCTCATATCGGTAGGAAGACAAAAGGACGCTTGATCAAAGATAACTTAAATTTGCACATTGATTCTCAAAGATGCAAAGTTGCTGATGCACCCTAGTATCCTTGAAATGTGCTTTTAAAATAAATCTTTATAAACTTAAGATATTTCGAATATGATAAAAACTAAATGAATTATTTTGCAAAATTGCATAACTCACTTTTCGTAAAATATACTTCGCTCTATTGCTAACATTCAAGCTTTATTGTACGGTTGTAGTCCAACGCTAAGTATTTCAAAATACATGGAAAACGTTCACATCTTTCCTGCCGACCATCACGTCTGGGAGTGTGTAAGCGATGTGTCCTATAAAGTTCCATCAACTGCAAATGTTGGTGACAAACAGAAGCTCTGCTTGCGACTGTCGCTACCGCGGTATGACTTATTTTTTACACTTACGTTTTTATGTAAAAATAAACGTTTATCATGTAAACTTCTGACCATTATTCCGTCCCAAATTTTATCACATTTCAAACTTTGCTTTACAGGGTACATGGAGAGGAGCATTGCATTACAATCAACATCAAAAACACTCTTCCGTCTTTGCAAGGTTACCATTATATTTTGCTTTTTTGAGTCAAACTACTAAGAGTAAAAAGTTTGCTAAAGATATATTTACTAATTATAATAAGTGTATTTCATATGTCTCACAATGTTGTATTCCTGTAGCTGTATGCGATTTCAGCTAATTCAGTCGTTGGACCGTGTCAAAATTCAAACTGCACAAATGGAGCACTATGTTTAGCAAACACAGCTGTCAAGCCATATAAGTGCATTTGCCAAGACGGATTTGATGGAATTTATTGTCGTGAGAGTAAGTAATACAGCAATACCAACTACACAAAACATAATTCCCAAATTCGTATAGAAAGCGAAATAACTGCATGTCGGTCTATATGTCTGACAGTAGTATATTACTGTATTAGCACAGTTCGACAATTACTTAAAAGGTTGTCATTCACCAGTTCATCCCTTTAAATTCATTATAGTAGCAACATTTCCATATACATACATCTTACTGTTTATAGTTCGTACCGGGTAAATTAAGCGTCGTCATTTCATTTCAGTTCCCTTTTCGTGATTCCTCTTAATTAAGCTTTCATTTCCTTCAGATTTCCCAAGCAGTGGTTTTCTTCCTGGTGTCGAAAATATGAACGCATCTTTACATATCAACGGACCGAGGTTTCATTCTTCTCGAGGTGTATTAAATAAAACTGTCTGCTTGGCAAACGAGAAATGTACTTTTGTTATACCTTATTTCGGGAAACAAAATCAACGGTAAGTAGATAAGTCCACAATAATGAGTGCGCGAGTATTGTTCCAGTTGTTTTTATTCAACACAAGCATAATTTGAGATACTTTATTATATTGATGTTAATAAATGAAAAATACATATATTGCTTAATACCCTTGGCGAATTTCAGTTTTACGATTTTGCGAAATCAACTTCAAGACTTGGCGATATGATAAAAAAATGAAACCGTGTAATCGTAAAATAATATAGTTGAAAAGCCATAACCGTTTTTTTTGCATCATACACAAATGTGAATGCCAGCCCTTGAATATAAGCAGTTGAAGTATATTTTTGCCTTATTAGACCGGTGAAAAGATACTGCAACACGTCAATAACAGAACAACCTGGCACACAAGTTATTGCCAATGTGGCGGAAACACCTAACCTGAAACTGTTGTACTCAATATTCTTGGGATCATCTGGAACAGACGTATGTTGTTTCCAGACAACTGTGGACGGGTCTGAACACGGGTAAGTTCGTTTTGAGTCATATATTTGTATGGGTTTTAATATTAAATTGTACTTGTAAACGTTTAATGTGTGTTTGGAAATGATACAAATGTTTTTCAAATGTATGCACAAGGTACAAAAAATCTTTTATTTAATTACCATATGCGTTTTTATAAAGCATGACTTTATTCCTATACAGCATGAATGTAGATGAGTTTTGTTTCGAAGTTGAAGTATCACAAAGAATAGAAGGTAAGCATATTTCATGAATTTAAGTCGCATGATTGTCTTCTTACCAACAAGTCGTGTATGTATATGGTTTGTCTAAGCATACTTTCTTAGCATAGCTTGTTAATGATCACATTCATCCTTTTCTTCTTTAGACAATATTCGAAGAAATTCTGGCAGTCAGGTAAATTATTTTAATAAGCCGTTATAAGTAAGGCTATTAGTAGTATCATGCGTTACGTTTGAAATGCCAAACGATGTATACTTATATATGCTGATACTAAATAAAGCGATAAACCGTAATACCAAAGGTTTAATGAGATCCGTTTTTGGTCAAAAGTATCGGAAAGCAAATTATATAATATCATAAATGATTAACAAGAAGATCGTTAATGCATTTGTCAGTGTACCATAGAAATATGTATATATAATATAATATCATCATTATATTTTCTGTTTAAAACTTACTCAGAAGTGATCTACTCTTTATGAACATTTATATCTTTAACGAATTAGTGGATGTTTGTATTACTTTAGGTTACTAGATTTATATCGCCAGTTATGGACACACGATTCATTTGCAAGGCTAATGATAATTGTTACATTACTATTATCACGGCGAAAACCCAGTTATGGTAATTATAAACGTTTTCAAAACCTTTGATTAAACATTTCAAGCAATTTGTTTGTTTAATGATAGGTACATGAAGGTAGGTCATTCTCGTACTCGTTATGTTTCTTCTTGGTTTATATGACGGTTCGTACCTCTTTTTTGATACAGCAGTAACGCATTTCATTTGTGAAAAAGTACTCAACTGATTATAATAAACGCACACATATTTAGTACCCTCATTATACTTACTTGAAACAGCGACCAAGTGATTAATTGTTGCAATGGAGAAGACGACATTCACATCTTCATCACACAAGAGTCAATTGGTGTATGCGTAACTGAAATCGTTGTGCACACTTTGAATGAGGGACAAGAACAAACCATTTGCACCAAAGCTGGGTAATTAGCCCTTCCGTAAATATTTTTTCTGGCATGAGTCCTAACCTTCATAAGTGAATTGGTATGTCAGTAATTATTTATATTGGAGTAGCGAGGTAAAAATAAATAAGAGAACATTATTATTTTACTTTTAACCATTTTGCCTTAACTCTTTGTGTGCGAAGGATCATTTTGGCGATACTGTCCTGCCACTTCTAAAACAAAATCAGCATTAGTTGCCTTAGTTTAGTGTTAAAAACGTGCAATGTGTGACTGTTAAGAAGTAACGTGCTGATTGTGATGGTTTTCTTTCTCTTACCTTCAGAATAAACGGAACAACTCTCAACTTCACAGTACTTGCACTTACACCTGCAGGTAATATTGTCTTTTAAAACTACAGCTATGATGTACATTACATATTTTGTTTGAGATGTGCTCGTAGACTTGATGTTTTATCATGGGCAAAGAAAAGTTTGTTTTGATTATTTTGATTGTGCTATATTATTTTGTTATAAATTCTCCGCGTAAAGGTATTTAAAGCACGTTTACAATTTGTGAGAAACACAGTTTGTTTATGAACATTTTGTCTATTATTTGACCTTGATTTCCATTTCTTTCAACGGGATCTTAAATTTCAAATATTATATATATATGTGGGATTTTTCTATAGAGCGATATAAGCTTATATTTTATATAATGACGAATCTAATGTAAGTTTGGCTTTCTTATATCAGAACAAAAGTAAAAGCAGTTAAATAATGTATTTTTGCATGAATCATCTAGCATCTCTCTCTGTTCGCGAAATGTTTTTTGCAAGTGCATATCTTTGCTCGATTTGTCCAGATGATATATATATTTCTGTTAATCAAAATTAACAGAAATCAAATTAAATGGTTATTGCAATACGGCTACAAGAGAAATCCACAAATGAAGGAAAATTAGCGTATTTTGTAGTTTGTCATGTTTCAATGAGACATAAGTGAATAAAAATGTATACATTTCAGGATTTGGCCCTTGTCAGAAGCTGCACTGTGAGAACGGAGGAACGTGCGTGACAAAACATTGGGCTGCCTCTTGCTACTGCCTCCCCGGATATACAGGGGAGAAATGTGAAACAGGTAGGTATTACTTCCGTTTACAGAAAGTGAGAAGACAATAGTTGGTGTGTCTCTTTGCGAATATGCGTTTCATGTGATTCCTACGTTCTTTAATGAATTGTATGAAACCTAAATCATGTATTTCGATAAATATAAAATATATTATAAATAATTATAACATTGACATATTTTTCCAATTTGAAATTGCATTTGAACTAAGGTATTGTTGTATATATTTCAAAAACTAAGACATGAAAACTTTTACAAAACGGTTTTTGCTTTCCTTTTTAAATAGACTAAAGTGTTGAGAATACGCATTATTATATCATTAATTGACCTTTGAATGTAAATGCGATTCCAATTCATTATCATTTCTGGCAGGAATACTCTTTCATATATTGTTCTAATTTTCTCATCCATACATAGACACTTTTGAAGGAATGATTTCATCATTTTATAAGTTTTTAGTGCGTATTTCTCTGCAGCTGTTGACGAATGTGGTTCCAATCCTTGTTTTAACAATGGGACATGCATTGATCATGTTAACGGATACACGTGTAACTGTGAAGGAGCTTACGGAGGGGTTAATTGCCAAATAGGTAATTGCCAAGTATATGTAATTTAACGATATGACTACATCTTACTTCCGCTTTTCAACAGAAAGTTAAGTTATAATTAAGGCTACTTGACTTGCCCACGAAATGAATGTAAACAATTGATTAAACCTGATTTTTTTAATACGTTTGTGAAAAACTACAGAAACCAGCTTAGTGGCAAAACGTTAAAACATAAACCCGGTTTTATGGCACTGGGTAAATGCCTAATACATAGAACATAAAAATAACAAAATCACAAACAAGTGACATGGAAAAACAGCACAAAACTACACAAACAGCACAGTGCATACGTACTATATACAAAACAAAAAGGCATGTTTATCAAGTCCTTTTTATATTTTGAAATGACAAGGTTTATAGATTGAGACTTAAATTACAGTTCTGATTGTTTTATCTATTATGTGCACGTAAAATGGTCCGATCGGTTTCTTAAATCAATATTGGCTCAAAAGCAGTTTAACGATTAGTTGAAAATACTTCTTAAAGCTACCAACCGTAATAATTAGTATTTTGCAATGTGTTGTAAATGTTCTATGTCCATCTTTAACGCATGCTTGCGTTCAAGATGTGGATGAGTGTGCCTCCAGTCCCTGTCTCCTAGGAGCCACCTGTTTGGACCACGTAAATGGATACGAGTGCTACTGTTCGTACGGACGGACCGGAACTCATTGTGAAATAGGTACCAGTTTGTCTGAAAAATAGTGTTATGCTTTATTTTAACTGTGCCTATAGGATAAGATATTAATCGGTGTTACATCAAGATGTATATATTTATTTGGCAATCACGTTTGAATATATATCCGTATAATGAATATTATATAGGATTTGAGATTTAATGACAATGTCAGAATTATCCAAAGATTAGAAATATACTATTTTGACTTTCTTTTCTTACCATTTTTGTTGTTAGATCAATATTGAGATCAATTTTCTTGGAGTTTATTATTGTTTTTGTGATGGACAAAGTATAGGAAGCAGCTTCAATAATTCATTTTCAGACATGTCTTGCAACTTTGATAAGGATACATTTTGTTCTTGGCACAATGAACAACGGTGGGATAATTTTGATTGGACGCTTCAACGAATGTCAACGGCTTCTATGGATACTGGTCCCGATGCTGACCACACGGTTGGCACATCAAATGGTATTCAGTAACATTTTAACTTTACAATACTATCTCAATATAAATGGTGATTTTGACACAAATGTGCCACATGAATGATATATAATGTGTAATATCATAAGTAAACGACATATGCTATATATTCTGTAGAATATCAAAGGTCGTAGTGTTCACGCACACCTTTTAATAACAACTCTCATAAACATACTTATCACCATAAGGATTTCGTGTTTAAATATACAGTTAAATTTAATAAATTTGTATTGCAGGGAGTTACATTTATATCGAAACAAGTGCTCCGAGAATTGTGAACGAGACCGCATGGCTTGTCAGTCCGGTCATGCGCTACAGGAGTGCTCAGGCTCAGTGTCTTCAGTTCTGGTACAACATGAACGGCGCAAGCGTAGGAACACTGAACGTTTATCTACAGTCAGTTGATGGTACAAACATCCCTGGAAAACGCGTTTGGTCTTCGATTGGGAATCAAGGACCTGTTTGGCAGTTTTCTCAAGTGCAAATCATTTCTGACTCAGATCTTAAGGTATATCAAAGCTTTAATAACGAGCCGTAAGTGGTTGCATTTCATATTTTAACCCAATAGAAACATGTCTGTTTTGGGATAATTTTTAATAATTTTTTATGGTGAAAATATTGAACACAGATGAAAATCATATGTTCTCCAGATCATTTTTGAGGGCATTGTTGGTGACGGTTACGTTGGAGACATTGCTATAGATGACATCTCTTTCGCTGATGGATCATGTGCTCTATCATCGACAACTGCTCCTGTCACCACGACCTCAACTTCAATGTTGCTTTCAACTACGCCAACTGGAAATAGTAAGAGGTTTTACAATTGTTCTTAAAGCACAATTCAAGGTTTGACTAGTTACTATACTATAATCTAATCTTAATGATATTTAAAATTTGTGTCTTTCTGGTGCTTTTCCTACAGATGAATGTAGAAATGATCTTTATCGTATCTTGGGTATAAAGTTTTGTTTCATCATTTTAATTTTATCTTATGTTGTTATGTATCTCCTACAGTAAACGGTTGCGAAGGAAAACCATGTATTCACGGAGTTTGTTACGTCCATCAGAAGGAATACTTCTGTCTCTGCCATGCCGGTTATGGAGGACAAAACTGCCAGATAGGTGATTTATATAGTCATGAACGGATTCTGATGTTTAATATTTCTATCATCAGCATCAATGCCGTTACTATATTACATTCAGCACTTATGTTCACTTATGTTCGCACTTCTATTCAGATTATGTTAATAAATAGCGGTTCAGTGTTATTGTAAAGTGATATTGATATAGTTATTCTGGACAATATAATATATTATCACACGGCAAATTTGTCATTTTATTAGATCAAGACGAATGCAGTTCATCTCCTTGCAAGAATGGAGCGACTTGTGAAGATGACGTTGACAACTTTGTGTGTCATTGTAAACATGGCTATGCAGGGATATTCTGTGAAACAGGTTAAACACATTCAAAACATTAAAACTGTGCTCGAAAACTAAAGACATTAAAGTATATTAAAGTATAGGAAAGCAAACAACAGTACGACGCATTTCATATTTCATATATCCCATTAGTATAAGACATAGAAAACCATCTAGCACCTTATCAAATTGCAGAGATTGATGAATGTTTGTCAAGTCCATGTTTGAATGGCGGATCATGTTTGGATGACGTGAACGGTTACACATGCACGTGTGTGCAGGGCGTCGGCGGTGCCCATTGCGAAAACAGTATGTTAATATATTTGCTGGGAATTTGCCTTTTAAATTGGAATAAAATGGCATGAAAACCAATGTTAATACAGTAATAATGATATAAATGACTAAACTTATTTCAATACTGCTGTCACCCTTTGACCATATACTTTTTTGCCAAGAACTGTATGGATTTTTGGTTCTCAACTTATGCCTTTTTCTATTTAAATGATATATGGATCATATCTGAAGATACTAATAGCATTACATATTTGGGCGATTACAGAAGCAAACACAACCACGTTACACATGAGTAAGTACTTTGGTTCAATGTTTCAGTGCTGGACCCGTGCTTCTACAATCCCTGCGTAAATGGAAAATGTTTCTCCCATCATGTTCTGTTTCTTTGCATCTGCCCAGCACATTTCACCGGGAAGTTCTGCGAAATAAGTAAGCGTCTTTTTTCTTGTTATTGCCTCTGTATTAATCTGATTGCAAATACTTTTTGTTATATTAGGTTTGTTATTCCAGGTCAAGACGTTTGTGCAGCCATGCCTTGTTTAAACGGAGCTACCTGCTCTTCCCATGAAGACACATTTATGTGTAGCTGTTCTGCAGGATTCAATGGAATCAGATGTGAACATGGTACATATCAATTTGTGTTCATATAAAGAGTTCTTTTTTGGTTTGAGTGTCGTTGTCACATTTTTTATATCATTTTTTTCATTATAAACTGTCAACGAAACATGATTTTAAAAGTTTGAAATATGCTTGGAATTTACTCAATGTAATGTGCATTTATAAGACAGCATTGTCTTAACTAGAGTAATTAAAAACTTATGAAAAATAATTTGTTTGTCGTTTTGTTATCGAAACTTAGCAATGTTTTCATGATTGATTAATTCAGTGGGGTTTTTCTATATGTCTTCAATAAAATAGGATAATTCATTCGGTCACAAAGAAAACAATGTGTCTTAGACTTTTTAACAATCTCCTTCAAAGGTGCATTGGTCTCTGTTAAGGTCCTCATATAAAACATTTTTGGATTAGATATGAAATAATCAACTCATGTTAAGCTTAATAAACCACAACATCTCCATATTATTATACACGTTCGACGAGATCAACTAATTGAAAACGCGCGCTTTTGTATACTTCTCTTAATATTCGAAACATTATCCTGGACGTAGATTTAAATTTAAAGAAAATAACAATAGTGTAAGCCTATGCAAGAGCACAGCCCCAAACTATAGTTTCGATACTTAATTAAAAAGTTAGCTTGTCCTTCACCGATCTCAAGGCAATAAGTTTTAATTATTGACCGCCAAGTCTTTATAAAGGTGGTAATTAATAAATGATTAAAACTCGACATTTGTCGATCTTCAGATATTGACGAGTGTTTGTCAAACCCATGTGCAAATAATGGCACTTGCGTTGATGGATTGGCAACATTTACGTGCAAATGTCAGCCTGGATACAGTGGAAGGCTTTGTAGTTCAAGTAAGTACCAATTTGTCCTTGTGTTATGGGACAAGTGAAAGGTTATTCGCATATAAACTGGTAAACACATACAGCACACACTTTTTCAATGAAATTGTGTTTCACTGACATTTTACAGGCGATATAGCATTATTTTAAGATGAAGCAATTCTAATGAGCGTTTCATTGTAGTATGCATATTATTACACTTTGTTATTTATTATTCCTTACAAGATGTTTTAACTAGAGTGTTCTCATTATTATTTTAACTTAAAGTTCGAATAAGGTTATAAGTATACTAGATGATTTATTGACATACATATTGTATCAGGGTTTTGTGTGTGTTTGAATAACTTTTTGATACTTATAATATAATGGAATATTACAATTAGTTTCGGGCAACAGTATTTGCTAATTGCGTTATCAGAAATAATAGTTATTCCTGCATGCAAATGAGCAACATCATCACTTGACTACAAATATGAACGGCCTGGATGAAATTGGCGCAACAAAACGCTCGTTTTCTTTTAAAATGTTCATTCTAAATGGAAACCGAATAAAACAGACCGACCTCACCGTTCGCCACTTGATTGCGGCTTTCATGTAGTACGACAACTCACAATCAGTCATTCCTGATCTTGCACTCTTTAAGAACAAAAAAAAAAACAAATTTGGAATGTGTGATCCGGTCAAACACACATGTTTAGCTTTCGAAAACAATGATACAACGGATATTTGCAACTGGTTCAACATTCATCTGAAACGTTTATATCTAGCTTATGGTTTACCTCTGCAAGGTTAAATCATGTTTCTGATAGAAATCGAAGAATCATACGTTATGCGAACGACAACACGTTATATCAATTTCAAGAGAAGCGAATTCAGCTTCCGTCGACTATTAGTTTCAGCATTGGACATTTTTTTCAAATGTAACTTATAAGCCCTTGCCTAATTAAGCACCATTTCTGTGGAATATTTACAACCCATCACACTAAAGAAACAAATAGTTTTTCAAACTATATTATAACGATATGATGTGTTACATGGAAAAAAACTTTTCGTCGAAACGGACGTATAGGTATGTAATTGAAGTTAACAATGATAATAGTGAAATATGGTTATTTTTCCAGAACTTCAAAACATTTAACAATTCTTGCATTAAAGTAAGGATCAATTTGTATTTTCGGGTTATTGGAAACAGACAAAGACATATTACGCCTAATTCAAAATACAATTTCACCTTGCAAATGTACTTGAAATGGTTTATATTAGAATTTCAGCTTTTTTTCGTTAGGAACCAGTTGCAAATAAAATAAGTTTCCATATTATATATATTATACTTCGGTTTGCTGCTGTTTTTTTCTTTTAATTCGATAACTGCAAGAACATATCAACATTTAGTTGTGTAAATTGTGCCGTGGTTGTTCACATTTATGGTCACGTGAGTTTGTTTGCTTCCTCACAGATGTAGTCAGTTACATTGTATTCTTTTTATCGATTCACTTCACAAAAGATAAAAACGCATGTAGCATTTGTTATCCTAATTTCATATACATAAATTTCATGTTCTCTTTTATAATAGACAGGGGCGGTGGCAGTAAAAGTCATTGTTATTAATATTTCATTTGATGTTCACTTCATAACAGAAATTAACGAGTGTGAGAGTTCACCATGTAGAAACGGAGGTGTATGCTCAGACCGGGTGAATTCGTTCATCTGTAACTGTCCACTTGGATTCGCCGGCGTCGACTGCTCTGATGGTAGGCTAACATATTGTATTTTGTTTCCTAAACGTTGTGTTATTGTTCAACCCATTGGAAAATTCCTACACTTGTAACCGTTACGGAATATATCAATATGTGCGATTGATGTCGAGCAGAGTTAACCGTTGCCTTAGTTTAGCATGTTCCTGATTTTGTGTCAGGTAACGGACCCACGTGTTTCTCTTGCGCTCATCTCGGAATGGCAGAGAAATGCACTTCTATAACTACATGCCAGTCGGATGAGGTGCGTCTACATTTTAAGAATACATTTAATTTACATTTTACTGACCATTCAAAGGCGGTACCTAACAATCCTTGATAAACATACCTAGTTTTTTATATATGTTATGTATGCACTGTGCTGTTTGTGGAGTTTTGTGCTGTTCTTCCATGTTTCTTGTTTGTGATTTTATGTCATATGTTTTTTGGCGTTTACCCAGTGCCATTAAACCGGGTTTATGTTTAAACTTTTTGCTACTGAGGTTGTTTCTGTAGCTTTTCGCACAAATATTTACATTATTTGTTAAGAGTGCATATAATTACACATATTATGTTTTTCATGATTCTTCTACTTAATATATCAAACACAAAATCCTTTGCTTTCTTAAAACTGAGGAATCAAACTATGACACTAAACTGATTTCTATTTTTCACAAAACTGTATGATCCTTGAAGCTTGACAAAACAAAACGTATTGCATGGTCGTTAAGATATTTGATTCAGCCTTAGCATTTGTAAAATTTCCAATAAGCTATACGGACCAATATATCGATACATGTATTTATATTTTATTTCACGTTTCAGGTTTGCGTAACTGAAACATATGCAAATGCTAATGGACCTCGGAGATATAATACTGGATGCCGAAAATCCAATGTGAATATTGCTTGAATTACTCTGCGATACAGTTAGCGTTGATTGAAACTGAAATATTAAACTACCCAGGGAATCAGTAAATTAACTATTTACCTATATATCTTCACTTGACTTCGGCATACAACATTTAAAAAGTGCATCTTTTTATGTATGGTCTTAATCTCAGCTTGTATTTGAACATCTCTAGATTTGTGTGTCCGGGTCCTCTGGTGACACCTGTACTCATTGCTGTACCTCGGATTTCTGCAATCACCAAGGATGTAGCGTAACGGGTGGGAAATATGTTTAAATAAATACTTTGGGCGTTAATACTGTTGTATTCTATTTCCGCGAATGAACAGTCTCAATCAAACATTGTCAGAAAGCATAACTGGTGATCTTCGCTTATTTAATTGAAGTTGTAATATCAAAACATCATTTACTCTGTGTCTTCAAAAGTCTTCTCTCGAATACACAAGTTGTAAAATTCATTTTGCACATATGTTTGCATATGTTTATATGTATGCAGGACACGGCCTTCGAAGTGACCGCGGACCTTTGTGTCTAGACTGTGATGACATAGAAAACATGGCCCTCTGCAAAAACTTAGCTCTTTGCGCCAAGGACGAAGTAAGAACAATATTTGTTTGAAAACTACAGAAAGTCGAAAGTTTAAACATAAAGTCTCAACATGACCCTAACAAGCAAAACAATAGTTGCTCTTGAAATTTCGCTATCGTATCATTCCCTTGAATGTCAAGAAACGACGTCTCTCAAATCTGCAACAATAATTATGGGATATTTATTTTAACATTATTTCCTTTAATTTCAAAAAAATGCGTGGATATTGATAAAACTCAATAATGCTACGATAATGCTACGATAACAAGTGTCGAAAGAGAGAGAAATACAGAGAGAGAGATAGAGAGATTTGTAATGACAGACATTTTCTTAATCAGTTATTCTTGTATTATATATATATATATATATATATATATATATATATATATATATATATATATATATATATATATATATATATATATATATATATATATTTACCTGTGTTAAACAGATGTGCACCATCTACGGAAGTCATTTCACACACTTCGACGGAAAATGTGTGAGCAAGAACTTCCAGGTACTTTTATAGTCTTGTTCAAATACAAAGAAAGATATGATGTTGGAAGCAAAACCTTTCATTTTCCGTAACCGAGTATATAGTTCTTCAAAAACGTTTCTATGACAAAGGGATATCTTCAATTACTATTTAATTCTCTAGTTTTTGTTAGACGGTTCAAGTCTATGAGAATACATCTCTATACCTTAAACGTTTACATGCATAAATGATATCCTATTGGCATTTTCATTCCAGTGCCCGGGCGTGGCATCTGCTGGTGGATTTTGTCAGACATGTTGCGACCAGGATATGTGTAACAGTAACTGCACCAGACCAGCCGAGGTCGCCATTGTTGGATAGCATTTGATGGTCCACTTTCGCAAGAAGTTTTAGCACCAAGGGGAATCGAACCATGACATACATTACCCTAAGAACACCATGCGTACTTTGGTCCCTATTGCGGGAAAACGTCGGGAAATCGAATATGTGCCATTTTGCCTACATAGTATCGAGGCTGATAAACATTATTTTTTCTCTAAACTCAGATTGTAGTGTAAATGCTAAAGCACCAATGTGATTTCGAGATGTTTCATTCAATACTTGATTATCATATTCTGTTTATTTTAATGATATGTATTTCAAAACTGTTTAGTATTTTCTTTAGCCTTTCGTCTATGCCAGAAACAATATGAAGAGGATAACATTTAATCAAGAAGTCTCTTACTGTGAGTTAGTGTAGTATAATCAAATATTAAAAACTTCTTTGCAAATATGTTTGTTTTGATGTTTAATTCAAAAGACACAGTACAATGAAACATTAACGTACAATACCTTTATTTTTAACAAGTGACAAAAATAACCCGGGTATTCGATATGTATATATTGCAGACCAAATACGAATAATTAGACAGCATTAGGACTCCGACGCATTGAGCGTAACGATATATTCGTTTGTTTTTCCTGACGCAAACCTCTTCCCTTTTTAAGTACCATAGACACGCTGTTTAACCCCATTTCTATTTTTTCATACGTCTGGCTTAGAAAGGTGGATTTAAACTAATTGTTTCTGCCACTTGACATTTTCCATATACATACACATGAGAGTGTGTGGCACTGATCGTTTGAAAGTGTCATATCATTAAAATTTAAACCAAATATCAACAGTCTTGTGGTTTCTAAGCCTTGCATGGACGCGAATTGTGGAATGACCTTAAATCACCGAAAAAAATCATATCGTTAATAGCACTCAATAATACAATGAAAAACTACATGGACAAGACTTAATTGTTAAAATGACCCAAAGCATGACTTCCATTGTTTAAAGTGCAATATTACCATAACATATATTTTGATATTACAATCGTGTAATATAACAACATAATCGAAATAACGAGCGGCAGCGGTTATATCAGAACATTTACAAGAGTAATTTTGCCGTTTTGAGTCATGTGATAAAAATAATACATTGGCATGCGTAGTGAGTCTGTTTTACTACTCTGAAAAATATATTGTAAATCGTTTATAACTGGACAAGATACAACCATTTGTATATTTATGCTTCTTTGTCTACTTTTTGAACTTCATGACGACATCATGCATGAACTATGTATATCTTTTACGGTCTCAAGTGCTCACCACTAGCGACCAACATTTCGTCACGGTTGAGTGAGCATCGGACCGTACGTGTAATATCGGGACATGTCGCTACCCACCACTTACTACCAATTAACGTTGAATAAAACAAACGTCACGGCCTGCGGAAATCGATGAGACGGTTCCCAAAACACTCTTCAAAGCTAACTTAATGCGTCTAAAGCAGAATAAGCTGGACAGCGAACACCATAACATTTCGTTTTGCGGCAGTGATGCTTGTATCACTGATGACGATAGCTGCTCTCAGACGTTCTCCCCCAAGCGATTCTTTCAAGATATGGACATTCAACTCTTTGCTAGGGACGATTATATACAGCAATCTTTGAGTCGGTGCAATCATGAGTACCGCCGCGTGGACAGCTACCGGCAAAGGATTGCGGATAGGGCGGGCGAATTCCCGGTTGTCTAAGTTCCAGGCTATCGAATCGAAAAACCTCATCCCAGACCTCGCGTGAACGCAAATGCGCTATTGACTGTTATACGCTTAATGCCTTTGGATCTGTTGACAATATAAAAGAAAAAATGACATATTTGTTAACACATGAACATATGAAACAACTATTTTAGACAACGAATCATCAAAAGAAGACATTCTGAAACCGGATTCACTTGCGAATATCTCTAACCTTAGCAAAGAAGTGTTCACATCTCAAAGCAGCAATTAATGGACTCGGTGTTGCTTACATCTATCCGATCCGACGTTAGAGACATTGCAAACAAGTATTGAATGGAACTTTGGAGCATATTTGCTAGACTCCCAGAAATCACAGCCTATTCCCATCAAAGCAAACATTAAAAAGAAGTACAAGGTATCTGTTCATCTTTTGTCACGGTAAACCTGCAACTGGTTGAGGTTAGCCAAACTCCGACCGTACAACCGGCTAGCTCATACTCTGAAATCGTTAAAGAATATGACAAAACAGTAACCATTCAAATGATCATACGACCAGTGACCCTGCACCAATGACTACACAGATAGTGACTGACGTAGACCGCGACGAACCGATCAATGAAGCAGGAAATCCATATAGGGAAGTGGCAACATCAGACTTTATACCAAAACCGACCCGACTGAAGACCGGATGTTAGAACCGCGGCTCGCCTCAACCGGCGACCACCTCAACAAGCATCCACTGCTGACTCAAGTAGATGTCGCAAACACTACGGCTGCATCCGAACGGCAGCAAAAAGAACGGTTCATGGGCCAGCCGAGTAACAAGGACTCTGCTGGGTTCATATTTGTCAAACGGCGAAAGAATGTTGCCTTTTTCATTGGAAATATTCATCAGAAGAACTCCGAGTAGGACATGTACGATTTCTTCAAGGACAGTGACGTATATGTGTCCTACGTTCGCATTGTTAAATGCCAATATGGGTCATCTGTTAAAGGTCCAGAAGAAATAGAACACATTCTATACAACAAATATATCTGGCCGTAACTTACCGGAAATGGAAGTCGAAAGAGGAACATCTAAAAGAGCGCAAGCCATATCGGCGCTCCCAACACCATGAACGCTACAAGCACAGGAGCTGTATTGATCACACTATTAATAATATCGTCTAAATCCAAATATTTATGTATAGATTAAGCATCTTAGTTTATTTTCATAGTATATACATGTCTTTAAACGTATTATGTTGGAACTGCAAGTGTAAAATGTCCTCTCCTTACCCTCTGACAAATTTGATAGATGAATATGATGTTGATTTTGCGCTTATAAGCGGAGAAAAGCTATTTCCTAGATATGTTGTATTTATGAATAATATGCACATACATTTTAACTGTTTCGTTAATGTCGATGAAATTATTGATAACCATTGTCCTCTAAGGTGTGAACCCGGAATCGAATTTAAATGTACAGATAGAATGCTATTGCATATGTTTTGTATATATATATGCACTCGTTTAATAATGTTCAATTGAGTACTTTAAATCAGTTTTAAGCGAGCTGCCATCGTTACTCTTCCATTATACCCAGTGGAGGACATCATGTTGGCCGGAGATTTCAATCTTTACAATACGCCTAAGCGATAGCAACAGAAGTACTTTTATCCCAACTGGAAATATAATCGACCATATTCTTTTTGAATCTTCATCTATAAAGGTGGTCCAACCTCATCGCAGCAGAAAACTCAGATATTATATTTTCGGACGCTTACCGATTACCTAAGCATAGCAGCGACGTCCATGATCAAGCCAGAGCCACCGTATCGCATTAACTTAGCATGGAACAAGTGTACACATGAACATTTAATGTGCTATCAAAAAAACCTTGACAATAAATTGAATAATATACTCTTACGCGACAGTTCGAAATGTTGCCCTGACCTTCTTTACAGGACTATAATACACGCAGTTCGATTAGCTAGTAGTGTAGTCCCTGTCAGTCGCTTGAGTTAGAAGGCTTAACCCTGTTGGTGCGATGAAATAAAGGCGGCTCAAACCAAAGCGCGACACTAACGTCGGAAGTGGATAGATGACAGTCGTCCTAGGGGTAACTTTCATGATTCCTACTTAAGTTATAAAGAGGCCCAACGCACATTCCGACGAATCCAGCGGACTAAACAATGCGAACAAGAAAACAAGACAATACATGATCTCAATTTGGCCACCGACCTTGATTATAAACTATTCTGGAAACTCCTTCGAAAACGAAACGGCAGGAAATCGGACGGTGCGATGAAATCATTGTCGAAGCATGTTATTCAAGGGGCTTCGAGGCTTGTTTCTCAAAAGTATTTGCCGATCCCCTTGCATAGAACGACAAATATGTAAATGTAGAATTAAAGCAATTAGCGCATTACAAAGTTAATGACCTAACAAAATATATAACTTATACCATACAGCACAGTGAAATTGAAAGTGCAATAAAAAGGTTTTTGAGGAGAAACCCCGGAGTCGATGATACTCTTAACAAACATCTAAAACATCGCGGAGAAGTTATTTTTAGAGCTCTGACCGTTCAATTAAACTCTATACTGTGCAATGAGAGGACGCCAAGCATATGGAACACTAGTTTGCTAACTCCTATCTACAAAGGAAAGTGAAGACCGATCCAAGCAATTACTCAATAAAAAATAAACACCTTGCATTTCCCTGCGAACAGTAGCAAGGATTTCGAAACAAAACACAAAAGCAACATATTCGTAGGCATGCGCGACCAAAAGGCTGCCTTTGACTCTGATGGGACGATTTTGCTTAGTTAAAATGTATTACGAACACTAATGTCTTTATATCGTGTCTTCAATGTATAGTGAAAATGAACGGTAATGCCTCAAAGAACATTACAATACGGAAATCAGTCCGCCAAGGGGGCGTTCTTTCCACGTTTTATTATTTAATGTACATGGACCAATTGCTCAAAGATCTAAAAAAACAGTAACCATGGCCGCAACTACAAATTCCAAAGGCCGACAACCCTTCAAACGCAGACGACATAGCTCTGATAGCGTTGTCACCCTCACCCTACAGCGAATGATGGATATCGTCTATATGTTACAGTAAGATTGTGAAACCAGGGATTTCATGAAATCCCTGAAAAGTTCAGTAATTTCACGAAATTACTGTTTCACTCAGGGATTTTATGAAATCCCTGAAAATTCCAGTAATTTCGTGAAATCCCTAAAAAATGTAGTCAGGGATTTCATGAAATCCCTGAAGAGGAAATAAGCAGACAATACATCCGGTGATTTTTTATTTATTTATACATTTGAATAATCAGGTATACATTTCAGGTATAGTTTCTTGCGTAGTTCAACCAAACATATCTATCAACAGTTTATTTGTTGACGCATGTGAGGCTGGAATGACATCTTGAGTTACACTTCAGCTTTGCTTTAAAACATTTGCATCTGTTGGACTGGCACTTTTTTGGACCGTTGCAGTTGCACTTGGTAAAACCTTGCCCACCAGATGAAGATTCCGCAATAACAGCAGAACGAAGTGACGTTACATTCTCCTGACTGACATCTGCTTCTGTCAGTAATCGCTGAGGACATAAATCAGACTGGTTCCTGGAGTATTGTCCCTTTAAAACACCCGCCTTTACAGCAATCTTGTACTGGTCAGTGTCGACGTCTCAGTTGACGATGACACCAAGAATGTTACGAGTATCCCCTCTGCCACGATCTACTGTCGGTATAGGAACAGCCACATTGTCCCCAGGCACACCGGTTTTGAGATCCACACGGCTGCGTTTCACAATCCTCTCTGCCTGAGATAGTAGTGCTGTATAGGCTTCAGCTCTACGCTTCCTGATCTGGATAGTGTGGTCTTACAAGATTGGTGTGGTGGTGACTGTTGGGGATATCTGGGAATGGTCGGCTGGTATACTGTCAGTTTCATGTGAAGATGTTGGGCTGCTTGAGGAGGCTGGTTTGCTGTCAGTTTCATGAGAAGAAGCTGGGCTTCAGACCCAAACATGGCCGAGTACGGTGAACACTTAATCCCCTCTACATGCAAACTCCTTGGTCAGAATAGGTCGCACAACTACACCCTTGGTCATTGGACGCTTCCTCTTTTTCTGACACTCCGCACAAAGTGACTTAAAGTGCTCTAGAGCCTTGGTAGTGATGTTCGCATATTTTCATTGTAGTTCCTTGATCATGCGATCACGACCACCATGACCAGTAGCAATGTGGGCACGCTTGATAACATCAAATGTGGCCTCAATAGTAACATAGTAAAGAGGCGACTCCTCTGGATGTGTACGCTTCTTTATCAGAACCGGGATGGGATGCCTTTTTAATAGGACAGGCCTCAGGTGAAGCCATTTGCAAGGCTCACACCTATTGACCTGGTGTGACTGGAAATAATTGACATATGGTCAGACAGACAACCCCTATTGTCCTGACCAACACCTTTTTCCTGGTAGTGCTCATCAGTAGAAGTGACTTCCTGACACTGTTTGTGCTAATGAGTGATGTAATAATCAGAAAAACAACAACAACTGTATAGTTAGTTAACTAAAACAGAATTACACAGATTTACTGAAATCAGCCAGTAAGATAGTGTAAAATCCCTGCCCATATTTCCGGGATTTCATGAAATAACTGGAATTTTCAGGGATTTCATGAAATCCCTGAGTGAAACAGTAATTTCGTGAAATTACTGAAATTTTCAGTGATTTCATGAAATCCTTGGTTTCAAAATCTTACTGTAACATATACATACTGTCAGTCATGGAGAATCCAGATCAACATGAAAAGATATGAAATAATTTGTTTACAGCAGGAAACATGAACCTCCTAATATCGCGATCATGTTTGGAAACAATATTATCACACAGACTAATTCGGCAATTCACCTGAGTGTTAAGCAAACTTCCAACATGAAATGTAAATCTACAGTAGAAACGAGATGTCAAAAAACTAGAAATGCATTTTGCGCAATGACCGCTCAATGTGTCCATCCATATGGTTTAAATCCACAAGTGCCTGTTGACCTCAAAGTAATTATGCCAATTGTAGCGAATTGTGGAATAATATCACCGCTAACGACATTGCTACAATCAATCGACTCAAACACTTTGTTGTTAAAAAACTCAAAGGATTTCACTTTACAACTAGATCTGACATGTGTGAGGCCATATTGAGACATAACAGCTATATTCGTCAGAAATAATCAGGAAATTGTTGTTTTTACATTTACTTCTATGTCTTGACTCTAAATGTACTAGTAAAAATATATTATTACGACGATATTTCCAGTTCGTTTAATAGGAAAATGAAACTTTTGGTTTTATAACTGACATCTGTACAATTGTATGTGCCTTTATCCTTCATAACTTTATTAACCATGCTTTAAAACACCCTAAACTTCAAGATACCAATGAAAAACTACTGTGAACTAACTCGTGCGTTCTGAAGAAACTTTGCTGTGGGCAGATAGAACTACGTATGTCGGACGAAGATTTTAGACTTTTAAAAGTGGTACTCACAAATGTTTCAAAAGCAACACTGTATTTTATTTTGACACGAACTATTTCTTACACATTCCAAGGTAATTGCTTAGCTCTGGTGTAAAATATCACCGAACTTTAACGATGATACAACTGTGGTAAAGACGTTCATAATGTAGAAATACACATCGTATATGAATGCAGAGTGCATGAACGGGATAGGTGGTGTTTCATCGCTGGATTCGTGCTAAGCTTCCCGGCTTTATATGGTTACACGTTGTGCTAAATCTTTCTATGATTACTTGCAGAACAAACCACCTCTACTTGACGTCAAAAAGTTTAATCTTGACGTTAGCGTTGCTGACGGTGCCAAGCTGCAAGTGTTCGACTACATTGAGGCAACTATTTTAGTTCCGTGTTTAACAGATTTTACTATTGATGTGCCTGTCCTCGTTGTTCCCGATGGTAACCCGAGTCATGTAGTGGTCTGTACAAATGTTATACGCCGGTGTAAGACAGTTTCTTTTCAGGAAACAACACGAGATTCTTTACCAGAATCATGGCACACAGCATTTGACGCTCTGACATGCAGCTCCCTGCCAGTGCGGTCTACCCGCGCTATAGAAGTTACGATACAGTTGATGGTCAGGGGCAAGATTCTTTTTAAAATTGGACCTCAAAGCCGCTTACTGGCAGGTCGAGATGGAAGAGTCTGACAAAGAGAAGACAGCCTTCTCAGTAGGTAGCCTTGGTCACTGGGAATTTTCACACATGAATTTCGGTCTTTGTAATGCTGTGGCTAGTTTTCAGAAATGAGCTGAGCTCTGTATGTCAGACCTAAATTTAAAATATTGTCTCGTGTTCTTGGATGACATATTGGTGTTTTCCAGAACATTCGACGAACATTTGGAAAGGTTAGAGGAGCATGGTCTTAAGCTTAAACCATCTAAATGCGAGCTACTTAAGACAAAGGTAGAGTACTTAGGATATTTCATTTCTGCCGATGGCATATCGATAGATCCTGGGAAGACGCGCGCTGTCTAAGACTGGCCTGTCCCCTCCAATGTGAAGGAATAACGGTCCATTTTAGGCTTTGCAGGCTATTATCGTCGCTTTGTTCCAAATTTTTCGAATATTGTCCAGCTTTAAATAAGCTGCTGGAAGGACATTGCACGAATAAGAAGTCTCGCATGTCGAAAAAGAAGGCTAAGCCTCCTGCATCATTGGGAGTGGGTAGCGGCCCTGGCCAATTACAATTTTCAAAAAGTGTATGAGACAGGCAAAACTAATACAGACGCTGATGGCTTGAGCAGGATTGTATATCCGGACGCTGTTAAGGCCCTATGCCTTTCAGTTGCTGAGAATATACCGTATGTTTACAGCTTGGCCGGTGACTCTACTTCTCAACCTGCAGGTGAGACATTTGAGCTACTGACCATGCCGAGAATACCATGTAAGAGCGAGCACCAGAAGGACCCAGTTACTGCTCGTGTCATACAGATCCTGAGTAGCGGTTCTCCACACGGGGAAGAAAGGCACCGGAACGAGCCTAGCAGTGCAGCGTCTCCTACGGGAGCGGAAAAGACTGGTGGTAGACCGTGGAGTACTGTTCTGGAACTCTATTCAGGACAACACACCGGTTCGTCAGCTCGTCATACCAGAAGCACAAAAGATACCGTCATCAATGGCGTGCACAGCGATGTAGGCCATCCCGGCAAGGATAAGACCATGTAGACAGAGGTTTTACTGGCCTGAAAAACCCCGACGAAACAGAGGGCTGACTTCTGCCCGTCGTTACCAACCGTCTTATGCAACTATTATGTATGGATATTCTCAAGGCTGATGTAGGTAAAGATGGCTACGAAGATATTCTTGTTACAACGGATCATTTTACACGTTATGCAAAAGCCGTCCCTTGCAAGAAAATTATAGCTCAAGCCACAGCTTTTCATTTCCAGAGCAATTGCATAGTGATCAAGGTCGTTATTTTGATTGTAAGTTAACAAAGTCTCTATGTGATATTGCAGGAGTTAGTAAAACAAGGACGATCCCGTACCATCTGTCCGGAAACGGCGGATGTGAACGTTTCAACCGAACTCTACTCAAGATGTTAGGGACCTTGACGGAGGACCAGTTTATTGGCCGACGTATATTGGGCCGTTAGTACAAGCATATAATGCTACAAGGCATGACACTACACAATCTCATTAAAATCAGATCCCCAATACACGCTTCACGACGTTACGCTATGTGGATCTGAAGACTTCGCGTAAGGGGTCACCTCAGATTGACCTCCCCACTAGCCAATGAAATTGCTCGTTACGTCGAAGGCAGACACGAAGCTGACGTTTTCTCCAAACGTCATGGCCGATTTAAGCTGTGAGTATATGGCAATTTTACAAAAAATAGCAAATTCGTATGCTCAGAATGGTGTCGTTTTGATGAAACTTTCAGGGTTTCTTCCGAAACTACTTTTCTCTCTGTATACCAAATGCCATTAAAAGGACACCATTTTAAGATGCTGCAATATTCGTTTATTTACGAGGTAAACACCGGCATCCGTCACTTGTACTAGTTGTAGATGTAAACCGATTGCTACTGGATTAAGTTTATAATAAATATTCCTTTCCATCCTGTATTTTCTTTTAACTGTTTTTTTTAAGTGTCATTGATTACTGAAGTATTCCCGTAATTAACACTACCAAAAAACAAAATGGCGTCTTAGAAGATTGAACTTGTTTGTAAGTAAAACAATTCCAATATGATAATAATATTACGAACTATTGACCTATTATAAACGATGCGGATACATAAGCGTGAGTAAGATATTAAATATGAATAGTTTAATACCATAATATTAACGGGTTATTCTGATGTCCATGAAAAGTTATGAACTTGCTGTATGTCCAGTTGACTGACACTTTCATTTTCACCAAAAATATTACATTATTTATTCATTTCGTATGTACAAATGTTATGACTCTGCTGCAGCATTAGATACTCTGTAAGGCCTGCTTGGAAAGAATTATTGGAATGAACAGTTTGATAAAAACACCGGATTATGAAACGTAAATACAAAATCGTATTGTGTGTGGGTAAGAACCAGCCGCCCGGTTAGCTCAGTTGTGTAGAGCGTCGTGCTAGCGTTCCGGCGGTCGTGGGTTCGAGCCTCACCCCGGCATACTTAACCTCGCAGTTACTTTAATATTGTAAATTATTGTAGATCACCATAGTTGATGTGTGAACCAGGCCTTGGCGGAGACCAAGTGTTTATTTCGCCAATATATTGTAATAATAATGTAAATGATAATAATTTATGAAAGTCATAGGTGAATACTATTGAATAAATGAGCTGAATTTTATTAATAACCATGTATTTTTTTTACAATTTAAATATGAGTCTTTGAGTTCTTTTCCCCAAACCGGATATCCTACAATACAGATATCATAAAGGATTTGAAACCAGATGACCCCCATCCAGGATACAAGCAGAGTTTATTGGTATGTACTAGCAGTTGTAGATTAATTTAAAAAATCCTTAGATTGAAGCTTGTACACTGTCATTTCATAGCGTTTGAAACAAATATGATCTGGGCTATCTTCCCTGGTTGAGTTAACATTTGAATATTTTTATAAGTTTTAGATTATTTTAACAGTTGTTGTGATCACATTACAACAACGTGATCACAGAATGAGAGGGCGCTGCAAGCATTTCCCTGATTGGCTGGCTAGAGAAAAACTGTGGGTTACAACATACAGAACCAGACAGAACAGACGTATATCTTAGCAGTTACTGTATCAGGTATCATGGATGGTAAGTGCTGCTTAACCTGTGTGTAACTGTTCATTGTATTTGTACTTTAATAAATGCAATACAGTACTCTCCAAGTGTATTTAATCTTGTACCATGGATGAATGTTACTGATGTACTTGTCCACAATAATACATTCTTAAAAAATAGACCTACACTAATATTAAAACAAGTAATTATAATTTCACTGCTTATTTAAAGAATACATTTTTTATATACATGTTCTTGTGTGCAGAATAAGTTACTAACTAATGTTACATTGACATGAAGTGAAATGAATGTGTGTTTTTTGACAACTTATTGCTTTAGTTGAACAATTCAGGAAGTCCAGCTGTCTGAAAGTCTGAGAAGAAGGTGTTCCTGTATTAACCATATCCATATGGTAATCCTTAGACACAAACAGAAGAGTTGAATACATATTCAATTAAAATTTTCATCAAACTTTTTTTTATTTTATTTAAGGAATAGAAAATAGGTAGATATAATACCACTTGAAGTTAATGATTAAAGCATCTTTGGATTCCATGTGTTTGCAATATTTGTGTAAAGATACCTTTTTTGTAAACATTTGAATGATATTACATTTCAAGTCTGGAAATATACTTTTTAAGTATTATTCTTTCACTCTGTCAAAGACGGAAATCAGTGAAGAAATTTAAAGTAAATCATATTAGATGACTTAACATGTTTTATTACTTAGAAACCAAAACACAACATTGTTGTAGCTAAGCATTTATCAACAATTTATTTATTCAACTATTCTTTCAATTCATTATTAAGGTACACTATGGAAGTGCAGAACAACTGGGACTCTGGCTGTCTCATAACAGCAACCATTATGTAAACCAATATGTTACGAAAAAAGAAAACAGGAGTCAAAATATTTGAAGTTCACATTAAACATGATCAGCTATGATGAATTTATGATCATTTATACAGATCAGTGACATTCACTTCATTAGCTATATATACTGCACATGAGTACAGTTTGTCACCAATCATTAACTATTTTATTTGTTAATTGTTGTATGTTGTAAATGTGTCTCTTTATGTAATGTTTATGTGATGGTTAAAGTTTATTAGTTTGAATTTACCAAAATAAAATGTCTTAATGTGACAGACACACCATTTAGCAGCTTAGTGTTTGAGATGATATTTTGTCAACTGACCCAGCTTCTGTTCAAACCTACTGATTCACTTCATTTAATCAATAACTACTGAATGCTGATTTACCTTAATAAATGTATACCAGATTTGAAAAGGACTGCCATCCCAATGGACAAAATATAGTTTTGAACACTAAGGCTACATATATCGGGTATCTATTTTATTGAATAAACCGCTTCCAGAATACGATGAAAAGAGAATCTATGTTTTCTTTACAGATTGTTCCATTACATGTATACACTATAAAAGAAATTGAAATATGATAGGAATTTCTCTGAAGTGAAATATAATGCCTCAATTAATTTAGTACAAAAAGTTTAGGTGGTGAAAGCATCTGAACACCCAACTATTGACTGCTTTTAACCAGTTTATCAGATGTGTACAAAAGAAGGTTGTTGTTTTTTTGTAACAAAAGAAGGTTGTTGTTTTTTGTAAAAAGCTTTTCCGACTGCTATGTGTGCTGAGTATTTTATTAATATCCCGTGAATACTCCGCTCGAATGATGTGATTACTGAATTATAGTGAATATGATGATGAAGTAAATTTTAAAATCTTCCATTTTATCAGCCAAAACACTTTCCAAATATCAAAACCTGATGTCGGGTTGGCAAAGGCGAAACCAATTATGTCCAATGTAATTATTAATATTTAGAATGATAATCATAAACAACAACACCCTAATTCACATTACATAAGTATAAGTATATGAAATACCCCACAAAATATTCATATTATTCACCTGATTCAGTCGTTACTCTTAAATCAAAATATTTTTGGGCATTCTCTGAAAAATAGAGAATTTTTTACTCCAATGCAGAGGGTCCCAGCCTCCTGGGTTTTTCATATTATCTTAAAACCTGTTTGATGATACATCCTTCTCCTAACAAAAGATAATATAAAAAAAAATCTTATTGTTTATTAAATGAACTCTTCTAAGTTCCAAAATATTGCAGCTGCAATGCAGTAAAAACAGTTTATACCACAGGGGTTTCCCTCTTAAAAACAACGAAAAAACCCGACTGAGGTTTACACAATTAAATACAAGTCAAGTTAAAACTTACCTGGCTTACAGTAACATTTACTGTGCAACATGATTAGCATAGATGATAGTTTACAGATGCTATACTTAGGTGTTTACATATAACATTAACAATGTATCAATATGAACACTTGTAAGCATAGATATGTGCAAATAATGACTAACTTTCAGCATTTAACTGGTCAATCACCGTGATTAACGTCTGAGAACGATGTTCAGGTCCAGGAATCTAGACAATGATGTTGCTCGTGCTCGCGAATTTGTATTACATTGTCAAATTTAAAACATCACATCAGGTTTGTAGTGGTGTATCATCTATGGGTCTAATAAATAATGTTATTTATCCATTTACACGATATGCTCTCGTTTAAAAGCATTATATAACTTTCTTTAATCCAGTTAAGTTTATATTGTCGTTTTCCGAATCAATTGAACTGTCATCCTTGACCTTGTTATTTATTTCACGCTTCGTAAATTTATCAAAGGCTAACAGTCACTGATTTTCGGAAAGAAATTGTTAAAGCGGGCAGGGAGATCCCGGGTCAGCATCGTCACCAACGACGCCATTTAAAGTCAACGAGTCTTTTGTCGATTTTTTTAATATGGCAGACTCGTGACGTCCACCATCCCAGCAAAAAGTAGCAAGCGGTCCTTGCGCAGAGAATCCTCGCGGCCACAATTTTGAAATTATCTCCGTTATAAATTCAAATTTCTACGCAAATATTATTGCCTACTATTAAACACATATTGAGTTATGTCAGTATGCCCAAAAAACATGTTAAGTTATCATAAAACACGTACAAGTGTCGATTGTTTATCAAGTATCCCGATATCGGTAAATCTAGGACAAATATGACTGGTTGTGTACATGTATAACGGTATTCGTGACCCATAATATATTAATGTGAAAATAACAACTCTAATGACAAATTAAATCCAGTTCAGATCACTGTCGGATAAAAATTGAAAAAACTTTGTCATTATTTTTCAACATCAATGCATATTATTACAGCACAATGTATATCATTTCGCCCGTTGTTAAATGGTAGAGAGTTGTAGCGTTACAGGGATACATAAGAAATGTCAAAATAATAAAAAAAGTATCCCTGATCGCTCATTATTGTAGCTACAACCAAACCTGCTACGTTACGAACGTTATCATTGGTCATGATTTAGTGCACCTGCTTATGAATATGCAAGTTATAAAGGTTAACTTGAGGTGACCTCTACGGTCATGTTCTCATATCGTACATAACGTAATGAAATGAAGTGAACGTCACGATATGATTTTAATGAGATTGGACACTACGGGGATTTTGCCTTATTATTTGTTGTTTGGGTGTCATCATAGGCTGTCCGTTGATACATTTCTAAATACAGACCAGGATCAGGACGTCGTTAGGCGCGGTAACTACGTAAAGCGGCTGAAGAAGCGCATGCGGTACGCATACCAGCTAGCTGCCCAAAGCGCACAGAAGCGCGCAGCCATCAACAAGAGCAACTACGATGCCAAGGTCCGAGAGAGAACCGTCTGGAAGATGGAGACATGGTACTGGTCCAGAAAGTAGGCTTTAGGGGCAGACACAAACTGGCAGACAGGTGGGAACGTGATCGTTATATCATTGTAGGGATCCATGATCCAGAAGTCCCCGTCTACCAGATTTGTTTGGAGTCGCAGAAGGGACAAGTGCGCACTGTACACAGAAACTTCCTGCTTCCGTTTGTGTCTGTTCCGGGTAAAGACGAAGTCCAGGACGTGACTAATTTGAAACCAACAAAGACGGGCAGACCGGTGACAAGGGAAACAGCCAAAGACGATGATAGCTCCGAGTCCGATGCGAGTTCATCTGACGATAGTGTCATTCACTATATGATTCCGCAACGGAGGAACACTAACGTCGGACAGAACCCCGTCGTCACTCGGATGCAGGGATCTCGTATGTTTAATGCAAGTTCAACACCTAACGAGTCTTTGTCAACTGCTACCTCGCCGCTTCAGCATACGACCCCAGCAAACAGGGTCAACCGGCCGGACGAAAGTCCCGCAGTCTTGCTGACAGGGTCATGGTCAACAGCTACACCGTCAGCTTTTGAAGCGTCGTCGTCTACCCGTAGCAAAGAACATCCGTCTCCGCCGCCTCCGCCACCGGGAGTACCGGTGGTGCGTGAAGGCCGGCCAGTTAAAGAACGGAAGCAACCCGACCTTTATGGAGAGTGGGTGTCATCTACTCATACACAGGACTGTAGGTTTTACGTTTAGCCATTTTTAATTGGATTTATATTTTTATAGCTCCATTTTGCATTCGTTTTTTAACGTGGTAGGAGTTTTATTTTCCGGGAATTTTATAAATGTTCTACAGGGTATTGTAAACACCTTTCTACTTTAAGTTTTGCATTAGTCTCATATGTTGTATTTTCAGTATTTAATCATGTTTTGATTAACATATACTTAGCGTCAATACTATGTTTCAATTTGTTTTTGAGATGCTTAGGTTAGTGTCCCCATGTATAAACCATTACTATAGATATTTCATATTACTTAAGAGTATAGGTATAGGATACTTCACATAATAGTTTATAGTTTATTCTGGTTAATAAGAAATGAAAATTTCATTGATTTTCAAATTCGAGGACGAATTTAACCTTGCAGGGAAGAACAACCCGTTCGTTTCATCATTCCATCATTAAGTTAAACGCGCGATAGTAGTCAATGTCTACAAAAGGTAATGTCAATATATCGTCTATATGTCGTGTATGTATCTGTTATGTACTTGTATAGTATGCAAGTAGTCATTCCGGTTCTCGTATGAGTGAGCTATTTATAGATATATAGGGGGCGCTTTATATAACCAAATTACCCGTGCTAACCTTCCCGGCTAAATCACTACCATCTAAAGGACCGACGTGAACGAACGCACTATTCGACGTATGGTATAATCTTGCAAACGATTATTTATTATATTGCTGCCGGTATGTTTTAATAATGATACTTCATGCATTGTTGTACTCCTTTTATTCGTTACGATAGTATTATTGCATTATTGTAATTATGATCTTTTATCGTTGTAAAAACTATCTTGTAAAAAAGGTATTAATTGTGTTCACAGGCTTATTTCGTTAATCTACGAAATAAAATAGAGAAAAGAACCATTGGTTATAATTATATAAGTTATTCAGATATTTCGACATATCAAGTATGCGTATGGAAGTATAAACCATCAAATTTCGCAAAATTCTTGGTTATATATATTATCACTCCCCTTTTGGCAGAATACTATCAATGAAATGGGTTCAAAGATTCCCCGGATTACATGTTCTCAGACACATCGAATTATTTTTTTTTTTTATAAATTTGAAAGTTTAAACAAAACAAAACACATTTTCCAAATAACGAACTATAGCCTAGTGTAGTTTTACGTTATTTTTTCATGCACATATAATACATATATCATCTCAAATTTAGAAGATAGCTGAAACCTTATAGTATTTCTCCCTCCTTCTCTTATCTATGTAGCATAGGTTGATCACTACATATAGTGCAAGATCGTAAATAGTAATAATCTGATAAAAAGTGTGTTTAACCTGGTATCAGTAAGTGCAAAATAAAAAAATTAGAACTGCAACATTTATTCCTTTCAGAAATCATTATTATATTTTGAACCTTTCCATTTTCATAGTGAAACGCCTAATGTGTTATAGAACAAAAAACTTAACCCCTTAACACTAGTTGCTGGTAGAAAAAGGCTGTGGTCACCATGTAATTCATTTGTTAGAAGTGTCGGGAACAGATGCATCAAATTTAAGTTATTTTCCAATATAAGTTTTTATTTATAAGTCTAAATCTATTTTTCCATCTGTTACCAACACAGACACATAATATAGACTAATTACGTTGAATAAGTTCGCAGTTAGTACGCATCATAATACGATATGCTTTCAATGAACTTTATTCTTAAAGGAGAACCGAATCATAATCTCAAGTTCTTAATATATCGCTTGTTTATTCTAAGTTGTATATACAAAGCGCGAATTTCGTTTTACGCGCTACCGTTTCCACGGAATCTGGCCTCTGTTCTGCCCATTTTATTGGTTGCTAGATGAATCAATGCCCTTAGAATGCTTGAATATTTTATTGCCTCCATTTGTTTTACAACAAGCGTGCCAAGGGAAAACCTCAATGCATCGAACCATTTACCACAATGCATTGCTTCAATTTTGCGAAAATGTTTGACATTTCTGATATCGTCAACATATTTATATACGAATGAAACTTACGAACTCGACAAAGTCGGTTTGAATGTTGATACGAATTGTCTGAAAGAAGACAGTCAGTATCCTTGCGATACCCATACACATGTTATTTCCCTGGAGTGAAAAAGCCATAAAAAATGGAAGCATTTGCAACACAACTTTCAGACACCGTTAATGACAGTCAGTCGCACAAAATAAGGTAGCGAGTTTGACAATAAGGCGATTTTAAAATTATGCGACCGTGAACGTATGATAGAGCAGCTGGTTGAAATGGATTCAATTCACAAAGGATAATTGCAGTGCCAACAATTGTAATAGTATAGAGGACTCCAACAGGTAATATTCAGGTATTGGCGATTTTTTCATCCATAGAATTGAAACAAACCCAGCATGCCATAAAATTGCTTTGCAATTGGCGGTCTTTAGTCATTATATTTAAAAATACACTCTTACTCCCAAATAAGATATTCCACAATTGATACAATTGTTTGAATATGCCAAAAACGATAAATAAATGTCGAAAATAATGGTCCTTATGAAGGATACCGAGTAGTATTTGACAGAAGGTGCAGAAAAACCCTGAGTGTTTACTTTTTGAGACGATAGTAGATCGCAGTGAATCTTTAACACAAACCAATCATTCATTCTTTTGCCTATTCAGCTATTAAATACAATCTTGTTATCAGTAATTAATATTTTTCGTAAATGAAATGTCTAGTGAGCAGTTTTTATCACTCAAAATGTATGTTTGTTATACATGTGATTGCTTTGATTTTTAATAAGAGTGTCACTTTAGTGTAATGCTGTGTTACACTCTACTTTGAAAATACGTGTGAGAGATTAAAGGTGAGTGACTTCGATAATTATTCACTCAAAGAAGGACATCTACAATAAATATTAATATATGAGGAAACGTGTGCCTTATGTTGGGCTCGAGCCTATAAGAAACATCGAAAACCGAAATACTAATACAGCACTCTTATCCGGTGATTGGTTCTTAAACGGGTTACCCACACAAACAAAATTATTACAAACTTCATTCTTCGCCCTTTTACCTAAAGACTGACTAAGACACCCATGCATTCCACATCTGAAACCAGTTAAGTTAACCTTAGATGAAAAGTTCGTCCAGTATTAGAAGAAGCGATCAAACACTAATGGAGTTTTAGGTTAGTTTTGTATTTGATTATATTCTGTATTTGCAATATATTGCAAATACAGAATAGTTTATTTTCATTTCATGACCACTTAGTTGTCTCAAAATAATTTTAAGTCCCAAATCTGTCCACATGATATCAAATACTTTTAGAAGTTATACAGATGCCGGCCACGCTTAATATTTTGAAAACAATATTTTTTTTGTTTTATTATTTAAATAAATTCAAAAAAGTATAAACGTGCCACTACATGCGCATGGATACAACTACAATTTGAAATCTTTGCGCACTTATCTGAAGTATCAAGTTCATTTGTATTATCTCTGTCAGTATCTGTGAATGGCAGATTTTGCAAAACATCCAATAGACTACCAATGCACTGGCTCGGAAAACTGCAAGTGCATAGTAAATTGTCATGTTCATTATGTTTATAGTAACTATCAAAAATTTGCATTTATATTATCTACTGTCTAAGGTCCCGAATCTGAAAAGTTATAAATGTTTTTAACATAAATCTTAGAGAGTTTTTGACGTAGCTATTTACAATTTCGTTTGAAACTCCTTTGGTTAATTTGTCAACATCTGTCAGAGTACAGGTTCAAATTTGTTTTAATGCATTACGAAAATTTTATAGACAGAAAAAAACTCCTTGGTTTACGCTCTAACCCCGATCATCGAATCAATCAATCAATCAATCAATCAATCATTCAATCACTCAATCAATCACTCTATCCATCCATCCATCCATCCATCCATCCATCCATCCATCCATCCATCCATCCATCCATCTATCCAATCAAATCACATTCCTCTTCACAAGCTTCAGGACCAAACAGCTTAAATACCAAATCAATGTGATGACACTCACCTTCGATAGCTCTGGAAACAGGTTTCCCTCTTAGGCGTTCTGGTCTTTGGTCAAAGCTTACTTCATTTTATATTGGCGGTAAATTTCTATAGGTATTGAACATAATTGATATATCTCTTAAATCGTGTGATAGGTTTAATTGCGAATCATCTAGTTATTGTGTAAATAATATAAAGGTCAGTCAAGGAGATAATTTCTCCGATGTTATTTTTCCTAAACAGCCTTCACGACTTCTTTAATACTAAAGATATTGTCTGTGAATATTTGTAAGAAAATATAGGAACAAGTACAGTAGTCAAAAATTTAACCATAAACCTTTTAATGACACAGGGTCAACTCCAAAGACATATAACACAAAAACAAACAATCACAAACCTGAAACACGAAAAACGGAACAAAACTCTACAAACAACACACAACATACATAATGAAATTACAAATGATAACAGGATTGCTTGCATGCATATCATAAATATTGTCGTACATGGTATTTTAAAGGTTTTATTAATGTTTTGCCACAAAAAAGGCTTAAATCATTATACGTGGCAAGTTATATGCAAATGCATTTGTTAAATATGTTAATTAAATCAATACTTCGTTATTGATGATAAATATGGGGATTTGAAAAATTTGAATTATTGGATATTTTTTGAAGTACATTTAAGCTTACAGTACTCAACACCAAACACAATGGTGTATGGTGAGACTGAAGTATTTACTATTCGAACTAAAATAGAAACAAGGATGATGATAAAGTTTTGAGCAAATCTAGTCCAAACTCCGACAATTATGCTGTCTACAAAACTTTACTTTGTCATAAAATGTCTTTATGATGATTTATGAAATAACGTTTTATCGAGCGAGAAATCAAACATTACAATACGAAACTGGACAATCGAGTAATATGCCCACGTTGCAATAGTACAATATGTGACGAATACCACTATATAATAGAGTGTCCTCATGTTTTATATCTGCGAAAAAAAACATTAATAAATAAACTAATAAAACCTTTATTTTATGTGTCACCAGGTTATGTTAACATAATGAAACTCTTTACGAGTACGAATGAAGATGAGTTCAGGAGAACTATCTGTTTAACACGTTCAAAAATCATTTAACTTCAGTGTTTAAAAACTCTTTATTATGTATATATCTCGAACGTATATCACTCATTTATATACGTATATTCATATTTGTTTTCATAATGTGTCTGCATAAAGCCTTGTTATACGTTGTAAATTTAATATTATGTTTGAAAACACTGTAAACGACTGATTAACTGCAACCTTCTGTCTTTGTCTCCCTGACGCCTCCCTCATTCTGAGCTTAAATGCATCATAAATGTACCATACAATTTTGCATGACATTTATTTTTTTAAATGGGTAAAATAAATCTCACTTTCAGCTCAATTAGCACTTCGTTGCTACTCAACAGTCTCCCTTTCTCCAATCTTTTCGCCTTCTTCGCCTCAAAAGCCAACACTTAGGATGGAGCTAGAATGTCCGCATTCTTAAGGAAATATTTCCACTGGCAACAAGCGTGTGTATGGTAAACCTGCGAGGAGGTAGAGAGGAGTTTGTGAAGCCATAAATGATGAATGGGACACGATGGATATACCACAATCTCCGGTGTACATCAAAACTACTGAGGAAATGCCCAGTGATACTTGTTCATATGCAGAACTACGCTTAGATGTGACCAACTGGGACAGCGACCGGGAAAGTAAAGGGAATCCTAAACAGGCTGATGAAGTACAACCTATTTTGGTATCTACATTTTTTGAAAGACCTCCCTTATGAACTTGCCAAAAGCAGCTTTATTTCTCAAAGTTTCAGACTGCAAACATCACACTGAATCACCTACGGGATAATACTAATTCTAGTCTAGATTTCGCTGACAAGGTGCAGGAGCAAGACAACTCCTTCCAATACCATGGACATCCTTAGAGAAGCACTGTTCAACGGGAAACACTCTCACAACAGAAGAGAAGGGGATGCATGAAGATATGATTGACTGTCTTTTATCTCGTTTCGGAAACATCTACGAGGACAGACATTGCCTTGCCTGCCAGTTCCTTGACCTGGAAGCAGCTCAGTTGAAATTCAATGAGCTGAACCTCATGTTTCAAGAAATAAACACATTAGAGGTATCCAGCTGTTAGCTGTCTGTTAACCTGTAAGTCAAAAGTATGATGGAAGATGCAATTTCAGCAACATATTGAGGATAATTAATCTCACCAGTGTATATCCTCTGTTCAATGCTTTCATTGAGGGAACATATTCTGCCATGAAATTGATTGGAGATCTAGGCTTTCTGATGTTCGATGATGAATTCCTCATAAAAAATATAAAGTGGAATATTGCGTCCTTACAAAATCACGTTACCTGTTCAAACCCCATGTAATAAGGCTCAGCGACTACGTAAGTGCAACTCGTCATTTTTATTTCATACAATGAAATAGACAACGTTTCATAACACTAGTATGATAACATATATCCTGTTAAACCATTTAAAGCATCATTTCATTATTACTACCGTAGGTTACGATACGAATGATTTCAATCATGTTTTGCCTCAAAATCACTCGTGAAGCTGGCACGCCCTGATTGACCATTCATAGGCACCACTGGACCAGATAAACCTCGTCCTCAGAATGGAGATCGAGCCTTCCTCCTCGGTGTGCCCGCTCCTCCGTCCTTGTACTATCGTGGATAGTTGTAATAGGCACGCAAAATTCCTTTATCTATTTTCCTCACACTCAATTCATAACGCCTAACGGCACTTACCGCATTTCTCAGGGATTCTGGCACGTACGCCATCTTAATGTTCTGTAAACACCCAATTGTATAAACTGGTTAAATGTTTAGTTTCGAAAAAGTCAATATCAGATAATACCAACAATCCAATCAGATGATTTAAATGAACAACAAGCGAAAAGACAACCTGTAAATCTTATTCAAATAATTTTCAAATATTTTATTAATGTCAGCTCTAACGCTTTTACGATAAAAAGCAACTCTACTATAAATAGTTGAAATAATACTAAATAATTTGCGTACAAATTCTAGTTATCGACTTATTGTCAATTTAAACGAAAAAAGAATAATACAAACGTCTGGTGTTTGAACAGAGTGAGAGAAATTTAATCATAGAATAAAAAACCACTTTGTAGACGATGCTTCTATTATATTAATGATTTTAAGCAGGTTTTATCTCGCAAACCGTCATAATTATTATTTAAATACGATAGACACAATAATTAATGGTAGGCGTTTAATTCTTTCTTAGGGTCTCTCACCACCATCATTCAGTCTCATCATAGGTAAAGCCTATTTGGTGGTGGTCGTGGAGTGGTACTTATGCGTAACAATCCTAGTCCAAATTAAAATTTACCGTTTCAGGAATACAGGATTTATCATCGTCAATATGACTTTTTTTGTATACTGTATAAATCTTAACATTATGAGTCGTTTACATTTCCCTTTGTAAAAGCTGCACTCTCATTTTTACAACTTAAATATTGCCTAAATATCTGCAAACCAGTGATAAAAGACTGCTGACAAAAGATCAGAACGCAGATTTTTAAATTTCCGTTCGAAAATTAATGTTTTATGGCTTAAGCCGTTACTAACGGTTTAAGCAAAAATGCATCAAACATAAAATTTTGAATTTAAATATACAAATCTGCACTCTAGTTTTTTGTCATAAGTCTTATATAACTGGTATCCATGCATTTTCGCAAAAAATGGCTCGTTCCAAGACAAAAACTTAAAAAATTGTCAAAACGTTCAATCTTTGAGAGTGCGTCTTTAACTTTAAAACCGAACTGGAACTAGTTTGCAACAAAACTACCGTCTTATGAAAATGATGATACTTTTTTTGTACTATGTAATAATAAGGTGTCAAATATGATTCAGTTTATTTTAAACATGTATCGATGTTATTAACTTGTTTAAGTACCTGTCTGATTTAATACAAATTTGGACAATACAGGAAGCGTCAACTGGACAAGCAATTAACAAGACGAATAACTGATATGACAGCAGATTTCTTAAATGTGAAAGAGAACATGCACATGACATTTATCCTAATCTCGTTAAGACAGCAATTAGTAAAAAAACATACAAATTCACATTTGTTCTGTCATTCTACCCAAATCTATTCATCGTGAATCCATAAAAACCTTTTATCAAACATTTTGACATGACATGACGTTTCTTTGGAAATGCTTAAAGTTAAAGCAGCGAAGGCACTTCCAAAAAAGATCGCACCTGTTATTAATATGTACGAGACCTTAATTGTCCTTCAGAATGCGCAAACTGAATTACAATTTCTATCAATACCTTTCAAAGCATTTTCTATAAGGTTATTATTTTATTCAGTATTTAATACAATTCCATAGAGGTAGTTTAATATTTGTCGATACAAAAGACGGAACTAAAGCTTTACGTATTATTCAAAACATAGCATTACCAAATGAAAATGTGTCTGTTCTTTCGACTTGACAACTGAGTCAGTATTTTTAAAACACTTATATTTGCATATGTAAATGAATGCCACCATTTTTCAAGATCGTACAGCTTAGTTTCAAAAATCATGAGTGACGATTGATGCCTTGGGAAAGACAATTTTGACTCAATTAGAATTATTTAAGCAAGGCTATAGTGGGTTGGTAACATTCCTGCGCACTGCCAGTATAAAACATTGCGGCTCATCTAATTCGTCACTGAAAATATTAAGATGACATACAATGCAGACGTAACAAGTCTCATTTTAACAAGAATTTACTGACCTCAAACAGGCAATTCATAAAATTCAGACAGGCTATGGAGTTTCTTTATTCATATTACAATTGGAAACAGTAATCAGGTTGCAGATACCTCTAATTTAATGACAAAAATACCTTTAAACAAGCATTTTCCCACCGTCATAAAAAAAACCGGTAATCCAGGTTATTCGAGTTTCTTGATACCTTTTTGCATGACCAAACTCGATTGTTTGTGTGTGTGTGCTGGTGCGAACACACAGCATCGGTATTTAGCGAGAAAGCGATAATGCGGGAGCATTCATTTTAATCGACTGTAAAGGCTGTGAACAGCCATATTGATTCCTTATCATTCTTATTGAGTCATAATAAACCATTTCCAGGATTGGAACGGCGTTCATCCCTTTTTTGTTTGGATGATGACATATTGCATCATATTGATCCTTTTTTCTACTGATTCACAAAAGCCCCTTTCGGGGTCTTAGCATGGAGTTCTCCACATTTCTTGTATGCCGACATTGAAAACTTTATGAAGTCACCTTCCTTGTCTAGAACCGGTAAATGCAGCGTTGATGATAAGTTCAGCTTAATTCTGCAATCATACAGTTTGGTTTCAATAACATGTTGCACATTCATTTTCGTTTGAAAAACGCAATGATACCTCCTAACCGTTTAACGACGAACGGTTGTATTGTTACATACTTGGTTTTACGATAAAGAAGCATACAACTATGTGTACCTGTGACAAGCTAAATGTGATGCATGCAGTCTGTTTTCAACTTGACACTTATTCACTATAGCCAGACATACATAATTCAGGGTAAATATATATAGTCAAAAGTTAGACAATTATATCGACATTCATAATGACAAAATTGGTTAAGATTTGACCGGCTAGAGCTCGGCATCTATTTTAAACATGGTACTAAATGACAAAGGTTGAACATTTCAAATAGCTTTGATAACTGTCAAGCTAGAAGATGAAAAACAATTGTTACAAAGTATAATGAGCAGTTTAATGATTAAAGATATTTTCAAAAAGTTAGGTAGTTCTTAAAGAAAAGAAGAAACTTGGAAGTAACAGCTTTCGTCAGTGTCACTGGGCATGCACTTCTGGTGTTGGTATCACTCCGTATTTGCGGCATTATTTCAATATGCATACGCAGGAGGCGATTATACTGTATTTTTAGAGGTGTCCAGAAATGTTCTTGGATAAGAGGGATAATTCACTTTTTGTTTTCACGAGTTGAAATATATTGATATCCTACACTAAAACAAACTATTCTCTTTTATATTATAAGCTAAAATACGAAATACGTTAAAAGTTGGTACAAGTAGCTCCTTTGCCTGGCGCTCGGCATTTAAAGGGTAGTGCATGAATAAGTGGTATACTCAGTACTGGTTTATCTCAGGAAAATTGTTCCCGTGTATCGCAGCTTTACACCGAGCTCGTTAAAAAACCAAGGGGTCTCTTCGAAAAATAGCTAGGGTATCGCAACCGGACTTCCTTGTATACCACTACTGTCTCTTCCGCGTGCTGTCTCTTCAGCAAAAACAAAGGACTCCGTTGGAAATAAGTGATTGCACTTTTACGGGTTATTCTTGACCGCAAGGTCTAAAGAAATACATACATACAAATTGGAAATATTTTTATTACACTTTTTAAAATAAAAAAAAAACTCACGCCAATTTGTATGCGCACGTTACATCATATTGAAAATGACGTCGTTAAAATTGTGTCCAAGACCTGTGCGCGCTGATGTTTGATTTGAAACCGAGAGCAGGATTAAATATCAAACAGTGAAACTATCAATTGATATTTTCACTGTTTGAAACAGTAAACTATCAATTTTATTACACTGATAAATTTCTCAAAATCACAGTAAAGCATATAATACATATTGAAGAGCACACTAGACCAGATTTTATGAAATATTTTATCAGAATCTTGTTATACTTCTTTTTTCATTCTCAATGTAGAAGAGCTGCATTTATAGTTTGACTTGTAGACGTACTTTCCGACCCGCTTCAAATAAGCTAAACAAAAAGGTTCTGTAAACAAGGCTTTACTTGTGAAAATGAAGAGTGAAAAACACCAATGCAGGCGTGTTAATTGCATCTTATTTTGGAGCTAGCATAAGCATTTATGTTCATTTAGAGTTTAGGTACCAAAGTTTATGTCAAATAGGAATGGTATATTTGTTTATCATTATCATGGTTGACTGTCTTAAATTCTCATTACAGTTAAAAAAAACTTTTCTTAAACTTACTTGAGATCCTCCCGACCTTTGTTTGTTTTCAAGATCAAATGAGAAAATCATGAGAACCTATTCCCATTTGTCTTCACGCTCACGGCCAAAACTGTTTCAGTGTAGTTTTGTATAACATACGTCTGAATTGATCTGCTGCTAGTAGTTCAAGTTTCATCTTGGTGATAAGAATTGGTGCTGGGAAGTCGTTAAATTGCTACGGTAGTACTTGTAACCATGACCGGCCGGTCATACTCTTGGTAATTGTGGACCCGCTTGTGTCCCAGAAACAGTTGGTCAACACCTCAACTTAAACCTGAGAAATGTTCTATACCTATACATAATTATAATTTCAGTACTACAATATCTAGTCCGTACAACTCGGCACAATATCCTTGCCTCAGAAAATACATATCTACAGAGCAAAAATACCACCAAAATAAACATCTAGTGATGACCGGGTCCATACGTGCACAAGTGTCTGGCACAGCCAGACAGAGAATGATACAAGAACCATAGCATCTAGCGAGGACCAGGTCCATACTTGTAAAGAGGCTGGCACAGCCTGACAGAGAATAATACAAGAACCACGGCATCTAGTGAGGACCGGGTCCATACGTGCACAAGAGGCTGGGACAGCCAGACAGAGAATAATACAAGAACCATGGCATCTGGTGATGACCGGGTCCATACGTGCACAAGAGGCTTGCACAGCCAGACAGAGAAGAATACAAGAACCATGGCATCTAGTGAGAACCGGGTCCATACGTGCACAAGTGTCTGGCACAGCCAGACAGAAAAGAATACAAGGACCATGGCATATAGCGAGGACCAGGTCCATACGTGCACAAGAGGCTGGCACAGCCTGACAAAGAAGAATACAAGAACAATGGTATCTAGTGAGGACCGGGTCCATACGTGCAAAAGAGGTTGGGACAGCCAGACAGAGAAGAACACAAGAACCATGGCATCTGGTGTGGACCGGGTCCATACGTGCACAAGAGGCTGGCACAGCCAGACAGAAGAGAATACAAGAACCATGGTATCAGGTGAGGGCCGGGTTCATACGTGCACAAAAGGCTGTCAAAGCCTGACAGAGAATAATACAAGAACCATGGCATCTAGCGAGGACAGGGTCCATACGTGCACAAGAGGCTGGCACAACCTGACAGAGAAGAATACAAGAACCATGGCATTTAGCGAGGACCGTGTCCATACGTGCACAAGTTTCTGGCACAGCCAGGCAGTGAAGAATACAAGAACCATGGCATCTGGTGTCCATACGTGCACAAGAGGCTGGAACAGCCAGACAGAGAAGAATACAAGAACCATGGCACAAGATGCTGACAGAGCCAGACAGAGGCGACTATGAGAACGATGACATATAGTCAAGACCGTGACCTTTGTGTAAAACAATAACCCATCAAACAGGAAGACATCAAGAACCATACAAGACAGAAATACAATATTTAAACATAAATTTCTTAAATTATCTTAAATTTTAATAAACTGTTTGAACACATGAAAGAACATTGATATTTCCTAATTATTGTTTTGTTTCAATCACGTAGTCAGCCATGCTTTTAGTTGACAAGTGTTGACAAACCTTTTTTTTCGTCCGTTATGTCGCAATTTCTCTTAACACCCATAGTGACTGCTTGCACAAGCATCATCCATTTTTGCACAAACTCGCGTTCAGCCATTGGTTTGCTTCGCAGGAGTAAAAACTCCTCCCGCACCATCCCTGGCAAACGTTTTAGTTACATTCTGTCACACAAACACGATGTCGCATGCCAAGAGGGGACACCCTTCCCAATACAGTAGACCCTGGAGGAAAAATGTGCCCTGTATTGGGCTCGAACCTAAGACCGCCAGAACACCAGCACGGTGATTCAACCAACAAAGAAAAAGGCTGCACAATTTATCCCCCCACACACTACACTATCCATTTCTTTAGATACAATTATCTCACACCGGATAAGGTGTTTCTTTGTGTGGGGGGACATTCCTCCTACACCCTCCACGTTCTAGTACTTTTTTCTCTCACATGTAATCGGTGTTGCTTTGCATGAGGAGAACCCCGACGAACCGTACCCGTACATATTTTTTGTTTAAATCTATCAATCAGCCATGCTGATGGTTGACAAGAGTTTCCACTATTAGACTTTATAAGACAAAATCTCTCACTTAGTCCGGTGGTGGCCCGCAGTCAACTAATCCATCCTTTAAGTCACAATAAGTAAATTTCTCACACAGCCGGTCACTGATTCAGTCAGATTCGTGACAAGCCCTGCTATGTGTTGGCAACGGTCAAAATTAACTCGGTAATCAGGAAGAATGCATGACAAATAGTGTCCGAAGTGTATTCCAAAACAAGTTGGCTTACTGAAGAACACTAAATAGTGACCTTCATTTCGAGCGTATGAATATTTCTAATAAAATAAATGAATACAAATTATATTTATTCCAAAACATACAGTTATGATTTGTTTAGTGTGTTTAGTTTACCAGAGTTTTCATGTGCTTTGTTTATCAGCATACTTATATTTTTAGAATTACTTTAGGGACTACATTTTGCATCTGGTGGTTTCATTTCTCATGTAAATATTTGTTAACGGAAACGGCCGAGCTTATAATGACGAAAACTACCGAACGCTTTTTTCGTTACGCTCTGATGTAATTTGGTGTCCGGCATTTACGCGCCCAATATAATTTATAATCCGAAAAAACTGGTTCCATCACATTAACGTTTTTTTCATGCTCATAGTGGTTGCACTTTTGACAGAAAGTAGTGCTGACGGTGTACGCGCATACATGTAGTCTTAATAACGTCTGGTAGATGATTTTTATTGGTACAAGAGGTAGATGATTGTTGTGGTTTTAAATACCGGCTACCAAAAGAACGAACAGCAGGAGACCACAGGATTGTCAACTAGTTAGCGATGGGCTTGTTTAGAGGCACATCGTTCAATGCCAAACATACACTCAGCGAGAGACACACAACATCACATCACATAGACATTGAAATATCAATACATATTGGGGTTTCCTGTCACCCGGGGCTAAACTGGTTTACCAGTGCTCAAGTGTGACGTTTCAAAACTTATCAAAGTACGCAAAAATGAATATAGCTGTTGAATGGCGATAACTCGATGACGTTTCTATTAGATCTTAAAGCTCGATTTATCCCTGGCGTGTGAGTCATTCCAGCTTTAAATCCAAACATGTATAAAAAATTATTGATAATGTCAAAACTATTCCACAAGCTCATTATATGTGTAAAACCGTAATAATCGGTATAATTGACATTACGGAATTTCAAATTTAAATTATTGCAACAAAAGCATTAAACTTCTATTTATCTATTTCCTTTCGCAATGGAAAAGTGTATTGTCGCGAATTCTCAATTCGAATGTCTCAATTCCGATGTGGCAAAATCGGGGCATTATAAAGTCAAACATTGTCACATGTATCGTAATAATACGGTAATTCCGGATGGTCACCTCATGCAAACATTCTATGAAAATCAGAAACGATATCTTGCTAAGATATCAAATTTAAACAAAATGATTTATTGTGGAATATTTTTTTTTTTAATATTTGAGTCTTATAGAAAAACGGTCGTTATCGGGTCGTACAATAATGTCATGCTTTCCTTGAGGAAGCATTACTTTCGGGAGCTGTCCATGTGCACAATGAGTTTTGATTTCGCGCTAAACCTGGTACGATTAGGTTGCCTCGCGCGGACCATTGTTTATATGGCCGTAATGTTTCTCTTGATATTTGAAAGAGTCCCGTAAAGTGCGCGTTTGATTAAACGTACGTAAACATTTATACCGAAAAAACTAAACGTGTTTCTTTATGACACGACCGATGACTGTACATAGAAGATTAAGCATTTAAAGACTACAATACTCCTGATTTAAAGATTGTTGTGTATCGTTCATATACAACAATCAAAATGAACGGCATGAAAATGAAAACAGAGACTTTCAAAAATAGAACTATCCCATCATATAATCAAAACATGAACTTTGCCATTTCTCCGACCAACCAAAGGTTCTCGAGCTTCGGCCGTTCCATCAGCCGCACCAATAGTGATGATTTCTTCGTCTTAAAAAAATACATGATCAGCTCGCCTGTTTTTACTTTTAAATCTTAAACGTGTCTTTTCACTATGCCTAACACGGATTTAATCTCTTTGAATGCCTGATCAAAACGTTATCATGTTTAAGAGTTTATCATCAATGGTGTGATATGAGTAGAAAATACTCCCGTATAATCTAAAGTAGACATATACGTGCTCATATATTTTATTAAAGATGTATTGTAGACATGTATGTCGGCGGGCTTTGACATTTCACAAATATATGTAAGCGCTATTATTAAGAAAATATAGTATGTAGCAACCATGAATTTCAGACAAGATATTTGTAAAATAAAACCCACCAAGCTTAGCATGACAAAATAGACAATGCCGACGTACGTTTAATGCAAAAGATGCGAAATGTACTTGTCGTGCAAAAACATAGCAAGACAAATAAACTTGATTACCCTGACATGCTCCTGTAAATCATCTTGACATATAACATTTCAATATGAAAATAATAATATTAATAAAATGTTCATCTCCCCCATCAATAAATCCAAATATGATAATAAATTCAAAAGGTTTGACAAATTTTTGTCAAATGTTTTAGAAAACGAATTTCTTTCGGTTGTTCTGATTTCCCTTTAAAGGTTTTTCTTAGGAATCTTAGGAATCAATGAGTACAATTGTTTTGTTTTTTTTCAAAGTTCCAAAAATCCGATACACGATTCAGTCATTATGAATGAGGTATGATGTATCCGTATAAGGTAATCTTCGCAATTATTTAAGCATGGTATCATTTTCATTTCACACAGTCAATATTATTTTGTGAACATCCTGGTAAATATAACAATTTGTCAATTCCAAGAAATCTATACACACATAACGTTAAAAATCGAATGATCCCTATATGTGTTCATACCATGGACAGACAAAGAATGCATTAAAAAACACACAAAAAAACAACAACATTCAAATATTTATCTTTAGCATTGTTTCCAAAGAATGATCAACGGACTTTACCCTAGACATAACACCCACACTCACACACTCACGTGGACCCTTAATGTAATAGTTGACGATATGTTTATCATAATATGTATGTAAACAAACACATTTCTTAAGGTATTTTGTAAACTTGTGCATTTGTGGAGAAACATCGCCCGCGCAAGATTTTGTTTATAATAAATCGAATATTTAATAAACTGATCCGTTCATTTAGCATCGCATACATGTAGAGTTACGTATAATCATCATATTGACGTTTTATTACACAAAAACGTGACAATTAATATTGGTAAGACCGAGACTGCTGTACTTATATACTATAGTGAGCCTCTTCATTCCACTCACGTTTTTAAGAACTATGAGACATTAATTGCATAATCAACACATACATGTACAATATCTGCATTAACAAGCAAACGATATAAATGAGATCTATTTCTATTTAAAAAGATAAATTATCATGTTATGTAAGAACATAAGTAAATAACAAGGACAAGCCCTTCAGCTTTAACGTCACTATGGATTCTTATTCAAAGGCGCAAAGGCAGATAAGTTTGACAACCAAGGTCAAACACGCAGCGTCACAAGAGAGCACACATCAACAGATCCATAAAATAAGTCTTTTTTTTTTTTTTTTTTAAATCAGGATTTCCATAATCTTTAAGGAAGGAAACCGCTTCATTAGTTTATTGATGTCTTGGATTACTGTTACTGTTGTTCTAAATACGGGAATTTTCTCCTTAGTTTAAGCCACAACTTCTTAAAAACAATCTCAATATGGCAGTCTTTTAGATAATCTCAAATTGAATTTTATTTAGAGGAACGTGCGACAGCTGATACATTTGCAAGAAAAAGTAAAAATATTAACACCGTTGTATACAACGCATCGAATCTTTACTTTACTTATGTTTCACATAGTGTACGACACTGCCGCTTTCGCAGTTTTTGCGAATTCTTCTAATTTGAAAAAAGACTTCGAATTTCTACCATGTAGAACCCAGTACGTTTAATAATAGCGTCGGTTTACTTATCGTTACTCATAAACAGATATGAAAAATGTACCACTGTCAACGAGCCCTAGACACGGCTTAATCTGCTACCAAGCACAGTAGTCAAACATTAAACGAACTCCATGTATACAGGTATAAAGATTAAAACCGCCATACGTTAAATGAGAAACATATAACATACATGGTAACAGCCGCAAAAAGAGAGCTATGTGTGAATAATCGGGCGACGTTGAACAGCCGCCACACACCACTGTGGACATTGTACTGGGCGACTTGGTACGCCAATCTCACATCACTGTGTATGAAGTACGAGGTGATTTCTTACAGCCATCATAATTTATAAAACTGTTGACGCGATGCATTGTATGACCTATGATAACCTCAAAACATCACTGGTGACGAAGAATGGTCGACTTGTTTCATGAATATTGTTTCAGCCGCCAAACATTTCTGTGGATGAAGTACGGGCGACTTGTTTCAGCCGCCAAACATCACTGTGGACGACGTACAGGGCGACTTGTTTCAGCCGCCAAACATCTCTGTTGACGAAGTACGGCCGGCAAGCATCACTCTGCCGGCAAAACGGGGCCGCTTAACATCAGTGGAGACGAAGTACGGGAATACTTGTGGACAATGGGCGATGGGAAACGACTTCCCCTTAACCCGTAACACTTGCGATCGAAAGTCGTGACAAAGATTTTACCGTAACAATGTTTATTTGTTAACAAGGGAAATGGAATGTTTTTTACGGGGTATTTGTTTATACGCGTTGGTTCCCGAATTATCTTTTCTGACGACTTACTTAATATCGATACATTAGCAATTATACAAGAACGAGCGCATAAATTCTAATTCGTGGTCCAAAATTAGATGCCGAAGTGCGAATCTTAGGTTTAGCATGTCTGTCGATAGGTCACGGTATAGCCACAATTATGGACGTTCAAGTAAACTGTATTATCATCTGGCCATTTTATGTATTTCTGTCACCCAACAACTCTCAACTTTAAATCCCATGCGAAAAAGAAAGTAATTTCCTTTTAGATTCACAAAAAAATGAATCAATCATCTCGCCAACGTGCAAAAAGATCAACCTTGGTGCTCAAAATATGCGAATGCTACCAGAAACAATACGCACTTGAATTTCAAGGTCGAAACCTACGTATACGGCCTCACAATTTGTCGAGTTTTGCCCCTTGTTATACAGACACAAACACATCATATCGTGATGGGGGTTCGCTCAATGTTAATTTTGTCAACAGAAGTATTCGATATCGAGATTTGAGATTCTACAATAGCTCTTTATCCCGGGACCAGTTAGGCATTGATATATGAATTATGCTATCTTACGATGTTGACACAATACATGGTAATATTGGAATTTCGTCATCATGGGTGGGCACGTTGTCAGCTTTCATATATTCGTATCATCCTTTTTAACGGTTTAACTTAATATTCTTTTGAATAAAGTTATATTAATGATTTTTGTTCAATCATTTGCTCGAAACGCAAAATGACAATGAGATGTAAAGATGTTCTCACCAAATCTGATTCTCAACTGGACGTTGCTAGCTTCATGTCTTTAAGGCCGACCTTCAGAGCAATACAATGATTGAATTTGTTACCTTTTTTATTAGTCGATAGTTTGCACTTATGGCTTAGACATCTGAGCTATTATATACATGTACTAGGCAAAACAGTCCTGCGACTAGGTATATAATGGTTTATTATTTTGAATGTGATGACAAATTGTTTTACGTCGTACATAATATAAAGTAATAAATCCATAACAATCGTTTATTACAAATTGTATTGAAGTCTATAGCTGTGAACAATACGTTATATCATGTTGATCAGTACAGGGATGGGGTGCAAAAATCACAATACATCTCGTTTTGGCGTATCACCGTTTTGTACGACCAACCAATGAAATGTAATAAACAGTAATAAAATAAACAAAAATAAGTGTAAAAAAATGAAAAGCGAACAATATCAACAGAGTATCCCATGACTACAAAGCCTTAATTTTTATGTTTTTATTTTATTTTTATAAAGGCGTTTACTTTCTCTATTTAAAGGTTAATAATGTGTTTATTCCCCGAAATTTTCCCTGCATTCATTCATTCTGGCTCTTGATGAATAAACGAGTTTTTTTTTAATTTCCTGTTGTGGAATCGCATTCCATTCCTCTTCAAGAAACCTTCGAAGATCCACTTTGGTTCTATGTGGTGTTATACGCATGAAACGAATGAATTCCGCGCCTGGCCATAAGAGTATGACGCAACGCAACACTGAACAAAAAACTGTTTCTAGCGACGTTTATTTTAAGGTATTGGTCTTTCTGGCCGGAAGTGGCTCTGGGTCGCCATGGCAGCGGCATATCACGAACGGTCCCTGTCGCTTGAAACCGTTGCCATAAACGATAAATCATTGCACGATTAAACGGTTAAAGCGGTTTTCAATGTTTTCAACGTTACACCCGCTTTTATAAATCCGATAACACGTAACCGAACGTCATCGGATAAATGATTACGATTCATTTCTACCAAAAAATGCTATATGGACGTAAACAATTAAAACAACTTATGCCTAAATCAAAATGAAATCCTCATTATGTAAAACAGATCCAATTATTCGAACAAAAGTTCAAAAGTACTCTCTCAAAATAAATACCATTATTGATTAATACTAAAAGGGCCTGAAAAAATCATAAGGGAATACGTTGTCGCATGACTTTTTTTGCCGAGTATATAAATATAGCAATACATACAACAGCCTGTAGTTTTCTAACATTTCAAAAAGATTATAGGTAAACATTTGTACAAAACATTCCAAATTAATTAAGCAAATTCAAACTATATATAATAATTGGTCTCGTTCCTTAATACAATTGTATTCACTATGTTTTCTTCATATGTTTTCCAATGATTAATTGAGATATATCAGTAAAATAAAAATGATATATTACTGTGTCAAACATTGAAATAACATTTCATTATTTTTCTTTGTTTTCAAACTTTTACCCGCTCTCAATTCCAAATCAAACGTCAGCGCGCTCAGGGTTGAGACACATTTTTAAAGACGTCATTTGCGAAATGACGTTACATTTGCATACAATTTGGCGCGCCTTCCTGTGATTTATGGTATTCTATATAGTTTTAGCAACCACTGTTTAAGCATTATGTATAAGGACGCTTTGTTACTGGTGCTTTTATATAACTAAGCAGAAACAAAACCTTGATTTGAATTCACATATTCGACCTAATTAAATGCCATAAAATAGATCAAAATGACCCTTGATCATATACAAGAAATGAAAGGTATTCATGTATACATGGCGATCGGCGAATAAAAACATGAAAAGAGAGAAGATTTAGTTTGAAAACAAAATAAGTATTAGTAAAGTTTTGCATTGTTTCAAAAACTCTGTTTACCCGTCTATTAGCCATACAGGCTGAATGTGAATGGGTACCATAAAACACACTCGAAATCTTCCACACGTGTTTGAATTACGCTTCTAACCGTAAAATGTTCCATTAACTAAATGGCGACAATTGGCATTCGGCCATTTGCATTAGTGACTTGTTTTTTTTTGTTTTTTTTTAAATTAACTTTTATTATTTTAATGGAAATTCTTTGATAAAAGTTTATGATAAAATGCTTAAAAAACTTTATTATTAAATATCTAAATAGTTTGAATTCGAAATACTGCTTTTTTAACTAGTCCTCCAAAAACCGGCATATGAATGACATTTTACCTCATCGGTGATCTACACTGCGCGTGGAGGGCTCTAGGTAATGCAAAAACAAGACCATTTGCATTTAATTTAAAATAACAATAACTCCCCGAAAATAAAGAGAAAAGAATTTTTTTGATGATTTCGGTGTCAGCTCGTATTATTCTCGTGCTCCCAGATATTTGTTTTTTAAGACACTTGTGAATAAAATTCGATCTTACACTGAAATCAACAAAAATCAAAAATATAACTATTTCCTAATTAATTGCATAATAATGGGATGTTGTATGTTTGTATAATTGTAGTTCTGTTCTTTATAGCACGATGGATGAACTTAATTAATATTAAAAAGGTAAAGTGAACTTAATTAATATTAAAAAGGTAAAGACGAATGTTTATATGAAGCATTCAAAAGGCCTCACGCACCCAGAACATAGTCTGAGTATTTGTGAATATAATAAAATGTTTTGGTTATCAGCCATGAAAGCTGCTTGAAGTCAAACACAAACGAAACAACATGTGCGAATAAAGCAACTGAAAAATAAAGACACCACAAATCGCATTGTGATTTCATTACAGTCTCTAGTTTTGGCAATATATGTATTATTAATCAATCTTATCAATCTGAGAGACCAATATTATTTACAAATTACTTAACAGATAATCCCTGGTTGCGGCGACGATATGTAATCTATCTGACTCATGTTAAGGTGAAACAAACTAACGTTTTAACTTTTTAGGTTGATCTAAATTCACTTGTTTAACTTGTTTTTTTTTTCTGAAACACTTTCGAGCAGACCAACAAAATGAAATACACCCAAATTAGCTTAATCTGATAGTCTTTGTCAGGTGTTCATGTTTTACTGGCTTGCCATTTTATTCTAGGTTCTTCAACTGAACGTCGACTTGTGCAGTACTACACATCTTTGCAAGCCTTTAAGGATAAAGCACACTGTGTTTTGTAAATTATGAAATACTTGTATTTGTTTAGAAGACGCAAGGCGTGAATCGTTGATGTTCCAATTTTGAAACAGAGTAGCAAACTATTTAGAGCAAATCATCGAACGGTCGATTGGTAACACGATATATTTGCTGGTTCCACACCCGCTCATATTAATCTAAAAACGTAGTCAAATTGGTAAAAACCAATAGTTTGTATGGAAACGGGATGCATTCTATAAATCCCTGGCCGATGGATTTCTATGCTTTTAACCCGGTCCAGAATTTTGTAGGCTTGAACTCGAGCTCGGCAATGCAAGGATAGAAACTTGCTAGTTAGATTGCGGAAACCGTTCTTACCTGAGAAACCTTAGTCTTACTCTTTCACGAACAGTCGGTCTCTTTCGGTTTTTAAATATATCAACAGTTAAAAACAGTAAGCATTGCTAATCAAATATAATACATATGGATTTTCAAAGATGTCATGATACAACGTCAAACAAGACAAGGATGTCTCAAAACCAAGTATGGGAGTTTCATCGTTGCACGTTAAATTATATAAACTGACAAGGGTGATATATATAAGCTTAGCGTTAACCAAAAACTTTGTAAGTAATACATAAGAAATATAAGCCAAATATAGATTTTCAACAGCCGATAAGTACGAACATTGATTCACAAAATACTAAATCCCTTTGTCTATTAATCTTCATTGAACTCCAAGAGATACCATTGCCCCCTATCGAGAGAGGATAATTCCTTGATGATAAATTAAAGGGTTTTAGATCGTTCAAACACTCTCAAAATATTTTACCAATAGTTTCACTCGATATCTTAGATAAATGATACGTAGCGGAAGGCATTCCTGAGTCTCCAGTGATATGAAACGCTCTTCAAATTGCACATGATTGTCATCCGAAGCTGCAGTATATCTCGAAGATTCTTATACAGTGCACCGAGTATATTACTTTTGAATGTTCCTATGAAAAAAACACGATGGGGTAGAATATACACTTGCACGGAAACTATAAATCGACAATAAGGAATCTCATGTTGAAAAATCAAATAAGATATACTGGTATATGATTTTAAAAGGTGAATGTTTTAATATTCATAACTCTTTCATAGATACCAACCAGGAGGCTTTAACGTCTTTCATACGAGTATTTTAAGTTTATATGTTGTTATGAGTTCTATTAAGTATGTTCGTATCGAGGAAACCGTACAAGCAGCCAATTGTATAAAACTAGCTACGTCTTTGATTTGTCTTAACTATTCATTGGTTGGTCAATAGTTTCCCAAATATTTATTATTAACCATTCAAATCATTCAAATGTTAAAAATATGCTTTCAAACAAAGCAAGGGCATAAATCAAAATTCTAGATAACTCTCGCCCTAGATAAATTTTTCGACTATCGTCAGTTGAAATAACAAAGGGAATATATTTTGTAGACATTCTAGATTTGATGCTGTTAAAATAATACAATGAAATCTACGGAGAAAAGTTCATAAGCCATAAAGAACAATAACAAAGATCCAAACGGCAAAACGCGAAGGCCTACCAAATCTCAACGTACCATACAACATACACAGTTAGAACGCACAGCATCACTTATTAATAATTAATGTTTTGAAATGGTCAGTAAAACAAAATTTCATTTGGTTTCAAACTAGCTTGTCCCGACATTTATGAAGTAAGTATACTGAAACAATCTAAACATAAATGATGCCAACATCAACACTTGAAGACAATAAATAATATAGTAAAACAAACTTAATTAACTGAAACAATAAACTAAATTTAACGTGCAAACATATGAATCAAGCTGTGCAAACCGTGCCAATTATTCAGAGGTACAATGCAGCCATACAAAGACCTCTTCGAAAAACAGTTTTTTAAACCATGTGGAAAATAAATAAAAAAAAACTGTTTGATAATCCCTTGCTCAATAATGACGATATATACAAAAGGGTGCAACATTTTCACTGACTTTGCCAAGGCGCGAGCTAAAACAGTAGGTGATTACAGTTAATTGTTAGGCTATTGGTCACGTTTCTTGACTTGTCTCGTAGCTGTACTGAAACATTTTAAAATGCAATAACTGCGCCCAGCGGCTTTGTTTACTTTCACGCAAATGGCCTCATACTTCATACCTTTATTGTAGTTCACAATTTGATAATGCAAAAACTGTTCCCTTCGTTATCTTTCGGTCATTGGCCCCATACCTCTAGTTTAAAGTTTTTTTAGTGGAAAATTTGTGCCTAGAGGAATAGTTAAGTTCTCGGCTATTTGCCGCATACCTGATTTTAAAATTTGTATAATGCAAAAATTGTACGTAGCATCATGGCGAACTTTAACTCTATTGGTCTGTTAGGTAAGTTTATGCCTGCCTCGGATCATAAGTAGCCTTTAGGTTTCTGGCCTCATACTGGTAGCTAACAATTGTATTATGCAAATACTGTGCATAGCATCATTGTTCACATTAAGGCTATTGACCTCATACCTGTAGTTAAAAATTTTATAATAAAAGAAATATCCGTGGCGTCATGCTGAACATTAGGCTATAGGCCTCATATATGCAGTTAAACTATTGGCTTCATACCTGTTGTAAACAAAATTATAATGAAATTAATTGTGCGTAGCATCGTGGTTAATATTTAGGCTTTTGGCTTCATACTTGTTATTATTATTGTATAAGGCAAACACTGTGCCTTAGTATCACAGTTAACTTTCAGGCTTTTATCCCCTTTCCTGCAGTTAACAATTTTATTTTACAGACACATATATGTCATACAGACATTTAATTTAATACATATCACAGTGATAAACCATATACACACAACTCATATAGCATAAACATGGTGTTTCATCTCAGCAGCAAAATTGTCATTGCTTTAACTCCCTTGCCCGAAGAAATCCAAAATGTAAAATCCAATACAATTTGATTGACCTAAACGAGTTTTGTTTGATCTAAGCCGATGGAGATTTGATCAAGGATTAAATGATGGTCCGTGCTATCAATGATTTAGAACCAAGTATCCAATATAATCCCACCACTACGATCCTTGGTCTTAACTTATTACTTACCTATAGGATTGACTTTCAACATATTGTTAAAGGAAAAAGGAGATATCCATTCAGCGTACAATTAATTGTTTTCAATTACTAGTAATCATGTTTAAACGATAATTTGTGTGTTAATCGGACACGTCTTGTCAAAGACATTTCATTTTCAAAGATATTTAATTCTATCCACGATGCTAAAGTGTTTGCTTATATTGCTTTTGGTGTCGTTGTGTGTGCGGCTTTCGTTCCAAGAAGCACAATTCCTTGGTGGATCTGTAAGCTTTACTCTTTCGAATGGTACTGGAAACCATGTAATGGTAGGTAGTTTCACGTTTGAGCTTTGTTCTTTTTTCTTTTCCGTTTTTGTTCAAGATTCGCGGTGTCATCTCATATTTACTTCGACAGTCTTCCAAAACCACTAAGCGCAATCGGAACATTTGTAAAAGTCTTCCAAAGCAAATCAATACTTAAATATGACCAACAGCTTAAAATGAAAAATAATTTTCACATACATTTCAAGTTTGGATCTTTAATGTATTTCATACATTAAAGATCCATTGTCAACCGAAAATGGTTGATATGCTTATGAAAACACCGAATCCAATTGATAACTAACATAGTAGTCAGCGTATCTATTGGATATATGCACACATATTAAATATTACAAAAACTTATTAAAAGTCACACTCGGATATTTGGTTAGTGGACTTGGTATCGCACTTGCTTCGATTTACGCGATATTATTTATTTTTTTTTTTTTATTTTGCTTTCGTGTAAGTCCGGCTGCTATACTTAAATACTTAACACTTGTTTCACCATATGGTAATGTGTAAATATATTTATAAAAATACTTGACTATGTTTTTTCTCATTGCCGGTAGAGGCAGACTGAAACGCTAAAAATGTCTAAGGTCTTGTAATAGGGTGCTATTGTTATACATTAAAAGAATCATATTTTGAAGCCTATGTGATGTAATGTTATTATAAGTACTAACGCACAAATCATATTTTCCGTGCTCTACAACTAGGAAAAATACGGGACAAAACGGATATAGAGTGAATAGCATTTATTGCTGTATTTTAATGGGCTAAGAGATGATCAAAACATATGTATTACCGTTTAAGGTCAGTTAAATTACTCAAATGATTATACTAATATGAATTTATATAAAACTGAATTTCGTTAAAATTACACATTCAATACACCGAATGGAATTTCATCTAGCAAGTAAATAATAATGAAAGTGATAATCACACTTTACATGTAAACTTACATTTGATAACCAAAAACTTATTAAAGGGACTGTGTCACAGATTGGCACCAAAAAAGTTTATTTCTGTAACGAATCTCAGGACAATTATCTAATAGAATGTGTAACGCTTTGATATAATAATAAAAATACCAAAATGTAAAATCAAAATTGTGAACCCGCGTCGCCAAAATTGAAGTCCAGTGATGTACTCACTAAGCTACAAAGGCTCATTCTAATCGGGTGGCATAATTAAGCTATACACCTACCTCGGTAAAATCACGTGATACCACCGACTAGCCAATCACGCATAAGGAATGATTTCTACCTGGTGGACATGGAAAAATACGAAATAACTGCTAAACTTAAAAAAAATGTTAACTATTTGGTACTTCAGTTAGTAAGTTTCAATGCATTGTACACATCGGTGCCAAGTTTATGTCAGTTTTCGACAATTTTCTTTTTTCCCCGCTATTTTATCATACGTGAGACAGCCCCATTAACATTACGCGCTTCCATCCCTCATAATGTAATGTGCATTTAAGGATAGTTTTTTTGTGATATAGAAATATACGCCAAAACTTTATGTAATAAATATAGAAGTTATTGAAGTTGAAATGAACATCCTACACACTATTGAGATTTTATCTTGAATGAATACCGTGTTTATTCTTAATATTTAAATGAAAAACTACAGTATCAAGGTCAGTAGCCAAAAGTCTAAACATTAATCGTTAAATGACACGGGATAAAAACCAAAGACATAGAACACAAAAACAAACAATCACAAACAAGAAATATAGAACAACATAATATGGTAAAACTTAGCATTGTGATAACTGGTTAAGCACTGTGCTTACTTGATTCAAAAAGCAAATTGAATTCTGCTTTGATAATTCATATTTTCATGACTTAATCATTACACATTTTTAATACAAGGCAAATATTGAACTGTTTACCAACTGGGTTTTGGGAACGGGTCCATGTGGGTCAACATGCAGTAAAGCAGACATAGGAACGCCCACGCGTATCAAGAGGGAAACTCTTGGAGATGATTTCTTCTTCGGAAATTTCTCGATTGACTTTCCTATCACCGATTCTAATAACCCAGATGAAACTAGTGCATCTAATACAAGACCTATTCAGACGATGGTGATGCAAAACTACACTGAAACAGTTTGGGCAGTGAGCGAGAAAGACAATTGGGAACAGGACCTCATGAAGTTCTCGTTTGAGCTGGAACCAAATAAAGGTCGTGAAGATCTTAAGTAAGTTTAAGCAAACTGTTTATTTACTGAAATTTACTTTGATTTGAGAAAGTTAAACGTGACACTATTTAAACTAACATAACATTTGTAAAATAGCATAAATAATTGAATTGAAATAGTCGCTTTATTTTTTTCTTTCGAGAAACCGACTTTTGGACGACTAATAATAATTTACAAGAAAATTAAATATATTAATAGACAATGTGTTTTACTTGCTATCCAAAAATTATCGCTATGCATGAATATTAATGCTCATGTTAACAATAAACATATTGATGATTCCATTCTACATCTTCACATTCAAAAGCAATGTTTCATCAAAAATATAAAACTAGCGTTCTATACGATACATGAACACGTCAAAAAAATCTTGCAGCTTGAAGATGATCGGAGAGTTTTTAATATAAAATATTCAATAATAAAATTTGTTATGGTAGTGTGGTATTCAATATGCAATATTTACATTCACACTTCACTCCTTAACGATGGTTGTTGTTTATCAATTGCACTTTATTTCTGTATAAAGTACAATGACATTTCCCATCGTTATCGCGTGCGTTTGTTCGATACTTCTGTCCTGTCATTGGGCGCAATAATACCAAGGGGCGGGGCATATTTACTACGGAACTATATTTTTTAATGAAATCGTAGTAAAATTATTGGCAACATGCAAAACTGCAATATGCAGTAAAGCAGTTAAAACAAAATAAGCAACGATAATTTGATTGATTTTAATGTAGATAATTGCATGATGGATTGAGCAGTTGAAGAAACGTTTGTGTTTAAAAATGCGGTTAAATGTCACGAAAATGCAAAACAGTTAGTTCAAAATAACCTCTTTAACGGGTGCTTGTATGACGTTATGAGTGATGTCATTGAAAAAGTTTTACATTAAGCTCGATTCGGGCCGCAACATAACTCGGCAGCTGCATTTTGTTTCGACGCCATTTTTTGCAGTGTTCATTCGTTTTGATAGTGTTGTTTTTTCGAAAATTGACTGGATTACTGGGATTATTTACACACAATACCTATTGGGTTATCAATTAATTACCTATTCAGTCCTACTTTAACCATTACTTGTTTTGATAACTAATTTAAGCCTGAAAATTTTGTAAACATGTTCTTGATAAAATGTACAGCATCTTCAGCATCAGAGAAAAAATATTTGATATTTCTTTGTTCATTGCATACGACGTAATGGAATCATGTCCATATAAGTCGTATGTTCTGAATAAAATCGACAGAAATAACTAAAGTTCGGAGGAGTTAGTCGTTTTAAACATAATTTAGTGCTTTTAATAGTCAAAACAACTGCAGAAAAAACTATTTGATAAACACATCAGCTTGCCAGGAAAAGACAACTCAGCAGAAAATATGTAAGTTATATGTGGTTTATTTCATGTTTTGGTATTTGTATGCAGCTACATTATATATTCTAAAATATGTTTTTGTACAAAAGTTTGCATCGTTGACCAACTTTCGGTCAGAAACCAGGTCGCTCAGCCTTCATTGTTATGATACGGGCCCTGAAAGCGCATGTGTAAAACAAAAAACCGGGCATTAACGGCACGTGAATTTACTGAATAATGCACGTTTTCTACCGATATCGCCCACGTTTTTGCGTTTTAATACACCACGATAACGGACCGAAAACCCACATTGTATGCGATAATACGTATTTATAATATTCTTCACCTTGAAAAGATGGAAAATAAACATATAAATAAGGAACTATTTTATCTGTGCATTCATTGTCGTATAAAATAAGGTTACGATAGCTGTATTAATTTACCCACCGTTGAGAACAACGAGAGAAAGAAAAGAGAAAATGCACTTGAATAATCAATTTATTTTAGCAGAATTGTAGATTTAAATGAATGTTAATATAAGTATTAAAATTCGACATGTTGCAATAAAATGCAACATGTCGAATTTTAATCCTTAAATAAAACTCCATCTTATGTTCACACATCATCAGTTATCTTTGATCCAATAAGGACCAATATAAAATACCACCCTATATCAAGAATAGTTAGGGGTTTTTTTTTGTTACGTTGCACACAATAATTTTTTTCCTGTCTTACATTTCCTTTGAAATGTAGAGGATATCTCGTATCCCGAAGAATGAAAAGTCTACTGTAATCGCTAAATCCTAATTGGCACAAACTTATTTCAGTTTCGAAGGACATTCCTGGACACCATTGACTATGCAAGGTGAAAGTCTCTTGTGGCATATGCAGATTCGAATAAAGCCGCAAATACGGAGTGATACCAACAACAGAAATGAATGTCCAGTGACACTGACAAAAGCTGTATACCGGCAAGTTTTTTTTTCTTTTCAGTATTCAGTTTTTATATTACAAATCCCTAAATCATTAAATTGCTCCTTATGTTATTAATCAATCTTATTCCCTACTTTTGACAACAACGTTATGGGCAATATCTACAAATACGGTTATGCGAATTGTTTTCCATTGAAATTCATCTCGACTTTTAAAATATGTACCGAGCTCGAACATTATAATCTTCGATTTGATTGTAGTAGTATGTGACTTAGAAATAAACGTTTGTTCATAGTCTAACTGGTGACGGTTCGATATTTTTAGTTTGAATATTTATTTGAACGTCGACCCTGCTCGGCATCTGGACCTTTGTTTATATAATGAATGCTATTTTTTGGCTAATGGGGACGTCAACTGTATGTTTTTAATTTGTTTCGTGACCCATACAAAGATTACCATGCTATCTCATTTTAAAAACAAATCATCATATGAAAGAAACTTTTGTGGTGGCAAGATTAGGTGCCATCAGTGCGTTTTTGAAATAAGGAAAAAACCTCTTATCTCATAAACAATGTATGATTGCAGCATTGAGCTGAGCAAAACTACAACTCTGCATTTACCGGTTATTGACAAGGAAGGAGATTTCATAACGTGTTCTCAGTCGGCATTAAAGGAAAGCGGTGAACTCCTTTTTACGCCCCCGAAAGGTGTGAATGTGAATCAGGTAGGTGGATCAGTAATCACTTTAGCTTATCACAGTTCTTTTCAATATTTGTCGTGTAATGAATTGATTAAAGCTAGTCTTATATACTTTCATTACAAACATTTTGACACATTTAATGGGTATTTAATAACTTGACCCCAAACTCGAATGCTAAGATTTAAATAGCTTAATTTATTAACCTTAAGACCCGATTCATCAACACTCAGAGAGTGGTTTCGGAGGATGTTTTAATCATTTAAAAGAATCTGATTTTTAATAAATATTCAGATATTCAATGGAAATTCATTACATATTAAAGTTTGAATGATATCATGTAGGTACTGTTCGTAACTCAACTATTCAATAAGCATGGTCGTATCTTGATTAAAATTATTTTGTTGATCGAATTACTTCTTAGTAAAAATCTAAAAGTATCTAAAGCAAAATGGTATTTTTCGCCGATAATTCAGAAGTAAAGCGTTTGCTTCGGGTGCGAAAGGTCGGAGGCTCAAACCCCGGCCGCGTCAAACCGAAATACGCTTTAATATGGTATTATTAGCCCCTTGCCTAGCGCTCGGTATTTAAATGGTAGTACTTGGAAAATGGTGTATTCAGTACTGGTTCAACCCAGGTAAGTTGTACCCCCGTGTATCGGTGCTTTACACCGAGCTCGTTAAAGAACAAAGAGGTGTCTTCGCAAAGGGCAAGATTATCGCATTCGGATATCTTGTATCTCACTCTGATTCTTCAAGTCTTCTAATGTCTGGATTTGACTGTGAAATGCATGTCGCTTATGGCATTTAACTACAATTATGTTGCGATTGTGTCACGGCGGGGTCAAGCCATAATGCAGCAAGTGGATGCGAGCAGACCATGTTAAACTCAAATAAAACAAAAGATAACAAATTGCAACAAGACAGTCACGTGAACTGCAGGTTTCGTAGTGGCCTTGTGCGCAAAAACATAGATCTACGACTATACGTTTTATTTCATGTTTGTTATTGCGATAAATTCATATTTTTTTACTCAAACTTGGGTTGAAAATATTAAAAGTGTATATACATTCCGATAAGGTTAATTTAGTAAAATATACTTGGACTGGGACTTTAATAATATCTTATTGTTGTTGTTAAATGTAGATTGATAATTGAGTATTACTTTTATTTCTATGCTTTAGCATTGAAAAAGTATTGAAGTTCTTTTGGAAATATATCATTTTCTAAAAACTAATTAAAAATATACAAAATTTACTTCAGATGCTTATGCTATACGAGCCTAGATAGACAAACATTCCAGTTCTGTTTGTATATTAAGACCATTGTATTCTTGCTAATTCTTGAGTATACAATCATGTGAATTTTATTTTAAATAGCATAAAGCTTAATTAGATAATAAATACCATTTCAATAAACTTGTTTTAATTATATTGATTATTTTTCTCATATATTCTCCTGGGTGCTGTCCATGAAACATGCTTTGTCTTTTGCTATCTTTTATTTTTAGTATCTCACTGGACATATGATATATTAATTTAATTATATCTGAAATGCTTGATTTACATTAATTTTATCTGAAACCTTCTCTTTTTTCCTTAATTGGACCATAAATGATTTGGGAAATCTACGTAAGTTAAGAAAAACTTGATACGTTTTATGAATACCAGCTCAGTTTTTATTATCATACCCCTTTTGAACTGGAAAAGTAAAAAAAAATCCCTAAGTCATCCAAAGTTTGTGTCAAACTAAACGCATTACTAAAACACAAAACCTTAAGTTTATAATTGTAAGTATTACAACACCTTGGATTGCTAATGCCTAAAGGGGTAGCATATAAGTTATCTGATCATCCGTCCGTTAAATCATCCGTCTCCTCGATTTACGATGAAGATCTAAAGAGCACTTTTAAAAGCTCATGGTTATTTTACTTTGTAGGCATGTTGGTCATGACCAGCAGATTAAGTCTTTTGATTTTGAAGTCTGTTGGTCAAAAGTCAATGTCGTAGTGACCTTAAGACTATCTTTAGCTGAAAATTGGTTTCCGATCGATACCTAATGAACACTTAGGCTCAGGGATCTGAAAAGTTCTAGGTATGTCGGTCATGGCTATGATATGAACTGTTGGTTTTGAGGTCAGTGAGGCAAAAGGTCAAAATCATGGTGGCCTTCAGTTGAAGTTCAGGATCTAATGAACGCTTTCACTCAGGTACCTAAAACTTGATTGGTCATGACCAGAAGGTAAACCATATAATTTTTAAGGTCAGTAGGTCAACGTTGAATGTGGCCGTAAGCTGAAAATGGGTTTCCGATCAATATATGAAGAACGCTATGGCCGAAGGACCACCAATTTTGTAGAAAGGTTGATCATGACCAGCATATGGAACCTATCGCTTTTGCGGTCATTGGGACAAAGGTCAGGATAGTTTTGACTGTCACTGAAAATACGCAGGTTCTCATCTTTAATTAAAAAAAAACACGCTTAGGCATAGATACCTCGAACTTGGTATTGGTCCCACAGACATGACCAAAGCTCGTAATGACGTCAGTTTCTCAAAAGTCTAAGTCATGCTGACATTGAGCTAAATATCTGGTTTGGTTCAATAACTGAAAATTGTTTGTATCCAAGTACTTCAAATATTCGCGGCGTCCTTGATGCTTTGCATCAAAATAAGTCTTGATAAAGCTTACGTAATGTGTGACGACCATTTGTTTTAAATTGGGTCAGTTTCATCAAAATCGATGCCGTTTTAAATGAAATTATTTTTTTTCAGCGAGAATATTTTTTTCTGGTAGAGTATATAAATCTCATACTTAAGTTGTACATAATTTTTATTCATCAATACTTCAAATGGTTTTAATCTTTTGAAGTCCTATTTCTGCGACTATGAATCATTCTGTTGGAAATTGTTCAATTGTTTTTTATTAGCTGTGAAATTTGCTGCACATTGAGCACACGCTCAATATCGATTGAGATGCCATCCGTTGTTGTCTTTGGTTTCTGGCTATTGAGCTTGTCATTGTTGTTAAAACGATATCTCTACTACGACCTTACCTGGTACACAATTTTAAAATGAGTTCTTAACATATAAACATACATAATATAAATCTCACACCAATTAGGAAACGCATTTCAGAACTGTACAATAACCATTGAAGCCACACAAGCCAACGGTTACAAGGACAATTCTTCGATAGCTATTCCAGTATCAATGAAAGACCAGAACAAACATACAATTGATATTGGGCCTGTGACATGGAACCCTGCAGCTAATTCTGAATTTTTAAGTACCTGCTGTGTACAGGTATGTGCCTTATGTGAAGCTTTATTTACAGTCGTCGCTCTATATTTACTCGTATTTATTTACATGCAAGTCTGAAAAGGAACTTGATGGTTAAGTTCTCAAGTTTAATATACGTATTCAGTAAAATATTATATACATTTTTAATCCTTATGCAAAAGCGTAAGAAGCTGTCTAGTTTGCAGTCCGGCATTCGTTCAATACACTATTTTATACTTTATTTAACGCTTAATATGTCTTAAGGTTTGTAAAAATATCGTTTCGCCCCTCCCGTTTCCTATTTTTTTGATTTTATAAATATGACATGCATATGTTTATTTTAACATTTCGCTTGTATTATGAAATGACAAGCATGTAAATCATTCCATTTTTAGATTGTCGTTCATGTTAAACAGACGTTAAATTTTCCTGTCTTTATTGATCCAACTCCATCTCCAAATCATCGGTTTGTTGTGTACTCTGGGAGCATGTGGAAAACAACTATATATGCAAAAGCGGTTTCACCAAGGTGCGACATTTTACGATTATTAAATGGTCTTGTTTCATATTCATATCGACGGTTATTGTAAACGAATGAACGACAGACGGGAGCTTGAATCTACTTGCTCTGCCATTTCTGTTGTCAATAAAATTTGCTTACGTACCTTCCGTTGATCTGAATAAGAAATTAGACGGAAATTATTTGTAAATAAATAAAGTAACATGGATTTCAAGTGGTTCAAAATTACGTTCATATACTCATTTTAATCTTCCAAAACGAATATTTACCATTATTGTCAATTTGATAGTGGATTATCTGTATTTACATACCTTTAATGAAGACGCATAAAGCGCGGTAAGCAGTTAAAAGTAAGTTTGTTCTTTAATATAAAGATAAGAACGAAAACAGAAGGGAAGCAGGATTCGATCCTTCTACTTCATCCTTATCACCTGCTTCTCATATGAGGTTTCTATCCATATTATCAACAACTTCATTTTTTTGGCACACATCGCTTACATAGTGAACTAAAGTTCTATTATGACAATGCTATTACTTTTAACAACAGTTTTCTTTATAAGCTGGTTTGGTAATACAAAATGTCAGCGCAGCCTTATCCAAACTTTTGATTGATAAAGTAACTTTACTTTTCAGCGAGAAATAATATTAGTTTCATACAATCCACACTCAAATACAGATATGCATTTATGTTATGCAAAATGTCTCCGATTAATATAAATACCATTGATTACAATTAATACAGGCGGATACAACTTTTCAATGCATTTGGAAGGACTACTAAGGATATTATTAATATGTCTCCGTTAAACAACACCTCTGACCCATCTGTTTCATACGTTGAAATTTCATGGCGGCCGTTTGATTATGATGTTGGTGATCGAATAATTTGCATTACTGTTTTTGATGACAGTGGGTAAGTAACTGTTTACATGATATTTTATTTAATAAATGAGAGACTTCCGTAAAAGACCGACTTGTCTAAATTAAATGGCATGACATTGAGCACTGTTCCACATTGATGACATAAATCACATGACTTAGTAGCTGTCTGTATTTTGAAGAGGGTCTGTTTAAGAACAGTAAAATGTTATTATCACAACGGCATTTTATATTTCAGTGATGAATCAAATGTACTGCGATGTTTCATACTGACAGTGGAAAGTGCGTATAAGAAATGATTGTTTAGTGCTTGTTACTTGACCGATATAATGACACTGTGTAACCAGCACCTTTAATCTTGATTAATTGAAGTCTTTCTACAGACTTTAATGGTCTCTTTGAGCTATGAAACGAGCTGAACGATCTTTGACCATCATTGTGCAATATTGAAACATACAAAATCAGTGTTATTAACTATCTTTAATTGTTAAACATTAATTTCCTTAAACTCTCATATTAAGCTTTTGTACAAATCTTGTGTATTCATAATTTCATAATTGTCCGCCGCATTGTATTGTAATTGTATTAGGAATCAACTAAACCATTACAATAACAAACTAGAAAATGATTCAAACGGTATTGATATAAAGTGATCGCATTTTAAAGTTGAGCATATTTCTGTCAAATTGTATTGCTTTTAGGAGTGAAGGTCAGAATTCTGTTCTTGTTATCATTTGTATTTAAAGGTGTTTGATATTAAGCTAAATGGCGCCTGTAAACTGTTTGACTTCTTATGTTGACACAACACACAATGACAAAAATGATCCAACATGTCATTACCCCATATAAATATAGAAATAAGGACGTCTTATATCTTGCATTTTTATATTCAATTTACATCACTGAAATGTATATGAACGATAGTGCGCTTATCATAATATCACTTTTTCATTCTAACAGCAAAAACCTTCCACACTACTTCAAAATCAAGTATTGTAAGTATCGAATATTTATTAACATTTTAATGCTTGAATTAATTCTTACCTTGGCATGCAATTATACTACAACATTAAAAGTATTGGTGCTCAAACTCACTGTTCTTATTTTAAGGGAAAACCATACTTTGTCGATTTACCAGCATCTAATGAGCTAGTTGTGTGTCCAATTGATGCCTCCTGTGTTGTCCCAATTATTATCAAATCAGACAGGTACTTTTATTTTTAATAAAATTAATAATGTGTGTGAAGTTGACTCAGTCAACGGATATCGACAATCGACATTTGCAATTATATCGTACAACTTCAATGTCGAGCTGAATCGTCGAGCTGGACTGAATTCTAGCTCGACATCCGACAATATATAGCAAATCTTCAATGTCGAGCTGGAATGTCGAGCAGGACGGAAATATAGCTCGACAATCGATATTATATAGCAAATCTTCAATGTCGAGCTGGAGTGTCGAGCTCGACGGAATTCTAGCTCGACATTCGATATTATATAGCAAAAATTCAATGTCGAGCTGGAATGTCAAGCTTAACGGAATGCTAGCGCGACATTCGATATTAAATAGCAACATCGACATTGAAGATTGACTTTATGTTATCGAATGTCAAGCTAGGATGCCGTCGAGTTCGACATTGCAGCGATATGTTGCAAATCCCGTACATGATATCGAATGCCGAGCTAGGATTCCGTCCAGCTCGACATTGCAGCTCGACATTGCAGATTGACATTTGGAGCTAGGATGCCGTCCAGTTCGACATTGCAGCGAAATATTGCAAATGTCCGTTAATGATTTCGAATGCCGAGCTAGGATTCTGTTCAGATCGTTATTGCAGCGCGATATTGCAAATTCCCTTTTTTATACTGAATGTCGAGCTAGAATTCCGCCCAGCTCAACATTCCAGCTCGACATTGGAAATTCCATATATTGTATCGAATGTCGAGCTAGGATTCTGTCCAGCTCGACTTTGCATCTCGACAGTGAAATCTTCCTATATTTTATCGAGAACCGAGCTAGAATTGTGTCCAGCTCGCCATTCTAGCTCGACATTGAAAATTCCCTATATAATATCGAATGTCGAGCTAGAAATCCGTCCAGCTCGACATTACACCGCACAGCTGAGCCAACTTCACACACATAAATAAACATATGTTTATCATTCAATTTCGTCATGAATGTGTCGTTATATGATCCTAGACCTACTACCAACGTGCGTGTTCATAGCAAACCGTATTTTAATATTATATATTGTTATTTCTAGCAACATAGCTCGCTTGTGGGTAACAGATGGAAAGGCAGATTACAATTTTGGAAAGCTTGAGAATACGACCAAAGGTGGGGAGCATCTGTTCAAGACCACTCTTATATTTACAAGTGCCATTCATGGTGATCACAGCCTTTGTCTACAAGCAGTTACTGTGGATGGGTAACGCATTTCGTTATATGGTATTCTAGCGATTTAATAAGGTATTGATAAGGAGAAAAACATAACAATGGTTTATAAAACGAATTAATGATGTATTCCTTAATGCTTAATTTACAATAGCTAATAAAAAACCAACAATGACACGGTAGGATAACGGGCAGAAATTGTACCAACATTAGCGACACAGCTAGATTGTTCTAATCTGTTAAGTATGCCATCAATAATCTCTTACTAATACACCGTTTAAATTTTGTTAACCATTAAATTAAGTTCTTTATAATCGTTTTTGGAATCCGAAAAAAATAAGGAGTCAGGCCAGATCACATCGTAAGCTTCTGTCTCAACTCACCCTTACCAAAACTAACACTATTTATGCTGACGAGACTAGTTTATTTGTGGCAACAACAGATACAAGGGGGTGACAACAACAAACATCCAAACACAAGTGTGTACTATAACTATTATTAACTTATTTTCATGTATATAAAACTATACTATCACTTTACGTATTATCATATATAACGTTATAACGTTATAACATGTACACAAGTATACATATATGACCCCCAAACTGAGCATGTCACAATCCTATCGAAAAACATATATTTCTAAATCAGTAACATATGTAAAAAGATTAGATCGACTATTATTCTCTGGGATATTGGCCGTCCAGGAAAAACCTCGCTTATCTTTTTTAAATGTGCAAGGAAACCTGTATTCGTAACAATGCCCGAAACGCTTTTAAGTGTGTCTCAAACTAACCCTCCAAATATGAGACAACACATATATCTCAACATGCTCCATTACACAAATTCAAATATGATTTAATTTTATATACAATTTCATTGCGGTTATATTGTGAAATAATATAAATTTCACCAAATTACTCGGTCATCACGAAAATATACGGTGTAACGCTGAGAACTATTTGTCTCAACTCACCCTCACCAAAACAAACACCGTTTATGCTGACGAGACTATTTTATAGCTCTATTAGTAAATTTATATTTTATACTTTCGTAATGCTTCATTACATATTATTACCATTTCATAACTTTAATGATTCTGTTATCAATAATTTATTGTCTAATGAATCCTTTATATAACCGTCCTTTGCCTGGTCAGTTTTCCATCTACCGTGCCTCTTTATACATATATCAGATATACCATCCGCGTTTGCGGCGGATGTCGCACCGCTAGCTCGCAAAGTATCCGTACACAGCTTGAGATTTGGTGCTACCATTGATAATTTTGAAACAATACATCCCCTGGCCCTAGTGTCACTGATCTTTTTGTTTTAGTTATTAATCGAAATGAACCCTTTGACTTTAAGACGGGTTTGAATAAAATTTCATCTGAAAGTTCATCAAGTCCTGCCAAATTAATATAACAATGTAACTTGATATATGGACAAGCAATTGTGCTACCTTAAGCAATCAAAACCTCCTGTCCCTCTCTATAAATGTCAGTTTTACTTAATCTTATCTTGAGCACTATATGATCAGTTTGAAAATTCTAATATCATAGCTAAATCTCTTACATTTGTTAGTGACCTGTCTTTCTCCATTGAAGTACACAAATTTATGAGCACTGTGGAATCTACAACAACTTTCTTATTCTTAGAACGTAGTTTTATTGCGGCATCACATAAATGTTTCACAAAACCGCTATCCGTAGGATCTGCCAATCCGTGTATAGATTGAATCCATTTAATGGCATAAATTGACGAAGAAATGACACTGTAAGATTTTCCATTATCAAGCATATGAGATATGTATTTGCCACGGACATAGCATTTGCTTGTCGGCATGACAGATGCATTGAATCACAAAACTTTTCAAAACGTTTGAAGCAACCACTATACTTCTCAGTTATAGACGGCGCCCTCGATTGTAAAACATAGCGTGCCATCTTTCCAGCGATATCATCCGATTTGCTAATGTCTATGCAAACCTCTTTTATCTGTGGCTGAATTGTTGCTTTCAGACCAGGACCTGTCAAAATAATCAATGTATGAACATCTATCTTATACAAACTTTATTTTAAGAGCTTTCATATGAAAAGGTAACGGATTCTTACTGAAAACCCCATTATTACCCTTTCCGATGCCAATCACTCCATCTTTTGGTAAAACCTTGTATTCTCGTATATAACTTTTAAATATACCTTCTTTTTGTAAAAGACAAGGCCAAAATGGCGCCGACTCTCAAAGCGGCACCACAAGCGTACATTCCGCACTCTCTTTTTTAATCTTTGAAATACATTTTACGACCAACCTTGGTGGAGGCACAAGCCAATTGCTATATCCTTTCCAAGATTGACTGAAGGCATCAATACCTTCGGTTCCAGGAACCCACCATCTTGAATTGAATCGCTTACATTGTTTATTGTAGGAAGAAGCAAATCTATCTACTGCGAATTTCCCCTAAAGATTGTCAAAATAACAGAACGACGTTTTTGATTAAAACCAGTCGTCACAGTCTCCACATCTGCTTCAAAAAATTGCTTGACAATTATCATAACTTGTAATCCATTCTGGTTTTATCGAAACATAATTTGTCTCGCAAAAATGAAAAAATATCAGATGCGATTAAATGTAAATCCTCTGTTTTGCTACCATTTTGCAAAATAGACTTTACGTTCTTATTATCTGAATAAACTTTTACAGTTTTATCCTTTATTATGTCCACTTGACTTACCATTACCCGACTGACAGCCTCAATTTCTCTCCATGTAGAACTTTTTGCCGTTCTGACCCTGACCACGTACCGACTACAACTGAATCATTCAAAGCAAAAGCTTTTGAAACATCAAACTTTTCAGATTCTTGTTATCTTGGTCCGCTCTCTTTTGGGAACGGTCTACCCTTCGTTCTATATTTATGACCATAAAGCTTAATCTCTTTTTGAAAAAAATCTATTCACTATTCCTGGAGTGAACATTTTTTCTCTACAAGGGACAATTCAGCGATACCAAATTTTACTGCCCACTTCCGGGGGCGACTTACTGCCCACTTCCGGGGGCGACTTACTGCCCACTTCCGGGAGCGACTTACTGCCTCCTTCCGGAGACGACATATTGACCACTTGCGGGGGCGACATTCTGCCCACTTCCCGGGACGACTTTCTACCCACTTCCGGGGGTGATTTACCTCCAACTTCTGAAGGTTGCTTACATGTATTTGTCTTATGACACTTTTGTTTAGTAACCCTGACCAAAATACACTTGCCGCCAACTTCCGGGAGTGCAGATATACCCTCACCACCCAATGTCATACTGCTCACGCCCAATGAAAACCTACTAGCTGCAACCTGCGTTCTAAGACTAATTGTTAACTGTTTCTAAATTACCATTTACATGAGAATGTCCGTCTACTTTCGAGATACAGTTACCGACGTCAATCTTCGTCCAGAATCATTAAGGATACGCACGTTATCCTTCCAAAATATAAGCTCTTCAACGGCTTTTTGTGACACCAATACTGGCGAATTCCAGCTTGCCCTGGTGACTAAACAATTGTACTTGAACCTGGTAATCATACGAACTTGCTTGCCAACAACAAATTGCAAAGTAATTATTTGACCTATAGCTGAAGCCAATAATCTGGGCTATATCACACTACATTTATCTTTAAAGACAATGTCTAATACTTTTGTAAAGTATGTTCTAGTTTTTAATCCTATGTGTCTATATAATAAAAATTGTTAATGTCAATATGTGATCAGCAACCGATACTCCGAATGGCAAGGAACCATATGCAAAATATTCCGTTTTACCATTAACTTCGCAGGCGGCCCCCAAAAACGACCTATGTGGTTCGAATATATCAATGTGATGGTAGGCAGTCTTGAGGTCGTACGTGTACACATATGTTCCAGGTTTGAAAAGCTGATATGCTACATTTCGTGTCCTCGAACTTGACTCTAAACACATTCAAATGAGGATTTATATGTTTACAGTGTAGCACTAACCTAGGTTTTCCTGACTTCCCATACGCTACAGTCAGTCGGTTTACAACCATAGGTTTTTCGCTCGTCTTAAACACCACCCCCTTGTTTAACAAACATTGTATTTCTTTACTTACAAATTCTTTGTTTTCAAGGGCAGACTTACTGTTCTTTAATTCCGCCACTTAAGGTAGGGTTTTGAATGGCAACTTATAGCCTTGCTCTATGACATTTATTTTGTAAGAATTATCCGAAACCTCTCGCCATTTCGAATCATGTGTTTTAAGCCTACCAGCAGTTGATTCCGCGATGTGAGTGTGAATCTTTTGTGAACTTACTTCACTAACCTCTTGTGCTTCCCCAAGCTGTGAGGATTCCACCGTTACCTCGAGCGGTATAATATCGACAGCTTCTTCGAGCTGTTGTGTATCTGCAGCTTCCTCGAACTGCTGCATTTCTGCACTTCGAAAACAACAATAACCAATACTCATCCTATTGTTAGAACTGCTAGGACACTCTAGCCTCCAATGACCGGCCTTCCTACAGTTGAAGCACAACCCAGGCTTCATTGGTGTTGCTGAAGGTTTGCTCGCAGGTTGAGCCCTTTGAACTGCTCTTCCGGCACCTCATTGATAGGGATGAAAACGCCACGTGGTTAACAGCACCTAGTCGTTTGTTTTCGAAATAGTTTTCTTTAAGGTTAAGGTAGTTCGCGTAGAGTTTTGTTTCCGTAAGTTGTATGCATAATCAGCATAATGTTCAATTAACTTAAAGGAATGAATTGCGGGGTTAATGTCATTATCGGGGTATGAACGCAATTGGGCTGATCAAAGTGTGTGGAGGACTCCACGCGTACTCCGACCAGCCCAATTGCGTTCATATCTCCGATAATCACATCAACCACGCAATTCATTACTTATATTTACACCATAAGTTTAATATTTCAATAAATAATTGTAAAAAAATACTACATTTTATTTAAGAAAAAGTTTCAGTAATCCTTTCTCACCCATTCGGTAAATAGAACGACCCGACTGTAACAAGATTTTTTTTTTTTAAATGACGTCACAATAACGCGGGAAAAGATAAACCACTTGAAATCACTTTTAAATGTAACACTTATGTCAACAATACATTTAAAATATAATAAATTAACAGTTTCTTCAATGTTGATTTATATTTAACAAGACCTTCGGACACAATACAATCCGAACATATCGGAAGATGTGGCGTTCATCAATTGATAAACGCAATTGCCGAAAGGCAGTTCATTTAAGGAATGGAAGTTGAGGTGTGAATATTGAATGATAAACATAGCAACTTTTGTATTCATTCCAAACGCGTTAACTTGTTATATAACTTCAAGCGCAAAACATACTCGATAGCGCCACCACTACTCGACAGCGCAACTACTAGGGCAACAGCGCCACCACTTTTTTTATAAATATGTGCATTTTTTTCCTTTTTAAGAAGTGCTTATCAGTTTTGTTGTGTTCCGGCATAGGTTCTATACATAACAATTATGTTTGCATGCATGAAGCACCGAAATGTACTTAATATGCAATCAAATCTCAAAATATGCACAAGTCCGATTCGGGAGAAAAGCTCCTGGCGCCACTGTTTGCACAATTTTGAAACGAAATAGTAACCAGCCTACAGTAGAAGTGTTTTTACACGGTACCACATTCTCCGATTTTCGAAATATGTCCGTTAAATTAAATTATCAAATAAAATATAAATCATACTCACGTTTGTTCATACAAACATAGGGCACAGCTCCACCACGGAAGTGTCGACAGCTCTTTTTCTTTGCACCACCGTAAAGTGGTGGAGCTGGCGTTTAGAGGCCGTGATATTATAATGTTATTAATTATGTGATTTTATATTGGCCCAGTTATTTGTCTGAAGTTAGCTGTATTTATCTGAGCCCGAAAGGGTTAGGTCAAATACAACTGACCGAGGACAAATAACTCGGCTAATATGAAAGCACCTAATTTATAAGTATTTTATTAATTAACTATAACGTATGGTTCGACATTTTGGTTAAAAAACATTCTTATAACATACGTTATGTTTATATTTGAAACATGTTTATAGCCTATTCATTCATGGTGTCTGCTTTTCTAGAATTGACTTTGCTGATTTTGACATGCATCGTTCAGTGACATTCAACATGCCGAGGAATGAATAAAGCGCTGTACAGTCTAAGGAACCATGTCTTTACGTCTTAATTTCGTAAATTGTTTGCCAAAACGTCAATTTTTTCACTTTCGTCGACCATTTTGTCGGTGTACAAAAACATAATAGTCGTAAAATCCACTAACGGGATAAATAAAACTTTAATATCAAACCGTACAAAGTGGTTGAAGTATTTATCAGGCTAAATAGGTTTAAACAAAGTACAACATTTTCAAACAGTCGTATTAACGGAAAACAAAATGGCTAACTGAAATAATTTCCAGCATATTTCTCATATAAGGCGAGTTTCGACAGCCAATGGAAATTGTCCATTTTTCAAATCCAATATTTGGCGAGTTTGGTGGCCAATCAAAACAGAGGCAACTCAAATTGGCCGAGTTTGGTTGATATAGGCATATATTGCCGATAATTGTCTGGTATTGGTATTGATCGTCCCCGTATCGCGTCAAATACGTAATTAAACATTAATTAATCCAAAGCTCCATCATTTACTTTGCTATACTGCGTTTTCCATCGATCTTTTCTCTTTAATTAGCGCATTATTACTATAGATGTACAGTCTCCTTATTCAATGACAATGCTGGTATTTGCTTAATAATGAATACAATGATAACAATGAGCACATGTATGAAATATGAAATGCTTATGTTGTATATATTTGTATAATGCGATGATTTGCATTAATCAGCTGATGATTGATATGTTCTGTTGAATGATATATCTATTTTTACAGAGTTGCAACTGAAACAACATGTATCCATTTCACAGTTAAACCAAAAGGTGTGTATATTATAACAATGACAGTACAAACACTAACTGATAGTTATTTCAAATAGGAAAGATCTACGTATATCTATTTTAGACAGATGCTAACATCACAAGCATCTGGTGCGTAAATTTGTTTTAGATTTGTTGACCCCTACCCCTAATGTTCAATGGTAACCCAAACACTAATAACAAAACTTGATGATAAATTCAAAAACGTTTAGATGTCGAAAAACATGTTCCTTTGTTGACATGTTCACGCGCCAAACGGAAGTCATATTGCAAGATGAACAACGGGTTTTGTAAACCGTTGTAATTGGATAATCGTTGGACTATGACATTAGCTTGCAAAACACGGCGAATGTTACTAACTGCCTCCGTCTCTGAACAAAAATACCTTTAGTGAAGAAAAGGACTTCAACCATTCCCGTTTTAGTATTATGTTCTGGTAATCGTCAAATGTTAAGCATTGTTGCACTTGATCGGCACTTAAGCATCAATAACGACGCTTTAAATATTCACGATAAACATATATCGATTAATAGCAACTACAAACATGCAACATATCTATTCGATCCAGGGTTATGGCATCATAGTAAGTAATAACAATCAATTTACTTACCATGGATAGTCTGAGATTCGGTTCCGGGTGGCGGTGACTCGAGTAAAAAGAAATAGAACAGACATGTTACAGAGACTTTTATCATAAATTATCATCGACATATGAGGGTAATTTGAAGTCCTGATTCCAATGTTCAGGCAAATGTTTTGCCGAAAAAATGCTTGCCGTGTTACGTGTAAAGAAGGTATAATGCACTGTTATTTTGTTTAGAATGCCTCTACTGATTTATTGATTTTTACTGAAGACTGACCTTTTTCTAATTAACTTATTTTCACTTTATTCAATATCGTTAGTCTCTATTTGCCTACATGCAAAGGTTAGTTACTGTTTGACAGTCCGCCACATATGTTTTTGACCAAGACCTACCCTAAAAAACAATAAAATTTGCCTTAATGGGAGGACACCGGCTGGCTTTAGGCTCGTTCCGTGTCCTACTTAGGATTTTGGGTCACTTCAGTCAGGTCAGGATCTCGACAAAGAGCACAAGTCCATTTCAAATTAATATTCGTTGGCAAATACACACATTGCAATGTTAATCCGAAGTAATTAATAAGCGATATATTCTTTTAATACAAGCTATCCTATATATTGTTCTACAACTTTTTTTCCAAAGTGTTTGACCTTGTTAAATAACAACAAAAGTTTCAAATGGATTCGTAGTATTAAACGAATATTCGATTCCACTGGTAACACTTACATATACGATAACGATTATAATAACACATTAGAGTGCGTAAAGAAACTAATCCGGCGTTGCCCAGTATATCAGATAATGAAACAATTCAAAAACAGTCTCAAACAAAGAAAGAAAAACAATAAAATTAAATTAAAACTGAATTTAAATTGGAAAATAATATTATTGATATTCCACCAAAGAAAGCACTTCCCTTGTTCAAAAGTCGTACATCAAACACCAAATTCCCAGTAGAATCAGGACGATGAAATAATGTTCCATACCTATTGTACTCAAATCTCTGTTGAAGCTTATCTGAAACATTTCAATCCATGAGACATTTCATTACGATGTCTTCGTGAACCATCATGCATTTTACCCTTTGCATCATTGATCGAATACGATATTGCCTTTTTACTATATCTCGAAATGATGAATTTATTTGTATCTATATCATGTCATATAAAATGTAATAGCATTGTTCCTGTCTAGATTTTTAATATTATATGTATTTAATCCATATACCGATAATTATATACGATACCCACACATGTATACTCTTTTGCGTGTTTTGCGTGCTTTATTTTGTTGCGTTGAATATCGCCAATGCATTAAAGGTTTGTGTTGTTGTTGTTGAAAAGAGAAAGGGTCAATATGTACTTTGATGTTTTGTTGCATTCGATACTTCATTTTAAGATTAAAAATAATTATGAAGTACTCTACCATATTGTAATCAGTGTCACATGATTTTATTATCTTTTGTGGAAATATACTAGTTTATGTTAACAGCAACAAATAGTTAAACATTATACAGTGTTTATCAAGCTATGTGTACCTTAACCGGGTATAGGGAATAAGTTCAAACAGCACAAGTTGCACTAGATTCAAGCGTATTAAAGGGGATGACCAGGTTAGTGTTTCCTAGCGCTACAGATGATACCGCAAGGCAGATTCAAAGCAACCAGGGGCCTTTATCTATATAGACCGCCTCTGAAAGCTAGTGAGCGTACAAAGCTATGTACTAGTTAGTATTTGAAATATAATATTAAAGTTGCTTCTCAGATCAGTATGCGATTTCTTAATATTTCCAGAAACGTCGCACTACATACAGAAACCTATCTAACCCTGTCATAGAAATATAATCCAATAATCAAATATTACTATGTAAAGGACTGTTTTTTTGTTATCAAAATTCGTGTTCGAGGGGTTGAAGTGAAGAAAGTAAGCGAATGAATTATTTAAAGGGCCTAGGGAAACAAACATTTTCAAATCAGGCCTCGTACATTATATCTGAGTTTTAAATTAGTGATAAGGAAAGGAAAATATAACATGATCCTCACTTACTATTATTTTCTGATTATAGATCCGTGCTACTCATCACCGTGTCTCAACTCTGGTGTATGTAAAGTTCGCAACGACTCATCAGGGCTGTTTGACTGTGAATGTATTGACGGATATTCAGGACCAACTTGTGCTAAAGGTTTAATGTTCTTTTCTTTTAATAACATTTTTCTGTGACATATATGATGTTACTCTTTTATGACAGTTATTACCACCTCGTAGTCGTCAATCAAATATTACCAAACCTTAATCTACTTCCTTGTTTGTGTTTTGTTTCACTACAAAATTACCAGGATGGGTTTGTTCTTTTGTCGTTAAAATCACACTTCTTGTTTGGCATGAAAGAGTTAAATATATGTATAAGACTTGCTGGCGTCTTGATCGGTGGCCAGATATCTTACACTTGGGCAGAAGCTGACTTAAATGTTAGTATCAAATCAACAGAAAACAAGGTTGAGAACGTGTTTGTGAGTATATATATCGTTCTTGTCAATTATTCAACATAGGTTTTATTTGTGTTCTTCAGGTTTCAGCGATTCTGTTAAGTCTAAAGGCCAATTATTGTTACAGTCTAATCATTTTCCAGATTTGTATTGAAGTTAAGTCTTAAATAGTTTTCAATATAACCTCATACGAGCTCGATTGAGTGAAACAAATTGCCCACACAGGGTTTTGTTATTTTTACATAAAATATTGTTGATTTGTTTCTTTTTCTGAAACATATAACATAATGGAATTAACAGGAACAATAAGAATATTTTAAACAGTCATTATGAAACTTGATTATAGTATTTGTGGTCCTACATTCAAGAAAATGTTTGATCGACAGCACTTCTACATACAAATTATTGGGTTGGCTAAATTCTTGTTTTGTAAAGTGTGTGTCAGACACAGTGTTTACAGTTTGCCTTTTTATCTTTCACCTGGTATTTCTTTCATTCGAAAGTGTTAGGCGCTGCAAACATTCAACATACCGATGATGCAATATTATACATTGGAATGTCAAATTTAATGTTATTCGGGATGATACTTCGAACGTAACACAAGTTAAGATTAACGTATTGGCTCTAGAAATTTCGACACGCATAAACAGAATGTAATTATGTTTATATATTCATCAATCAAATCAACAATGTATTTAATGAAATATTCGTTCTAAAACGTGGATTTTATTATTAAAACTGTGCTTACAAATGCAAAAATTAACACAAACGCTCCTTGCAGGCATCAAATATCAAACAAGAATCATTTCTGAGTTTGGGTATTGAAAAAGGACACTGATAGTTAATATATATTCGTCTTATTTACAGCCTTGGACACCTGCCATCCCGATCCCTGTGTACATGGAGACTGTTTCACGAGTGTCAAACCTTTCTTTTGCTACTGTACAGATGACCACCTGCTGCCTAATGACTACACTCCCCCTACTTGCGAGCAAAGTATAATGAAATGTTCATTTTCTTAAAGTAATCAACTTAAAAAATGTGGTGTCGAAAGTTGTAAATTTACATTCATTTTTTACAAAACATATTCACCTTTACTTTAGGTTGACTTAGAGATGGCATACTTCAAATAATTGTAATGATATATGCAGACAGACATATTGAGGGATAGTTAATCTCAACACGTTAAATGTACATCGTCAACAACACATATGTTCTTATAACAATGTCAACGTAAAGGCGTAATAAAATAACACAAAGAAGTACAATCGTGTATATTATTGATTCGTTATAATTTGTGCCATACGTATCATTTGCTAAACCACTTTGACCTAATCAGATAGGAGAACAATAATTGTTCTGCTTTGAACTTACAACTTAGTTTTTTGCCGTTGAAAATGTGAAAATAGACAAATATCGTGCAAAAATATTTTGAGGTTTTAGCAAAACCAATTTTCATTCATTTTTTAAAAAATAATATCATTTAAAATTATGTTAAATAAACGACTGATTATTTCTGAAAAAAAATGTATATGTTTTTTATCATTGCGTCCGTAAAATTTCTTATGACATTCGAATAACTTTGGCACTCAAAACGTTAAAAGAAACCATGACGAAATAGAAATGACAAGATCGGGAAAGAAAGGAAAAATGAATGCTTTATGTGATCCACTTCAGTGATGTTTACTTTAGAGAAACAATACAAGCTTTTGTTGGGAATTCTATGTGCCCTTTTTCAATTACCGAAACCATAAGCATTTTTTTCAGATCTCCAAGTCAAACAATCACTGGTAGCACAAATGGAATTGCTTAAGGTGGGGGGGGGGGCGGTTTGAGCACGACGACTCAATCTTTTCTTTGCTAAAACAGAACATAAAAGTTCGTTCTTAGAAACTTTCTGAAATCCGGAATGAAGTATATGAAACTACTCGAGTTCGTTTTGCCGCAAGATGGCTGCTTTTATTTCAGGGATTGATGACTGTGTAGGTGTGACGTGTAACGACCATGGGGTCTGTGTTGATGGAGACCGGACAAAGACGTGCCAATGTTTTCTTGGTTATAAGGGGCAAAATTGCGAAACAGGTAAGACTGTATATCCCGACCCCCCTACAGAAATGACGCTATCCGATAGATTAAGAGCCGTCACAACATCAAGGAATATATTCCATTCACCCTGACTAAATTTCAGTATCACAGAAAAGGAAGGGCATTTCACAGTTGTAGCTTATTACAAGCATAATGAGCACATTGCAAAAAACATCGCTATAACAAAATCTGATTACGTTTGTATCGGTCTATTGAACAAAGTGAAAGTGAACATTTTCGTCAACAAATCATTTTAAAAAATTGTGCTTTAGCCGAAAGTTACATGGACGGTTCAATTCAATCATTACTTATTTTAAATAATTGTGTGATTTTGTCTTAGAATTATAATATAGTCAGTGGGAAGTAATTGTGTCATGCTCTCCAAAATATATTTTATGCATATGTATCCCTATATACACGTCATTAACGAATTATAATTTATCCAATAAATTGTATTGGGATTTTAGAGTACTCTAATTAATTAGGACTATTTAAGACTCGCAGTTTTTCACATTGTCCCACATAACTGATATTTGTTTGCGTTTACTTCAGTGGATGGTCATACTGCTCCGAGCAATGTAGCATGCACAAGAGGTAAGCGCAAAATTTGATTTGGTTGAAAAAGAGAATATGTTTTATACATGACGATTAAATATGTGTTGTTTTATGTACTAGTGATTTACAAACAACTATTTTCTAACCCATATTTAAAACCCCCCACAAATACTGCAGTATTGAAATCATTGAATTTCTACTTTAATGCCTCGTGGTATTTTAAACCAATTGATGTTGATGGTTTTGTGTTCTATGTCTTTGGTGTTAACCCAGTGACATTAAACCGGGTTTATGTTTAAACATTTTGCTACTGAGCTTGTTTCTGTAGTTTTTCACATGAGAACTGATATCAAGAATTTCGTTTAAGTTGAGTTAAAACCATTTCAGTGAGAGTGAGAAAGAATAATACAAAATACCTCCTAATCATGACTGTCGCAGAAGCCTCATACCGGCATTTTTGAATCCGAAATATATGCATATTTAACGAACAAATGACAGAAAAAAGTACCCCCGCGTCAAACTATCCAATTTGAAGAGTGAGTTATAATAACAACCCGAGCTAAAAGCCATAAAGTCTTTGCTTAGTCCGTTTCTTTGTAAACACATGATTGATTATCTTTAGTTTTCCCATTGTGTCAAAATTGACAGCGAACACTTGTTCATTTTACAAAATATGTCGTGCGACGTTGTTTACTGACGTAATGAAGTTCTAGTAAAAACAAATTGTTTCTCAAACGTATTTATAAATACATAATGTTGTTAATTTATAAGTATTTTTTTATAATTTATTTTGTTGAATAGTTATATTTTTGGTCAAAGTTTATGTTTTCAGTTTTCCGCCTTGTAGATGTTAGCATTGAGTTTGTCAAGACAAATAAAATATGGCCCGTTGTTTTGGAAATTGCATGCAACGCAATATCAACCGGGCATTGTGTGATCAAGAAATCTGTTTACCGTCTTTACTTGTCCATTTGCCTATTTACAAATAATGTTTAAGACATTTGTTATATGTTACAGGGTGCCAGAATCATGGTGTCTGTATCACCGGAAGTTGTCGTTGTGGGATAGGGTATACAGGAGAGCAGTGCGAGATAGGTACAAATAGAAAATATGCCATTAAATTGTAAAGTATACAAAAATATTGAGTGACTGTGACAATACAAATTTTATAATACTTGTTTAATATCTGACGTCAATCCATTGCATATGTATACAATATACAATTTACTTAAAGCTATCTGCATATTTTTCAAGGTGCTGGCGACATATCTACAACTGTGGTATGTAACATATTATAAAAAAACAACTTTAATAGTTGCCTTCTGAACAATTGTGAATTGTCCAAGTGTAGAGTTATATCTCTACGTCGGATATCTGGACATCTAGTGGTCGAAGTTTAAACCTACGAACAAAAACATGGATTTTATGCATTAATACAATATCCAGATTTTAATATATTCCATAACAGCAAGGCGTTGCATTTGTTCAACCAACTGTCAATTCCGGAAGCAAATATCTGTGTGGCATTGATGACGAGGATCGCATTAAAAACTGCACTGTTCTTTTATACATGGCATCCCAATCCGGGTATGTTTACAATCGGGTAAAAATCTAACAAAACTTACTATGATAATAACTACTTAACATTGAAACATTGAAACATTGGTATCATTGTTTTATTTAAATCCAAAAAGGTATGGACAGAAAATAGAGAGTGTGTGTACGTTTCCAATCCCACGATATGTGTCCTTAATTTCAAATTGCACATATTTTTAATATGGATTTTAATATGTGGTTAGCTTTACGGAGTCGTGTGTTCATATCGTATTTATGTGGGAGACACCATGTGGACGCCATCGCACACGTTATAAATAACAATGTAAATTTCATCAAAGACAGTTGTTTACAGCATTGCACCGACGTTGAGTATTCAAACCACTGACAGTCTCACAGATACATCAGCTGGTCTTGTTGAAGAGCAGAATGTCGTTACAGGCATTTCCAAACTATTCACCAGTAAAGTGCGTGTCGAAGGAAAAGTGTCTAAAAAGTCCGGACACTATGTTTGCTTTGTAATTGCGGACAGGTAAGCCTTACTAACATTTTTGGAACCGTACTGATCTACTTTCTCTCTGATCTAACAGTATTATTACCTTTAGTACCTTGTTTTTTTATAAAATGTTAATATATATACTGAAACCTTTCAAATTTTGGAACCATTGAATGATCGTAGCTTTGCTCTGCCCAAAACTACTAATTTAATTTCAAATTAAGTGAAACACCTTTGTTCACTAATCAAACACGGACTTCCTCCGTCAGGATTTTGGCGTATTTTTACGAATCACGTTGAACGATTTACTTACGATGCGGCTTTATCCCATATTAATACAGTTTGCATTGATTTCACTTCAGCAGGACAATCAAATTCTAGCTTAAAATTACGCTCGCAATCATCGCGCGGTCAGCGACGGACCCGTTTTTATAATTGTAACCCCCTTGAATGTCACTTTGTGAACGCAGGTTCGATAACCCACCGCACCACTAAAAGCTAATCGTCTTGTGTGAGGGACGATAAATGGGGGTCCTGTGTGACAGTGCTTTACACTGTTGCACGTTGAAGAACTAGGATAGCTCTAACCATGGTTACATTCTGTCTGTGCACTAAACTCCATAGAACTCTTTGAAAATTTGAAATTGATTGCCTGCAGCCGCAGTTGACTGCCTCTTCCTTTCAAATTGACATTGCGAGTATACTTTTTTTCTGGTGGCTGATGGTGGTGGCTTGTTAAAACTATTTACTCACAGTTATTTAACAATTTGAACATATTTCAACTTATTTGGATTGTAGATATATGTTTCTCTTTCAGAACAAACAACAGCGTAACGAGTGAAATGTGTATTGAAATGGAGTTTGTGATGCAGAAAGGTATCTTTGATATCACATGCCGTTGTTCTGTTTTGCTCTCTTTTGAGTAAATCTCTTTATTTATTACAATAGAAAAAACAGAAAATGGTAAAATTGTTTGTACTACAGACTTAACGACACTGTAATTGTTTGACAAATCCCTTTCCTTGCCTGAAGTTTAAAATACAGTTAAGCTATATTCAAACATTTATTATTTTTATTTTAAAGAACATGGTAATACATACCACAGCTCAAGATGATATAGATTGACACGCTATGTTTAATGTAGTGATAATCATGTATATGATTTATTCATTCAGAAATATTATAAATCGTCAATATTACATTATAATACTTGCGTTTTATTTTTAAGGTGTTAGTTCTTCGGTCAAATTGACCAAACCTAAATATATAATTTTTGTTTAATTGATTCTATTAAATCACAATATTCATTTCTGTCATTACAGGATCGTCCAACGTTGTAAGTATTTATGTTTACAGAGTTTAATTTGTTCAACATTATTATTTTAACAAATGAGTTGTTTTCGTTTTAGATATCTAAACCGTCATGACAAAACGCTTCCGCCCTGCAACAAGTCCATGTCAACGGTTGTTTTTGTGTTTCAGACCCCTACGTTTATTTCACCGACATTACTTCAGGACACCCGATTAATATGTTATCTCAATAAAATATGCAGAATGTTTCTGTATACATCCTCAGGCGGCAATGGATGGTTAGTTCATACCAATATGTTTTGCAACTGTCTTTATCCTTAGTTTGCCATTTTTGTAAATGATACAGTTTTTCTTCAAATAGTCTTGTTACAGACGTAAGAAACCGTACGCTAGGACAAACACCAATTTTGTCCGAGGCGAAGCCGAGGATCTAATTGGTGTTCGTCCTAGTGAAACGGTTTCTTACGTATGTAAGAGGACACTTTTGAAGATAAAACGAGTAACTGTATCTCACTTATACGACGTATAAATGTATTGCATATATTAGACAGCAAATATATGCATTGGTAAATAAATATTTGTCCGAAAGATAAGCATTAAATTATTATCATGGCTTTTCATAATACAATGTATCGCCAAGTGGAATTACTCTTGTTGTCGTGCACAGTCCGCTTAAACCCATAAGAAGACACTTTTGCAATAGCTCTGCTGGGGGTACAGTCGTATAAATTCAAATGTACAGTGCCTTGTCTACGTAATTCAGTTACACCAGTCACAACATTGCAATTCGGTTTGATTTGTCGTTTCAGTTTTATTAAAATCTAAAAATTGTAAACTTCTTGTTTGAACTTTCAGTGCACAGGCAAAATCCGCCACTCAATATGTGACTGTCTTCGAGACTCACCAATATGATGGAACAAACGTCTGCTTAACTGAAATCGCGTATGAGCCAACACAGGCCGAGGACACAACGATGTGCTTCCTTGCAACACAAGAGTGAGTGCTCAATGGTTATCCAAATTTAACGTGTTTTTACGATGCACGCTAATTTGATGAGGACGTATGCACATATGACAGTATCTTATTTAAAAAACCCCAACATATTTAGTGTTCTGTTGCATAGTTAGATATTTATGAAAATACGTTGATATAAAGATATATTTTACAGAACAACGAGTGACAAGCGATGTTTTGCTGTAAGCGTATTTGAAACCGCAAAAGGTATAATGTGACTAATGCCTTGAATTTATATTGCTAGTTTATGACTTAATTTTTTTTTAGAATTTATTTCAATATATATATTATAACAACATAAAAAGTCCAGTAGTTAAGTTATAATATAAACCCCGTTTAATGGCACATGGTCAGTTTCAGAAATTATTGAGTTATTACATTATATGATCAATAATATACTTAGATAAGGAAAGTGAGAAGTTAAGAAATGTTGTTTCATGAATATTTGTCAATTAATCCTTATTACGTATACTACATGTGGATGAAAATTATGTTGATTTAGGTATGTTATTTTTTTGCGAACAGATCCCTGTGGAAGAAGCGGCAACATCTTGCATGGAAGTTGCCTAAACAAGGGTCTATGTTTTATGGCTGACAGAAATACTTCAAAGTGCATATGCCAGCCTACAAATACTGGGGGAAATTGTGAAAAGGGTTAGTATGTAGCTTGAAAATAGATAACCAATTTCAAATTGATTTCATAAATCCGGCAATAATCTAAAAACATTCGATACCCTCAATTCCTAATGTTTGATTACCCCTTGTACTTTTACCGTGCATTAACTCATTTTCGCCAGGTCGGTGCCCAGCAGAACAAAACAATTGCAAGAACGACGGTTACTGCCTCCTTAATGGCCAGCGCACAAACTGCGTTTGCAGAGCTGGTTACACAGGGCATTACTGTGACCAGGGTAAGTATATATTACATCATGAGCGTCACTATATCCCATTAACTTACAATGTATTAAAAGAAAAGTAAATTACGACATTAAGGCAATACAAGATGCATCCCTTGTACACATACATTCATGTTGGTCCCTATGAATGGAAAACTGTTCAAAGTACACCTTAAATCTGATTGTTTTCCGTTGTATTATTGGCATCCTTCGTGCAATTAATTGTGTGTGTTTTTCCGGGCTAAATCTCTACTCTCCACTGTCACTTTTCAATTGTCACAATTGTCAAATGCCTCCTCAACGCATTAAAAAAATCGAAAGCATAATTATTTCTTATAACAAAGTATTGAAAGTATTCTCCATTCCACTTTGGTTTATTATGATTTCTATAAGAGCTTATTTTTTAGTAAACTAGCACACAGACTCTATTACAAAGCACATATCGAAATGGATGAAAGTTACTGAATGTTTTATTACTTACATTGATTTTATTGGTTGTATCGTTATACAGGAGTGAGCCTCATTCAGTCATACTGCCTTGCTGAAATAAATCAAAACTCATGTAAACAACATTTGGACAAGTTTTACGGACATTTAAGCTTTGGTGCAAAATTCAATGCAACGCACGATTGTCTAATTAATTTATTAATGTGCTTTTTAAACCATTTTTAAAAGACGATTGTAGTTAATGTTTTTTATGGTGACAAATATCTTAATTGTGACAAAGGTAGTGAGCCTAGAGACCACAACACTGAAAATGAAAGCGTTGAAAGCACAGTGATATATACAGCGTTGTAATGCCAGTATTCCATATACACGCTTTCCGCATCCGTATTTTGCAATATGTTTTACGCATCGTCATTTTACAATTGAAACCGTATTATATGTGTCCATAAAAAAAGAAAGTCGTATTGTTGAAATCGTGTTTCTAGTAAGAAATGTCATCCGACTAGCGCTTTTTTGGTAATTTGCTCGATTGCCCTACTGCGTTCATATAATATAACCGCAAGAAAAATACTCCCATTACTTATGTTTACATTTCAAATCATTATTTATTTCAATTAAAAATGAGTAGTATCTTCTGCAATAGAGTATTTGTTTTTAATGACATGTATCAGAAAACATCTATGCGTATAAAATAATAGCTGATAATTGTAACCTTGTACATCATTGGTTTAATGACGTCGCGCTAATCCAATCAGATTGTAATAATGAAATAAACGAAGCCGTCAGAATTAAACAATATTTAACTTATATATCTCTATAAATACTTATATATTAATATATGTATACGATATAATTTGAAAAAAAATATGAACATAAAACTGATATTTAATTTCCAATGTTTAGCGTTATCAAAACCAAAAATGACCTCAAAATGACGCGTTGTGGGATTGAACCTTCGATTTCCTGCACCCGAGCTCTGCAATCGGGCCACTTAAATAGAAACTACAGTGCTTTTGAGTTTATTAATACAAGCACTCGGGCAAGGCCTATTCGCAGCGTGCTCCGATTACATTGTTAGTCATATCAGGAGTTTGGAGCACAGAGCACATACATAATGTAACCCTAGTTAGAGCTACCCTAGACCTTTAGCATGTACCAGTGTAAAGCACTGTCACACGAGACCCCCCAATTAACATTCCTCCCGAAAGATGATTTATATTTTAAGTTGGGCGGCGGAATATCGAACCTGCGACCCATGGGCAGTCAAGTGTGTTACTACTAGAACACGAATCTTTTACCATATTAGATAGTTAGAACTACTGTTTCCACTGCAAATATAAAATTGTAAATATAGGGTATTTATTCATGAAAATAAAACGTCTACCAAACATCGTTTGATTTAATATTTATGTTAAGCTTCTCTTTAGAAATGGTCTAAAAATGAAATGATAGTGTTCAGTGTATATTTATTCATTATTTGCGTTACAATTAAATAATAGCAAACTATGAACATATTGAGTGATTGCCAAGGCAAAGTTGTAAACCACGTCAGGGTAGATAAACGACATATATTTATTTCTGACCGTTTACGGTCCTTTGAGAATGAAATGAAACGCATTTCTTTCAAATATCTCGAACATGTCCCTTAACAAAGCAAAATGGCATCAAGACGCAGGCGTTCGATTTATTATCCAAATATGTTGATTTAAACATACTTTTGAACGAAAATTATGACGCAATAATTACACATTGTCTGGATATAATTTTTCGCTGACATGTATTGCTAAAATGTGTATTATGCTGTTTCGATCTGTCTGTAATGTTTGAATGTCTCTAGTTTAGTGTCTGTTAGGCATCGGCCGTATGCCTTGAAACAGAGTATTTGGTATTTGGATGGCTATTAGGTTTGTCCCTGTAGCTACCATGGTATTATTTTTTTTCACCCTTGTTCAACGGAAGATGTACATGATTTTAGGGTATATGATCGCATGCGAGTGGTGAACAATTTTAATGTCGGCTCTTCAACTTGCGCATATCTATTATCATACCAAAATTGATTATAATGTAATGTATATGATAATGCTTTTATAAACGAGTTCGATAACAAGTCATATTGATTTAATTATTTCTTTGAACCAGAAAATCATTTTTACGCATGTCAGAGGTATTAAAAAGGCGTTTTTACAGGACTTTTTCCGATTTTTTTTAAAATTTGCTTTGGCATTTCATCACACGTTCTAATTAACTATGACACTCTGAATGCACGTACATGTATAAAATTGTTGGTAATGAGTCAAATTGCTTTTCCATCTAAATATCGCGTTTGATCGCCTTGTGCCTTAACTTATTTCATTGTGTATGCAATGACATTCAATAATTAACGGAAATCTGCCGTATATTTAACGACCCTGGTTAAAAGCACAAGGTTTCGGCCATGTCATCTAAGCTGTCTATTAGTCGCTGACAGCTGTCTGTGATCGATTTCTCAACGAAAGAGTTTTTGTAGACTTGGACCGGGATATATTCAGGCCTTATACTGCCAAAACACTCTATGTCATGTATAAACACAAAAGGAGTGCCACCTTTGTGTTCACTTTGGTCTTTCATACCCATTCATTTTCAGTCGTATCCAATTAATATATTATGTTACAAGATAACTTTTCATTTCGTTTTTCAGAGGCTGTGTCTGTTTTGAAAGATTCATCAATTAACGGGGTAACAGTCACATTTTTTCTGTTGTATTATTTTAAATAAATTCATTTTATTTAACAAACCCAGAGCGAATTTGAGTTAATGGGAAGCGCAGACCTAACATTCTATAACTTTACATGAAAGCTTCTAGAATCTAACATAGCTGATACTCCCCGATCAGTCAAACTTATATAAACGGGCATGGTTATTGTCACAAGGGTGAGAATTGATGAATTTATGAACATATCGTAATATAAGGGAGTTAAGCACCCTTATCGTTAACGTTATTTTCTTCAAATTTCTGCTGGCTTCGGTGAAGATTTACTTCGAAAATGGGACAAGAATAAAGCTGTGATCATAAATGATAACGATAAATTAATTTAATACAATTTGAATATATTTTTCCGTAGCGTTGTTTGTCGCGGTAATTGTAATTTTGGGTGAGATCGTTTTGTCTTAACACAGGCGCATTGTAAACTGTTTGACTGTTGTGCGCGTCCGTGTTGTAAACATTAATATCATTTATAAACGTCCGGCCACCGGCATTTTATCAGTTTAAAACATATTGAACCGGAAATATACTTAAGTTGAAGTATAAAAGACACTAGGTCAAATGTAAATGGAGTGAGTATTAAACTAAAATTTGTCAGCTCCTAATTATCTCGTATTTTGAATTCCTTAAATTCAGGCGAAGTTCGACATTTTTGCGAAGCCTGTGTCCGTCAGCTGCAACAAGAACAGAGATTGTGGGTTGTATGCATCCTTAATCGGAAAATATGACCATGAAAGGCAAGTTTTCATCAATTAACTATTCTGTCTTCTATCACTAAACGCTGATAATACTGAACAATGAATACAATACATGAATGTGAGGAATAGAATTATAGAACTAGTTTCAGTCTTCGATGTAAATGTGTTTGACCAACAACGATTGTCTTGACATGACCTTATAGTTAATCGACATTATAATAGAGCTGTCATAAATAAACTGTCGACTTCTAAGCGATTTGTCATTTTCTCCATCACTCGTGGTTCGTTTCATTGCAGCCCATTTGTTGAACTCGGTTATGCCAGTCAGCAGCTTGAAGTAATATCCATGGAAACAAAGCCGTTGCTGAATGTAACAGGGGGTTTCCAAACAACTGTGATTTTTTTACCCCACGAAGTTGGCGCATATCATGTTTGTCTGCAAACGTTTAACAAATTAAGGTATTAATACGTACCTCTTCCGATACTTTGCCAGGTTGTTTGATAACTGCTTCGAGTATAACAACTTAAAAGGCGATTTAATGCTATTGCGTTTTCATAGTTTTCATTTTCATTGGACAAGTGTAAGAAAATCTAACAAACAGAAAATTTCAGAATGAAACTGCTTGAAGGGCCTAATGCTGATATTCAGAGTAAATATTTCGTTCTTGAGTTGTCATCCCTATTGCATTAATCTAAACATCTTCCATAACATTCTAACAACTTTGTTTCTTTCAGAATAAACAAGGACGAGTTCTGCTTTCCTGTTACAGTTACTGATGGTAAACATATGCACATAGTCTATTGATTATTCTATTAATTACATAGTAAGAAAAACATGAGTAATAAACGTTGAATACTCCAATTACTTATTCCTACAACGATATCATAAAAATTCAAACGTCATTGCTGTAGCATCACTCCTTATATTTCAGGCGTTGATTTGGTCAACAGTCGGAACGTACGTAGACTAACTGAAATGATGATTATTAAAAAGCTACCTTTTCAGATAAATGTTGAAATAAAAAAATGCATATATATATATATTTATTGCTAATCAATTTAAATAGAAATGTTTATTATATCATAATGCAGTTTTCTTAAGTGCCCATAAGTGCAGGGGTTTCAGCATCTACATTTTGTTTTCCTTAGTAAGTAAGGTGACTTTTTTGAAATCCGCAGGACCTTCCGTACTTCATACATCCAAGCCTTCAACCAAATTCGGATGTAATATGCAAAGTGGATGATGTTTGTCACGTGACATACACAATCACTCCTGGGTCGGAACACTTCTATGAATGGTAGTATTTATGAAGTGATTTCGACACATCTTATTATATTATATCGTTCTTAAAGGTGACAAAATAAAAAGTAAAGCTTCTATTTATTGAATGACACAAAGCAGCAGTCATCATAACGATATGTTTTGAAAACTAAGAACACGTAAATAAGTATAATGTCACTCGAATTGTAGAAAACTTATGGTTTCTATGCGAAAGGCGAATCTGTAAATAACACATCTACCTTTTTCAATTTACAAGGTCAGCATCGGTTCAGGTTTAAATTACGTCTATTTGCAGCATAAAAGTTGACCTAGTCAATAAAGTTTCATCTGATTTTGAGAACATGCACGCGTTTTCAACGTGTGAGCATTGTGTTGATGGAAAGACAACGAACCAACGCTGTACACTTGATGTTGCCTTTAAACCAAGTTCCAAAGAAAACAACACTAATATATGTGTGGAATTATCATTAGCAAAGTAACTAAAGATTTTAATGTATATGCTATGTTTTGTTTACCTAAGTCAACATGTAATGTACGGATAAATCGTGTCATAAATAAGTGTAATTATGCTGATAACTTATTTTCCACTGCTTTAATACCAAAATAAACAAACAAAGTTGTACACCAACATGGTTATATTTGTAAAGAGAACTACGTATACCCATGTGAAATATACAACACCATGCATGTATTATTTACCTTGTCGATATAGTAGAACTACTTGTCAAATTAATTTGAAACCTTCTCCAGGGGCGGGAAATCTGGCGAAGAAAGATGTTTCACCATCCTTGTTTCAAGCGTTGAAACTTCAAGTAAGTAATTAAACTTTGTGTTCTTACATTTTAGTTACTATGTGTTGAACGAATCTATTTCAAACGTAAATTTTAAAAATGTGTTCAAGTACGGAATGCCGTTAGGGCCATCGCCTGTGAATGTGTTAATCTGAAACGCGATACTCCAAAGTACGATGATGAAACGCAAAATCACGAAACTACGATGGTAAAAATGCGACACTACGATGATCGTGCATTTACGATAATGGCAGGTCGTAAAAATGCTCTGAAACGCACCCCTGCATCCGACATTTTGTCACATGGAGGGTAAATTCTTCTAAGCGCATGCGCACCGGAAGGCGATAGTACGATGATGAAAACACGACAGTACGGTGATGAAAACGCTATAGTACGATAATGAAAACACGACAGTACGATGAAGAAAACGCGATAGTACGATGATGAAAATGCGACAGTACGATGATGAAAACGCGTTTCAGATCGTTTCAGACAAATTCATAGGCGATGGCCTTAACGGCATTCCGTATTCAAGTGACAATTTTTCTTCCTTGCGGAGTAATACGTAGACGCCGAGATTTATGATAAACCTATCAACTTCATTTTATGTTTAACTCCATGCATAGTTTTCCTCTATGTTAATCCGTTTGATGTTAGATAAGTACACCGTACCTTGGTTTCACCTACCAAAGAAACAGCTCGTGTGGCAAAGAACTAACGAAATCGATTACATATTCTCTTTTCCAGAAAAAGTCGGTTGTCAAGGACTCGAATGTTACAACGATGCTTTCTGTGATGGCCACGAGCCTTTTAGGCCTGAATGTTATTGTAGAGCAGGCTTCTCTGGACATAACTGTTCACAAGGTGACAAAAATATAAAGCATCTCGGGGGAAATAGAAGATATTAGTAATGTGTCGCTTTAATGTACTTTAGAACGCTTATTTAAGAAATAAAGATATATTTTATAAATGCCTACTGCTTCACCTCCTTTGATAAATGCCTTTCTGGTTTCCTAGTTTATAATTGTTTTACAATGTGTAAATGTCCTGTTATATCTTTAACTATGTGTCTTGGTCATCACAATATTGCAGTATGATTGAGTTTAGTATTTTAATTGTAGCTTACCAGTCCTGTGTGGAGGTTAGTGTCCTATGTTACTTTTCGTTAAGCTCCATTCGCGCTTACACTTGATGATTACCTGACTGACTTCAATACATTTAGTACATTTGCCAACTGCATTTGATAGCTATTGCAATGAACTGTTATAATGAAAGTGCTTTAATTTCTTCATAAATGCTTTAGGGTTTTCCAAGAAGCTCGGTGCAGGATGTCGCATTTTGTCAAAAAGGAAAACAGTGCTTGTATCCGTTCCATTTTTGTGCAAAAGACGGGTTTGTGAATCATTCATGTCGTAATTAATTTTAAATGAAACCTAATCAAATATGATTGAAGTATTATTTCCAAGTTATAGATTGTGTTCGTAGAAGCAAGTGTATTCCTTTAAACATTGAAACATACGATAATCAGACAGAGGTCTTAAGTAAATATATCATAAGCAGGCAATATGACGACTAAAGCTTAATAGCACTGGCCATGCTATGACCTGTTTTAAAAAAAATCATGGTACTTTTAAGGTATCTGACGCTTCGTTTTCTGATAACAATGTTTGATATGATGCCAAAAACCGATATTTTAAAAAACAAATACTATAAAACCACTGTTTATTCCAGTTTCTATAAATTAACCGTTGTATACATATATATTTTTATTTATACTTGTAATACTTTGGATCTTCTGTAATGGCGGTATGTGTTGTAAAAGGACAGAATATATTTTTGTCCATGTTCTTATGAAATGTTATACTCGTTCAGGCAACACACAAAGCTCATCGTCGGAAATAAGGATCCTTGCCTGTTCGTCAGTCAACCTACATATATCAACAATAATGCCAGCTCTGATTGCCTGTGTTCATTCGGATCTGTTAAACTGTCCCCTTCTGTGCAGGCTACTTCTACTATGCGATTCTGTTTGCAGATTATTGATTCGGCAGGGTAATGTTTAATTTAAGTCATACTTATTTTAAATTTGTATCTGAGCACACTATTTATATACTAATTGTATTCGTATTGTGTCAATACAAAATTAATAGTATTTACTTATTGAGTAGTAGATGAAATGTATTTCAGGACATGCGTATATTAATACATACGCGCATAAATCATAACGATTTAAATTCCAAAGCCTTGATAGGGTTTTACTTAAAACTAGTATGTCTTTCCTTGAATGTGTAAGTGTTTCAAAATGGTATTTATTTTAAATATTGTAGAGTAGTGAAGGATGAGATCTGCCCAAACGTCAGTTTGTCAGGTATGTGTTCACATTTTGCTGCAATCAAATTATTACCTCAAAAAAACGGAATAATATATTACTTTACATACCGGACTGACGTACTTATTTATTTAAATTGAATCAAATATGCCCATTTAAGAAGGGTAACAACGCATTATTTATACCCGCATATACCTAATTAAATGACAATTACAATTGTTTCATATTGCTGTAAATATATGTGTTACAATTTGGAAAGGAAATTGAGTGTCATATATATTTTAAAGCAGGTGGGGGCGATCAAATATTAAAGCGTTTCATATTTTCATCTTTATGTTACTTTCAAGAGTAAAACATTTACCATCGGCATCATGTTTGTTTACCAAGTAGTAGAGCAAACTCTTCAAAGAGTAAAGTATTTTACCAAAGATTTGTTGAATGATTTTTCTTAATATTTTTTGGTGTAAAAATCTTTAAAAAACAATCAACAATTGCTTGTGGCGGCTTCTTGCATTCATACATTTTGGCACTTGAAACCATTTCTAATCTTGTAATATTTTTCCCTTAAAAGCGCACAAACTTACTAAAACATGTTTAAGGGACACAGGTTTCAAGAATATTGGTTCTTTTAACCATTTTTTTGCAGTGTTGAACGTTCCTTAAGGCCTTCCATTAAAACTCTGTATTTACTTTCATAATGAGTTTGTATTCTAGAGAAAATATATCATATGTTTATTTCAGAAATTCCTCGGGAAAGTGCTGTAGAAACGGTAATCTACAGATAACTATACCTTACTTAATAATATACTATTGAAACAAAATGTATATATTTATGTTGAAAAATAATGTTATCAAAATCATAGTTCGTTAGAAAAGCTCGTAACGTTTCTCGAATCTTTTCGATAAATAGATATTGTATGTACCCGGCACAGTAACAAAACTACACTATCATTGTCTTATATTGTAATTCGAAAATCATGCTTCAAATAAAGAAGCCTATTATTGTTAAACTCACCTGTTCTTAGGAAAAGCCATTCTTTCTGTCACCAATTTTAAAAGACGTCGATTGCGTAAAAGGAGCTGATTGTCACTTCGACATTCGGTACACAGATGGGGCCAATTTTCAAACATCATTACCGTGGTATGTAACTTAAATAGTGCTTCTGTGTATAACAACTAAACATAGTAATATTATGTTCTAATTGAAGTAGGTCTCATATCGGTCAGAAGACAACAGGACGCTTGATCAAAGATAACATAAATTTGCACATTGTTTCTCAAAGATGCAAAGTTGCCGATGCACCGTAGTATTCTTGAAATGTGCTTTTCAATAAAAATTTCTAAACTTAAGAAATTTAGAATATGAAGAAAAACCTAAATACATCATTTTGCAAATTTGCATAACTCACTGTTCGTGAAATATACTTCGCTTTACTGCTAATATTCAAGCTTTATTACACGGTTGTAGTCCAACGCTTAGTATTTCAAAATACATGGAAAACGTTCACATCTTTCCTGCCAACCATCACGTCTGGGAGTGTGTAAGCGATGTGTCCTATAAAGTTCCATCAACTGCAAATGATGGTGACAAACAGAAGCTCTGCTTGCGACTGTCTCTACCGCGGTATGACTTATTTTTTACACTCACGTTTTTATGTAAAAATAAACGTTTATCATGTAAAATTCTGACCATTATTCTGTCCTTTCAGTTTGTTTCAATATAATTGCCCGAGGTACATCATTCGTATGTTTATGTTGCTGTGTAATTGATGAGCCCATTAATTAAATGGATAAATAATGGTTAATCCATTATAACGGTACAAATTTTATCACATTTCAAACTTTGCTTTACAGGGTACATGGAGAGGAGCATTGCATTACCATCAACATCAAAAACACTCCCCCGTCTTTGCAAGGTTACCATTATATTTTGCTTTTTTGGAGTCAAACTACTAAAAATAAAATGTTTCCTAAAGATATATTTATTACTAATTATAATAAGTGTATTTCATATGTCTCACAATGTTGTATTCCTGTAGTTGTATGCGATTTCAGCTAATTCAGTCGTTGGACCGTGTCAAAATTCAAACTGCACAAATGGAGCACTATGTTTAGCAAACACAGCTGTCAAGCCACCATATAAGTGCATTTGCCAAGACGGATTTGATGGAATTGATTGTCGTGAGAGTAAGTAATACAGCAATACCAACTACACAAAACATAATTCCCAAATTCGTATAGAACGCGAAATAACTGCATGTCGGTCTATATATCTGACAGTAGTATATTACTCTATTAGCACAGTTCGACAATTACGTAAAAGGTTATCATTCACCAGTTCATCCCTTAAATTCATTATAGTAGCAACACTTCCATATACATACAGCCTACTGTTTATCGTTCGTACCGGGTACATTAAGCGTCGTCATTTCATTTCAGTTCCCTTTTCGTGATTCCTCTTAATTTAGCTTTGATTTCCTTCAGATTTCCCAAGCAGTGATTTTCTTCCTGGTGTCGAGAATATGAACGCATCTTTAGTTATCAACGGACCGAGGTTTCATTCTTCTCGAGGTGTATTAAATAAAACTGTCTGCTTGGCAAACGAGAAGTGTACTTTTGTTATACCTTATTTCGGGAACCAAAATCAACGGTAAGTAGATACACAATAATGAGTTCGCGAGTATTGTTCCAGTTTTTTATATTAAACACAAGTATAATTTGAGCAGATATTGGCACATAATAATACACCGTAGTTGGACATACTTTATTATATTGATGTTAATAAATGAAAAATACACATATGTCTTAATACCCTTGGCGAATTTCAGTTTTACGATTTTACGAAATCAACTTCTAGAATTGGCGATATCATAAGAAATTGAAACCGTGAAATTGTAAAATAATTTAGTTGAAAAGCCACAACTGGTCTTATGCATCATACGCAAATGTGAATGCCAACCCTTGAATATAACACGTTTAAGTATATGTTTATCTTATTAGACCGGTGAAAAGATACTGCAACACGTCATTAACAGAACAACCTGGAACACATGTGATCACCAATGTGGCGGAAACACCTGACCTGAAGTTGTTGTACTCAACATTCGTGGGATCATCTGGAACAGAATTATGTTGTTACCAGACAACCGTGGACGGATCTGAACACGGGTACGCCCGTTAAGAGTCCTGTATTTATATTGGTTTTGACATTTAACTTTAATTGTAAACCTTTCATGTGTAGTTGGAAATGATCATGTTTGTGTTTATAAATGCATGCGCAAGGTACAAATATGTCCTAAACATATAATTAAATAAGTATTATGTGTGTTTTGTTATAGCATGATATTTCTCCTTTACAGCATGAATGTAGACGAGTTTTGTTTCGAAGTTGACATATCACTAATCACAGGAGGTAAGTATATTTACGTGTTCGAATTGCATGTACTATTTTGTTACAAACAGTTAATGTATGTATATGGTTTATTTTGTTATTGTTTAGCTTGTTATTAATCGCATTTATATTTTTCTCTTCAGGCAATATTCCAGTAAATACTAGCAGTCAGGTTTGTTCGTCTTACAAGAAGTTGTTTTAAACCAATAAATTAACAGTCATCCGGACAATAAACGAGATAGGTTTTTTGTTCCAACGTGCAATAGACACAGTTTATAGTGATTCGTATAACAGTTATATCATGTGCTTATAATAAATATGACATTTGTTTCATGGCTTATGTAAAGAATATATAATCATTTTGTTTATTATGTGACAGTTTGGAAAAGGGACATAACTGATGTTAACAAAACTAGTAGCCCAATTGCTTTTGCATGACCATTCAATTATGAAATGTTACATTGCACTATTTTTTTGTTTCTCTGTTGTTGGTTCTCTATCATATGTTGTGTAAATGTATCGTTATAAAATAATGAAGATTAAATTATAACATTGTTTTATACGGAAATACTTAGAAATGGTTTAATGTATATCCCTTTATTGGTATTACGAAACTTCAGAAGTGAACCGAGTTTTAGAATGTGTATACATCATTTTAGGTCACTCGATTTATATCACCAGCAAAGAATTCACTATACATTTGCAAGGAGAACAGCGACTGCTATATAACTGTTATTACGGAAAAAACTCAGTTATGGTAACTTGAATGCTTATTAAACTCATGTTCAATAAGTTTACATCACATCAAATATATATATTCTAAACATTTTTAGATTATGTTCTTCTCAATCATAATAAAAGTCTGATCAGCAGCTGGAACCATTCACTTTCTTTTAGTGATATCTTTTTTTAAATAATCGGATTCAGCATTTATAAAAATCGCACAACTGGTTATACTCCTCGCTTGAGAATAACTAAACACAAACATGTTTATTTCCCCATATAAACAGCGACCAAGTGATACATTGCTGCAATAAAGGAGACGACATTCACATCTTCGTCACGAACGAGCTGAACGACGTCTGCGTGACTGAACTCGTTGTACACACGTTGAATGAGGGACAAGAACAAACCATTTGCGCAATGGCTGGGTAATTAGCAATAAGGCATTCCTTTAAGTAGTTTGTTTTCATTAATCTGCCATACACGTTTTGAGGTTAGTAAGTGGTTGGTCTCCAACTATCTTAAACACTATATTAATGAGATTAAATTTAATATAAGGGCAATACACTACAAAAGTATGTTGTGCTAAGGCATTTTGTTGTTACAAAGCATTTTTAAATGGTCTTTCGTTTTAACATGGATATTCTTGTTGATTGAGTGTTTATCTGTCTTGAACACTCGTAAACATCTTAAAGAAACAGACAGTTTTTTTCTCCTTTTTTCAGAATAAGCGGTCCTGAAATCACCTTTACAGTTCTTGCATTAACACCTGACGGTAATTCAAAATCATTTGATTTTTAATACGGAGTCTGAGAAGCTGTTATTTGTTACATACAGAAAACACCGTAACTATATGTTCAATCCGTTTTATTTCTGGACTATCTGCTCCATATGTATATTTAAAGGAAAGGTCCTGGTGCCGACGCATCTTAAGTCATTATTTACTTTAAAAGTCGATTTATTGTAAACAAAAAGTCAAACTTAGAGAAATGTATAGACTTTTTGAACATTCACGTGTGTTTTTTTCAATATAGTGAATGCAAATATTGTATTTTATTTTTAAAAGTTATGAAGTGTGTCTATCATATGACTAATAAGATTCTGAAATAAGGAAAGTGAACTAAGTTGACTCGTAAATTGCCCTTTCAATAAATGATCATAAAGCGATAAGCTTATATAGTTTTGTGTTTACGCTCATGTGTCTACCAATGTCATCGCACAAAGATATAATAACATTAATCAGTCGCTCACGAAAACAATCAAACCTTCATTAATTAATTGATAGAATTTATTAAGAGAGGAGTTTCGCACATGCGCGCTGGCCACTTTACAAGCGCTTTCACTAACATTTGGTTAGTCTTTATTTAAGTTTTCTTTCGTAAACAATAATAAATAATAATAGTTATAATAATAATAATAATAATAATAATAATAATAATAATAATAAAGGTCATCGTTTGTTCGTATGTATCCACTGTAAGTAACATAAAATAACCTAAAGGAACGAGCCAAATTTCTACCTAAAAAGAAATCATTTCAGGATTTGGTCCGTGTCAAAAGCGGCATTGTGAAAACGGAGGAACATGTGTGTCGGAAAACGGGAATGCATTTTGCTATTGTGCCCCCGGATACACAGGGGAGACGTGTGAAACAGGTATGTAACACTCTGTCCTTTAAGTAATCAGCACCCCCAGTGCTCCACAATATACAGGGATGATTGTGAAATAGGTATTTTAAACTTTAACCGTGAGGTAATCAGCACCTCAAGTGCTTCAAAATGTACATGGGTGAATATGAACAAGGTATGTTACAATATGTCCGTAAAGTTTCCTGCACTTCAATTGCTTCACAATGTACACGGGAGAATATGAACTAGGTATGTTACACTATGTCCGTAAGGTTATCAACACTCCTAGTGTTTCACAATATACACGGGAGAATATGAACTAGGTATGTTGCATAATGTCCGTAAGGTTTCCAGCACTTCAAGTGCTTCACAATGTACACTGGAGAATATGAACTAGGTATGTTACATTATGTCCGTAAGGTTTCCAGCACTTCAAGTGCTTCACAATGTACACTGGAGAATATGAACTATGTATGTTACATTATGTCCGTAAGGTTTCCAGCACTTCAAGTGCTTCACAATGTACACGGGAGAATATGAACTATGTATGCTACATTATGTCCGTAAGGTTTCCAGCACTTCAAGTGCTTCACAATGTACACGGGAGAATATGAACTAGGTATGTTACATTATGTCCGTAAGGTTTCCAGTACTTCAAGTGTTTCACAATGTACACGGGAGAATGTGAACTATGTATGTTACATTATGTCCGTAAGGTTTCCAGCACTTCAAGTGCTTCACAATGTACACTGGAGAATATGAACTAGGTATGTTACATTATGTCCGTAAGGTTTCCAGCACTTCAAGTGTTTCACAATGTACACGGGAGAATATGAACTATATATGTTACATTATGTCCGTAAGGTTTCCAGCACTTCAAGTGCTTCACAAAGTACACGGGAGAATGTGAACTAGGTATGTTACATAATGTCCGTAAGGTTTTCAGCAATTCAAGTGTTTCAAAATGTTCAGGGGAGAATATGAAATAGGTATGTTACACTATGTCCGTAAGGTTTCCAGCACTTCAAGTGTTTCACAATGTACACGGGAGAATGTGAACTATGTATATTATATTATGTCCGTAAGGTTTCCAGCACTTCAAGTGCTTCACAATGTACACGGGAGAATATGAACTAGGTGTGTTACATTATGTCCGTAAAGTTTCCAGCACTTCAAATGTTTCACAATGTACACAGGAGAATATGAACTAGGTATGTTACATTATGTCCGTAAGGTTTCCAGCACTTCAAGTGCTTCACAATGTACACGGGAGAATATGAACTAGGTATGTTACATTATGTCCGTAAGGTTTCCAGCACTTCAAGTGTTTCACAATGTGCACGGGAGAATATGAACTAGGTATGTTACACTATGTCCGTAAGGTTTCCAGAACTTCAAGTGATTCACAATGTGCACGGGAGAATATGAACTAGATATGTTACACTATGTCCGTAAGGTTATCAACACTCCTATTGTTTCACAATGTACACGAGAGAATATGAACTAGGTATGTTACATTATGTCCTTGAGGTTATCTGCACCACAAGTGTTTCATAATGTACAGGGGAGAATATGAACTAGGTATGTTACACTATGTCCGTAAGGTTATCAACACTCCTAGTGTTTCACAATATACACGGGAGAATATGAACAAGGTATGTTACATTATGTCCGTAAGGTTATCAACACTCGTAGTGTTCCACAATGTACACGGGAGAATGTGAACTAGGTATGTTACACTTTGTCCGTAAGGATTTCAGCACTCCTAGTGTTACACAATGTACACGAGAGAATGCGAAATAGGTATGTTATTCTATGTCCGTAAGGTTTCCAGCACACCTAGTGCTCCACAATGTACAGGGGAGAATGTGAAATAGGTATGATACACTATGTCAGTAAGGTTTCTAGCAGACCTACTGCTCAACAATGTACACGGGAAAATAAAATCTAGGTATGCTACACTATGTCCGTAAGGTTTTCAGCACACCTAGTGCTCCACAATGTACACGGGAGAATATAAACTAGGTATGTTACATTATGTCCGTAAGGTTTCCAGCACTTCAAGTGCTTCACAATGTACACGGGAGAATATGAACAAGGTATGTTACACTATGTCCGTAAGGTTATTAACACTCTTAGTGTTTCACAATGTACACGGGAGAATATGAACTAGGTATGTTACACTATGTACGTAAGGTTTCCAGCACTTCAAGTGCTTCACAATGTACACTGGAGAATATGAACTAGGTATGTTACATTATGTCCGTAGGGTTTTCAGCACAGCTAGTGCTCCACAATGTACATGGGAGAATGTGAACTAGGTATGTTACACTATGTCCGTAAGGTTTCCAGCACTTCAAGTGCTTCACTATGTACACGGGAGAATATGAACTAGGTATGTTACATTATGTCCGTAAGGTTTCCAGCATTTCAAGTGATTCACAATATACACGGGAGAATGTGAACTAGGTATGTTACACTATGTCCGTACAGTTTCTAGCACTTTAAGTGCTTCACAATGTGCACGGGAGAATGTGAACTAGGTATGTTACATTATGTCCGTAAGATTTCCAGCACTTCAAGTGTTTCACAATGTACACGGGAGAATATGAACTAGGTATATTACATTATGTCCGTAAGGTTTCCAGCACTTCAAGTGCTTCACAATGTACACGGGAGAATATGAACTAGGTATGTTACATTATGTCCGTAAGGTTTCCAGCACTTCAAGTGCTTCACAATATACAGGGGAGAATGTGAACTAGGTATGTTACATTATGTCCGTAAGGTTTCCAGCACTTCAAGTGCTTCACAATGTAGACGGGAGAATGTGAACTAGGTATGTTACATTATGTCCGTAAGGTTTCCAGAACATCAAGTGCTTCACAATGTACACGGGAGAATGTGAACTAGGTATGTTACATTATGTCCGTAAGGTTTCCAGCACTTCAAGTGTTTCACAATGTAAACGGGAGAATATGAACTAGGTATGTTACATTATGTCCGTAAGGTTTCCAGCACTTCAAGTGCTTCACAATGTACAAGGGAGAATATGAACTAGGTATGTTACACTTTGTCCGTAAGGTTATCAACACTCCTAGTGTTTCACAATGTACACGGGAGAATATGAACTAGGTATGTTACATTATGTCCTTAAGGTTATCAACACTCGTAGTGTTCCACAATGTACACGGGAGAATGTGAACAAGGTATGTTACACTATGTCCGTAGGGTTTTCAGCACTCCTAGTGTTTCACAATGTACACAGGAAAATGTGAACTAGGTATGTTACACTATGTCCGTAAGGTTGCCAGCACTTCAAGTGTTTCACAATGTGCACGGGAGAATGTGAACTAGGTATGTTACACTATGTCCGTAAGGTTTCCAGCACACCTAGTGCTCCACAATGTAGACGGGAGAATGTGAACTAGGTATGTTACACTATGTCCGTAAGGTTATCAACACTCGTAGTGTTCCACAATGTACACGGGAAAATGTGAACTAAGTATGTTACACTATGTCCGTAAGGTTTCCAGCACACCTAGTGCTCCACAATGTACACGGGAAAATATAAAATAGGTATGTTACACTATGTCCGTAAGGTTATCAACACACCTAGTTTTCATAATGTACATGGGTGAATAGGAACAAGGTATGTTACATTATGTCCGTGAGGTTATCTGCACCACAAGTGTTTTATAATGTACAGGGGAGAATATGAACTAGGTATGTTACACTATTTCCGTATGGTTTTCAGCACTTCAAGTGCTCCACAATGTACAGGGGTGAATGTGAAATAGGTATGTTACACTATGTCCGTAAGGTTTTCAGCACTTCAAGTGCATTACAATGTACAGGGATGAATGTGAAATAGGAATGTTACACTATGTCCGTAAGGATTCCAGCACTTCAAGTGCTCCACAATGTACAGGGGTGAATGTGAAATAGGTATGTTACACTATGTCCGTAAGGTTTTCAGCACTTCAAGTGCATTACAATGTACAGGGGTGAATGTGAAATAGGAATGTTACACTATGTCCGTAAGGTTTCCAGCACTTCAAGTGCTCCACAATGTACAGGGGTGAATGTGAAATAGGTATGTTACACTATGTCCGTAAGGTTTCCAGCAATTCAAGTGTTTCACAATGTACACGGGAGAATATGAAATAGGTATGTTACACTATGTCCGTAAGGTTTCCAGCAATTCAAGTGTTTCACAATGTACAGGGGTGAATGTGAAATAGGTATGTTACACGATGTCCGTAAGGTTTTCAGCACTCCTAGTGTTACACAATGTACACGGGAGAATGTGAAATAGGTATGTTACACTATGTCCGTAAGGTTTCAAGCACACCTAGTGCTCCTCAATGTACAGGGGAGAATGTGAAATAGGTATGATACACTATGTCCGTAAGGTTTCTAGCACACCTACTGCTCCACAATGTACACGGGAAGATAAAATCTAGGTATGCTACACTAGGTCCGTAAGGTTTTTAGCACACCTAGTGCTCCACAATGTACACGGGAGAATATAAACTAGGTATGTTACATTATGTCCGTAAGGTTTCCAGCACTTCAAATGTTTCACAATGTACATGGGAGAATGTGAACTAGGTATGTTACACTATGTCCGTAAGGTTTTCAGCACTTCAAGTGCTTCACAATATACAGGGGAGAATGTGAACTAGGTATGTTACATTATGTCCGTAAGGTTTCCAGCACTTCAAGTGCTTCACAATGTAGACGGGAGAATTTGAACTAGGTATGTTACATTATGTCCGTAAGGTTTCCAGAACATCAAGTGCTTCACAATGTACACGGGAGAATGTGAACTAGGTATGTTACATTATGTCCGTAAGGTTTCCAGCACTTCAAGTGTTTCACAATGTAAACGGGAGAATATGAACTAGGTATGTTACATTATGTCCGTAAGGTTTCCAGCACTTCAAGTGCTTCACAATGTACAAGGGAGAATATGAACTAGGTATGTTACACTATGTCCGTAAGGTTATCAACACTCCTAGTGTTTCACAATGTACACGGGAGAATATGAACTAGGTATGTTACATTATGTCCTTAAGGTTATCAACACTCGTAGTGTTCCACAATGTACACAGGAGAATGTGAACAAGGTATGATACACTATGTCCGTAGGGTTTTCAGCACTCCTAGTGTTTCACAATGTACACAGGAAAATGTGAACTAGGTATGTTACACTATGTCCGTAAGGTTGCCAGCACTTCAAGTGTTTCACAATGTGCACGGGAGAATGTGAACTAGGTATGTTACACTATGTCCGTAAGGTTTCCAGCACACCTAGTGCTCCACAATGTAGACGGGAGAATGTGAACTAGGTATGTTACACTATGTCCGTAAGGTTATCAACACTCGTAGTGTTCCACAATGTACACGGGAAAATGTGAACTAAGTATGTTACACTATGTCCGTAAGGTTTCCAGCACACCTAGTGCTCCACAATGTACACGGGAAAATATTAAATAGGTATGTTACACTATGTCCGTAAGGTTATCAACACACCTAGTTTTCATAATGTACATGGGTGAATAGGAACTAGGTATGTTACATTATGTCCGTGAGGTTATCTGCACCACAAGTGTTTTATAATGTACAGGGGAGAATATGAACTAGGTATGTTACACTATTTCCGTATGGTTTTCAGCACTTCAAGTGCTCCACAATGTACAGGGCTGAATGTGAAATAGGTATGTTACACTATGTCCGTAAGGTTTTCAGCACTTCAAGTGCATTACAATGTACAGGGATGAATGTGAAATAGGAATGTTACACTATGTCCGTAAGGATTCCAGCACTTCAAGTGCTCCACAATGTACAGGGGTGAATGTGAAATAGGTATGTTACACTATGTCCGTAAGGTTTTCAGCACTTCAAGTGCATTACAATGTACAGGGGTGAATGTGAAATAGGAATGTTACACTATGTCCGTAAGGTTTCCAGCACTTCAAGTGCTCCACAATGTACAGGGGTGAATGTGAAATAGGTATGTTACACTATGTCCGTAAGGTTTCCAGCAATTCAAGTGTTTCACAATGTACACGGGAGAATATAAAATAGGTATGTTACACTATGTCCGTAAGGTTTCCAGCAATTCAAGTGTTTCACAATGTACAGGGGTGAATGTGAACTAGGTATGTTACACTATGTCCGTAAGGTTTTCAGCACTCCTAGTGTTACACAATGTACACGGGAGAATGTGAAATAGGTATGTTACACTATGTCCGTAAGGTTTCAAGCACACCTAGTGCTCCACAATGTACAGGGGAGAATGTGAAATAGGTATGATACACTATGTCCGTAAGGTTTCTAGCACACCTACTGCTCCACAATGTACACGGGAAGATAAAATCTAGGTATGCTACACTAGGTCCGTAAGGTTTTTAGCACACCTAGTGCTCTACAATGTACAGGGGTGAATGTGAAATAGGTATGTTACACTATGTCCGTGAGGTTATCAGCACTTCAAGTGCTTCACTGTGTATAGGGGAGAATGTGAAATAGGTATGTAACACTATGTCCGTTAAGTAACCTCAGCACCTCCAGTCGTCCACAATATTCAGGAGTGAATGTGAAATAAGTTAGTTTCACTATGTCCGTGAGGTAATCAGCACGTCTAGTGCTCTACAATATACAGTGGAGAAATGTAAAATAGATATGTTACACTATGTCCGTGAAGTACCAGTTCTTTACAAAATACAGGGGTGAATATGAAGTAGGAATATAATAATTCCGTTTATAGTTAGTATCAACATAATGATAAGAAATTTCACTTTTTGAGGTATTATATTTCTTTGACATTGCTATTTCAGCATTACGCACTCATGAATTAAATGCAAACTGCCCTAACAATAAGTTCAAATGTAGGTTACCTATCAACTACAATCAGCCATGCTAATGTTATTTAAGTTATAAATAATGATTTAAGATTATTATTAAGTTTCAACCTAAAACGCACGAGCTCCGGAATGCGCTTGTCAACCCCTGTAGCCTTAATGCATGGACATATTTGACATGATAAGCTATGGCTTTCCTATCGGATTTCCGTGCTTATTGTTATCTTGCTTTGTAAATAAATACGGAAATATGCACACATATTAATTTATCCTTGCTGACAAAAGATTACTGGCTTTCGATTGTTGGTGTAATCCTTCTTTCTTATACTTGCATTATCATGCCTTGTCAGATTACTCTTAAATATATTGTATTGATTGTCTTATCAATATCTTGACAATATCGACAGTATGGATAATATAAACGTTTGATGTGCTTACTGACTGGTCTCCTGCAGATATCGACGAGTGTGCCTCAAATCCTTGTTTCCACAATGGGACGTGCGTTGATCATGTCAACGGGTACACGTGTGTCTGTACAGAGGATTACGGAGGGATTTATTGTCAAATAGGTGATTATCAAGTGCATATCATTTAAGGATTCGATTTGCTTTGTTGAAATTGAAACAAGCATTTACTGTTCATTTTAAATGACAATATGTTGAAAATTATGAGTTGTAAATAAGAAATTTTATGTTTTTGTTTTTATATTTTTACTGTATTTTGATCGGGGACAACTATTTCAAGTAAAATAAAAAATAAATACAGTTATTCCTTTATTTTGAAAATGAAAACCATCCTATGTGTGACCATTTTTGTTTTTTAGATGGAGTTTGTGCCATAGGGTCTGCTCCAGTAAAACTCGTCTGTAACTCGTTACCATGCTCCTTTGAGTATACCGTACTTGGCAGGTATAGTGAACAGTGATATTGTAGGTGTTTGTTCAGTCTTTTGGGTATACCGTACTTGGCGGATATAGTATAAAGTGGCATAGTAGCTAATTTATGCCCCTTTGAGTATAACGTACTTGGCAGTTATGTGACTAGTATATAGTGTATGGTCCTTTGAAAATACCGTACTTTGCAGGTATAGTCAACAATGCCATAACTTGTATTGCAATTTGAATATACCGTTCTTGGCATGTTTAGTCAACAAGTACATAATATATCTAGTAAGTTCCTTTGAAAATACTGTATTTAACACATCGAGTAAAGGTTGACCAAGAAACAATTGAATGATTTTATAGTATACCGTTCTTGGCATATATAGTAGCAGTAACCTAGCAGTTATTGTATGTTTTATTTAGTTTACCGTACTTTTCATGTATAGTAAATAGTTACATAGTATTTATTATATGCGGTTATATTACTTTTCAAATAAACAAATTGACTTGTTTTCAGTAGATAGTTATGTTGTGCATTGTGTGTAAAATACGCCAAACATGTCTATGTCTCAATATACCAATTGTCATTAGAAAGCATATTTCATCGTCATTATTGGCAATGAAGTAAACACAATGGTGTAGAAAACACAGTGTAGTCTGTTTGTGTCTTAATAATAAAGGACTTTAGAAAAAACAAGAAGTGTATAAACATTCCTGTGTTCTAGTTTGATGGTCCCTGATGTATCAGAGGTTCCCGAGACAGTCACACCACAAATCACAGCCCATATATTTAATGAAGTGCAGAGATACTTTGTATCAATAAAGCTGACAGAAGCCCTTGACTTTTGCCATACAACGTATGTTAACGGAAAACATGGGTAAGTACATTCCTCATTACACATGAATGCATTCTGTTCGGAAGATGGACTTTTTGCCTGTTCCATCTAGTTATAATACTTTGCATAGGATAAGGTAAATGTTTCCTACTTTACACATGGAGTCCTGAGAGCGAGAAGGTTTTAAGTGACATTTATTTAATGTACCTTAATATTCTTTATAAAGTTTCCTTTACAATGCACAGTTAATGTTTACACACAACTATATTTTAACAGGAACTGTTCAAGGACACAATGTACATCCATTAATTATCGAGATAAACTGGTAAGTAATAAATAATATCACTGTTTGTCCGTGACCTTAAAAGATTCGCGAGCTAGAACTTTGATACCGTGTCAAGTTTTGTCTTCTAGCGAATTTGCAAAAATGTAAAATAGATGCTTGTGTAGTTTTCTTTCAAACCCGCCCGATATTTATAGTCTTTTAAAAGTATTAATGATTGGTATTATAGGGAAAAATAATGGTTCAAGAATGTTTTATCATTTCAGAAAAGAACAGATGCTTTTTATAATTGTTCATCTACATCACTTGGCGACCGAATTCCCCATGTTATGAAAATTGAAAAGGGACTAAATGACACATGGTAACGAGTTGCTGCGAATAATAACCTGCAAAAAATAACATGATAAATGGCTGATTGGCAGAACTTTGTTAAAGTTAACAACGTTGGTACTGCTCTTGAATGAATTCTCTTTTGATCTGATGTATTTCTAACAATTTGACACAACAGTTTCAGTTCTTTTTTATCTATAGTATCATATGTGGGCGAATCATCAAAAAGTTCACGTTTAAAAGTAAACAACGATGTCGTCAATCTCTATGTTAACTTTAACAAAGTTTTGAATAATCGTCCTAATGTATGATTGTTCATTATACCAATTACCATGTAGGAGAGCTGTACAGGGCTTCCGCATTTATACACTTAAATATAAATCAGGCGTATTTGATTCATTTTTAAAATATCGAAACTCAATTCTAAATGTAAATGTCGAAATACAACTGCAAATGATGTTTAAGCGTTGCAACAACTTTAACTTACGCTACATATGCTATGTTCATGGAAAGATATTACAATAAGTAGGGATGCAAACGAATGGCAAAATTGATATTCGAATATTCGGTTATCCTTTCGAACGAATATTCGAATATTCGATTACCAAAATACATCTTTTAAAAGTTGTAGTAAACTTTTATAATATTCTCTAAAGTAATAGCCGGGGCATTTTAGCTCTACTTTGTCCTATCAACTACGCGTGGCGGACCCTGAATTTCACCAAATGAGCCTCTTCTTCATTTCAGAGAGACAAAAAGTAATACTTTATGAACAAAGAAAAACTTTTAATTAATATTCCTCTGCCTTCATATTTGTAAACAACGTGAACCTAGATTGATTTCTGGTCAATTGGCGTTATGCGCCAAAGGAGAGTCTCCGTAGGACGAGCATTCTCGTTCTGGGATCGACCTCTGCTATATAAACTACGGAAAAACTAAACAAACTTGGGAACTGGTTTATTTCAGAAATTCTTAATTGGTAGAAGTAATTTACCTAAAATAATTGATTTGTTTTCTGTCACTTGTCGTTTTCTGTCACTCCCCGTGTTTTTACAATAAGCCTGCTATTGTAAAAACACGCGGACTTTTTATAGTACCCGACGATATGTCCCTAAATGACACATGACGCGTGTTTAGTGTATTGTCATCACATTCACACCTCTGGCATTATAGGACAATCGTTGTTAAAACAAGATAATTGAATCTTAAACACAACAACATAGTTGTTATAATTATTATTATAATTATTCAACAAAAAACATCGAATATTCGAATACCGATTTTGACATTCGAATACCAAACGTTTGATCGAATATTCGAATATTCGTTTGCATCCCTAGGCCAATAAGCAATGCATATGCTTCCATATTTTTCCTTGTATTAGTATTCAACGTTTATTCGCAGTGCTCCGTACATGGAAGGGTGTGATGTAGGTGGTACCAATAAAACAAACGACAAATTGTAACACCAGATTTTGGTATTTGTCAGACATGACTAATGTGACATCTCATTTAACGTGTTAAACAAACATAAATAACACTTTCTTGACAACTGTTGTCGTTTAACCAGTCTACAAAACTGTACCTTTAGATATCATTGTA